>NC_080025.1:148947836-149249556 GCF_030020395.1 Manis pentadactyla
AGGACAACATCCAGACCACATCCGCACCTGAGAGAACCCAGCGCCTCGCGAAGGGGGTAAGAAACAAGCCCCGGCCCCGCGGGAGCCGAGCGCCCCTCCCCCCAGCTCCCGGCGGGAGAAGAGCGGGCAGAGCGGGAGGGAGACGGAGCCCAGGACTGCCGAGCACCCAGCCCCCGCCATCCGGGCCAGAGTGCAGGGCTCTCGATACTAGGAAAACAGGGCAGCAAGAACAGTGAGCAGGCACTGGAGGCTGGGCGACAGAGGACATAAGAAAAGCGCGCGACCATTTTTTTTTTTTTTTGCTGTTTTGTTTTGGCGAGCGCTTTTTGGAAGTCTTAAAGGGATAGGGACCCCAATACTAGGGAAACAGGACAGAAAGACCAGTGAGCAGAGGCCTGAGGCTGGCACCGGAGAATAAAGAAAAACGAACTACCACCTTTTTTTTTTTTTTAATTAAAAACTTTTTTTTTTTTTTTAATTAAAAAAAATTTTTTTTCTTTTTTTTTGGTGGGCGTTGTTTCATTTTGGCGGGTGCTTTTTGGAAGTCTTAAAGGGGCAGGGCGGGTCACTTAATCCAGAGGTAGGGAATCAGGGATCTCTGGGCACCCTAACCCCTGGGCTGCAGGGAGCAGGGAGGCCCCTTACGGTGATAAATAGCCTCCCAGCAGCTCCTGCTCCAACGCGACTCCACCATTTTGGAGTAGCTGCCCGAGCCAGGCCACGCCCACAGCAACAGCGGAGATTAACTCCATAGCAGCCGGGCAGGAAGCAGAAACCCTGTCTGCGCGCAGCTGCGCAGCACAAGCCACTAGAGGCCGCTGTTCTCCCAGGAGAGGAGGGCCACAAACCAACAAGAAGGGAAGTCCTTCCAGCCGTCACTCGTCCCAGCTCTGCAGACTATTCCTATCACCATGAAAAGGCAAAGCTACAGGCAGACAAAGATCACAGAGACAACACCAGAGAAGGAGACAGACCTAACCAGTCTTCCTGACAAAGAATTCAAAATAAGAATCATAAACATGCTGACAGAGATGCAGAGAAATACGCAAGAGAAATGGGATGAAGTCCGGAGGGAGATCACAGATGCCAGAAAGGAGATCGCAGAAATGAAACAAACTCTGGAAGAGTTTGTAAGCAGAATGGACAGGATGCAAGAGGCCATTGATGGAATTGAAACCAGAGAACAGGAACGCATAGAAGCTGACATAGAGAGAGATAAAAGGATCTCCAGGAATGAAACAATGTTAAGAGAACTGTGTGACCAATCCAAAAGGAACAATATCCGTATTATAGGGGTCCCAGAAGAAGAAGAGAGAGGAAAAGAAATGGAAAGTATCTTAGAAGAAATAATTGCTGAAAACTTCCCCAAACTGGGGGAGGAAATAATCGAACAGACCACGGAAATACACAGAACCCCCAACAGAAAGGATCCAAGAAGGGCAACACCAAGACACATTATAATTAAAATGGCAAAGATCAAGGACAAGGAAAGAGTGTTAAAGGCAGCTAGAGAGAAAAAGGTCACCTATAAAGGGAAACCCATCAGGCTAACGTCAGATTTCTCAACAGAAACCCTACAGGCCAGAAGAGAATGGCATTATATATTTAATACAATGAAACAGAAGGGCCTTGAACCAAGGATACTGTATCCAGCACGACTATCATTCAAATATGACGGTGGGATTAAACAATTCCCAGACAAACAAAAGCTGAGGGAATTTGCTTTCCACAAACCACCTCTACAGAACATCTTACAGGGACTGCTCTAGATGGGAGCACTCCTAGAAAGAGCACAGCACAAAACACCCAACATATGAAGAATCGAGGAGGAGGAACAAGAAGGGAGAGAAGAAAAGAATCTCCAGATAGTGTATATAATAGCTCAATAAGCGAGCTAAGTTAGGCAGTAAGATACTAAAGAGGCTAACCTTGAACCTTTGGTAACCACGAATTTAAAGCCTGCAATGGCAATAAGTACATATCTTTCAATAGTCACCCTAAATGTTAATGGGTTGAATGCACCAATCAAAAGACACAGAGTAACAGAATGGATAAAAAAGCAAGACCCATCTATATGCTGCTTACAAGAAACTCACCTCAAACCCAAAGACATGTACAGACTAAAAGTCAAGGGATGGAAAAACATATTTCAAGCAAACAACAGTGAGAAGAAAGCAGGGGTTGCAGTACTAATATCAGACAAAATAGACTTCAAAACAAAGAAAGTAACAAGAGATAAAGAAGGACACTACATAATGATAAAGGGCTCAGTCAAACAAGAGGATATAACCATTCTAAATATATATGCACCCAACACAGGAGCACCAGCATATGTGAAACAAATACTAACAGAACTAAAGGGGGATATAGACTGCAATGCATTCATTCTAGGAGACTTCAACACACCACTCACCCCAAAGGATAGATCCACCGGGCAGAAAATAAGTAAGGACACGGAAGCACTGAACAACACAGTAGAGCAGATGGACCTAATAGACATCTATAGAACTCTACATCCAAAAGCAGCGGGATATACATTCTTCTCAAGTGCACATGGAACATTCTCCAGAATAGACCACATACTAGGCCACAAAAAGAGCCTCAGAAAATTCCAAAAGATTGAAATCCTACCAACCAACTTTTCAGACCACAAAGGCATAAAACTAGAAATAAACTGTACAAAGAAAGCAAAGAGGCTCACAAACACATGGAGGCTTAACAACACGCTCCTAAATAATCAATGGATCAATGACCAAATCAAAATGGAGATCCAGCAATATATGGAAACAAATGACAACAACAACACTAAGCCCCAACTTCTGTGGGACACAGCAAAAGCAGTCTTAAGAGGAAAGTATATAGCAATCCAAGCATATTTAAAAAAGGAAGAGCAATCCCAAATGAATGGTCTAATGTCACAATTATCAAAAATGGAAAAAGAAGAACAGACGAGGCCTAAGGTCAGCAGAAGGAGGGACATAATAAAGATCAGAGAAGAAATAAATAAAATTGAGAAGAATAAAACAATAGCAAAACTCAATGAAACCAAGAGCTGGTTCTTCGAGAAAATAAACAAAATAGATAAGCCTCTAGCCAGACTTACTAAGAAGAAAAGAGAGTCAACACAAATCAACAGTATCAGAAACGAGAAAGGAAAAATCACGACGGACCCCACGGAAATGCAAAGAATTATTGGAGAATACTATGAAAACCTATATGCTAACAAGCTGGGAAACCTTGGAGAAATGGACAACTTCCTAGAAAAATATAACCTTCCAAGATTGACCCAGGAAGAAACAGAAAATCTAAACAGACCAATTACCAGCAACGAAATTGAAGCGGTAATCAAAAAACTACCAAAGAACAAAACGCCCGGGCCAGATAGATTTACCTCAGAATTTTATCAGACATACAGGGAAGACATAATACCCATTCTCCTTAAAGTTTTCCAAAAAATAGAGGAGGAGGGGATACTCCCAAACTCATTCTATGAAGCTAACATCACCCTAATACCAAAACCAGGCAAAGACCCCACCAAAAAAGAAAACTACAGACCAATATCCCTGATGAACGTAGATGCAAAAATACTCAACAAAATATTAGCAAACCGAATTCAAAAATACATCAAAAGGATCATACACCATGACCGAGTGGGATTCATCCCAGGGATGCAAGGATGGTACAACATTCGAAAGTCCATCAACATCATCCACCACATCAACAAAAAGAAAGACAAAACCCACATGATCATCTCCATAGATGCTGAAAAAGCATTTGACAAAGTTCAACATCCATTCATGTTAAAAACTCTCAGCAAAATGGGAATAGAGGGCAAGTACCTCAACATAATAAAGGCCATCTATGATAAACCCACAGCCAACATTATATTGAACAGCGAGAAGCTGAAAGCATTTCCTCTGAGATCGGGAACTAGACAGGGATGCCCACTCTCTCCACTGTTATTTAACATAGTACTGGAGGTCCTAGCCACGGCAATCAGACAAAATAAAGAAATACAAGGAATCCAGATTGGTAAAGAAGAAGTTAAACTGTCACTATTTGCAGATGACATGATACTGTACATAAAAAACCCTAAAGACTCCACCCCAAAACTACTAGAACTGATATCGGAATACAGCAAAGTTGCAGGATACAAAATCAACACACAGAAATCTGTGGCTTTCCTATATACTAACAATGAACCAACAGAAAGAGAAATCAGGAAAACAACTCCATTCACAATTGCATCAAAAAAAATAAAATACCTAGGAATAAACCTAACCAAAGAAGTGAAAGACTTATACTCTGAAAACTACAAGTCACTCTTAAGAGAAATTAAAGGGGACACTAACAGATGGAAACTCATCCCATGCTCGTGGCTAGGAAGAATTAATATCGTCAAAATGGCCATCCTGCCCAAAGCAATATACAGATTTGATGCAATCCCTATGAAACTACCAGCAACATTCTTCAATGAACTGGAACAAATAATTCAAAAATTCATATGGAAACACCAAAGACCCCGAATAGCCAAAGCAATCCTGAGAAAGAAGAATAAAGTAGGGGGGATCTCACTCCCCAACTTCAAGCTCTACTATAAAGCCATAGTAATCAAGACAATTTGGTACTGGCACAAGAGCAGAGCCACAGACCAATGGAACAGACTAGAGAATCCAGACATTAACCCAGACATATATGGTCAATTAATATTTGATAAAGGAGCCATGGACATACAATGGCGAAATGACAGTCTCTTCAACAGGTGGTGCTGGCAAAACTGGACAGCTACATGTAGGAGAATGAAACTGGACCATTGTCTAACCCCATATACAAAAGTAAACTCAAAATGGATCAAAGACCTGAATGTAAGCCATGAAACCATTAAACTCTTGGAAGAAAACATAGGCGAAAACCTCTTAGACATAAACATGAGTGACCTCTTCTTGAACATATCTCCCCGGGCAAGGAAAACAACAGCAAAAATGGGTAAGTGGGACTATATTAAGCTGAAAAGCTTCTGTACAGCAAAAGACACCATCAATAGAACAAGAAGGATCCCTACAGTATGGGAGAATATATTTGAAAATGACACATCCGATAAAGGCTTGACGTCCAGAATATATAAGGAGCACACACGCCTCAACAAACAAAAAACAAATAACCCAATTAAAAAATGGGCAGAGGAACTGAACAGACAGTTCTCCAAAAAAGAAATACAGATGGCCAACAGACACATGAAAAGATGCTCCACATCGCTAATTATCAGAGAAATGCAAATTAAAACTACAATGAGGTATCACCTCACACCAGTAAGGATGGCTGCCATCCAAAAGACAAACAACAACAAATGTTGGCGAGGCTGTGGAGAAAGGGGAACCCTCCTACACTGCTGGTAGGAATGTAAACTAGTTCAACCATTGTGGAAAGCAGTATGGAGGTATATCAAAATGCTCAAAACAGACTTACCATTTGACCCAGGAATTGCACTCCTAGGAATTTACCCTAAGAACGCAGCAATCAAGTTTGAGAAAGACAGATGCACCCCTATGTTTATTGCAGCACTATTTACAATAGCCAAGAATTGGAAGCAACCTAAATGTCCATCAATAGATGAATGGATAAAGAAGATGTGGTACATATACACAATGGAATACTACTCAGCCATAAGAAAAGGGCAAATCCAATCATTTGCAGCAACATGGATGGAGCTGGAGGGTATTATGCTCAGTGAAACAAGCCAAGCGGAGAAAGAGAAATACCAAATGATTTCACTTATCTGTGGAATATAAGAACAAAGGAAAAACTGAAGGAACAAAACAGCAGCAGAATCACAGAACTCAAGAATGGACTAACAGGTACCAAAGGGAAAGGGATTGGGGAGGATGGGTGGGTAGGGAGGGATAAGGGGGGGAGAAGTAGGGGGGTATTAAGATTAACATACATGGGGGGGTAGGAGAAAAGGGAGGGCTGTACAACACAGAGAAGGCAAGTAGTGATTCTACAACATTTTGCTATGCTGATGGACAGTGACTGTAAAGGGGTTTATAGGGGAGACCTGGTATAGGGGAGAGCCTAGTAAACATAATATTCGTCATGTAAGTGTAGATTAGTGATACCAAAAACAAAGCAAAAAAAAAAAAAGAAAAGGGCAGTTCCTGTGTGGTAACCTCCAACGAGTTCTACACAAGGGTATAAAGGGCATATAAAAGGGTAGGCAAAGGGTCTGTTTGTGTTTATACAGAGGATCAAAGCCTAATTGGGCTACCCTGAAAATGAACTAAGATACGATATGAAAAAGAACTTCCAACATCAGCACTCTCTGGAAGACTCATGCCAGACGATGATCATCAAAAAACCCCAACAAAGATCCACGCACTGCTACAGCTGTAGATGCACTCATCCCACCAGTTCCTGGACTTGCCATGGGAATGAGGAAGGAGATATCTAAGCTGGCCTGTGCATACAGTAAAACAACAAAATTGGACTGGATCTATACTATTGGAACTCAACCAAGAATTTGGAGAAGTGCAAATTGTAGCACTCCAAAGTCTTACAACTACAGACTATTTACTGTTAAAAGAACATATGGCATGTGAACAGTCCCCAGGAATGGGTTGTTTTAATTTGTCTGATTTCTCTCAGACTGTTCAAGTTCAGTTGGACAATATCCACCATATCATAGATAAGTTTTCACAAATGCCTAAGGTGCCTTAATGGTTTTCTTGGTTTCACTGGAGATGGCTGGTAATTACAGATATGCTTTGGTTATGTAACTATACTCCTATTATGTTAATGTGTGTGCGCAATTTAAGTAGTAGCTTAAAACCTATATATGCTTAAGTTACTCTACAAGAAGATATGTCAAAGAAATATTCAATCTTCCCCTGTTTTCTTCCGCCTGCTACTTCTATAGATTTTCTTCTTCCTTCCTAATTACAACCCTTAAATAGAATTCGTGCCTCATATCAAATTTACCGAGTATCATAACTCCTCCAAGTGGTAAAGATACCTCAAGACAAATGCTGGGCATAGAAGCCACAGGGCATAAATATGCAAAGAAGTAAAAAGCTAACCTTTTCAAACAATAAGGCTCCCCTCTCACTTACCAACTTCACATTTCCCTGTATGGCCCCGGAAGATGACTGGTTAGCCAGAGACGGGTAAGATTCCTCAAGGGAGGAACAACCTAAGACAGGCACAGTCGCAGGGGGGCCATCAGGTGAGAAATTGGGGATCAACAGAGGTGAGGCTTAGAACCTCACCCCCCCTGTTCTGAGAGAAATCTTCTGCATACGTGGATGTTTTATTGCCCTGGTCTAGCTTGGATTAACACATAGTCTACAGGCACACACCTGATCATCTACATTTGCTCTCTTACAACACTAAACTATGTTTTCTACCTTTATCTTGTATCTACCTACCACTTCAGCATTTTATTAAAAATAATAATAATAAAGAGAGAAATGTGGTATCCACATATAAATCAAGTATAAAAACCAAATGAGTATTCATATTTGAACTGACTGTTTAGAGTTCATAATGCATGAGCAAAACCGAAAGTTTCTGTGATGACTGCCCTTGTACTGTTCACTATGTAACTCATTCATTATGTAAGAATTTGTTCTCCATGTAAGAACTTGTTTGTTATGCCTCAGAAGATTGGAGACTGACGAAAATTAGGCTTGGGGTGGATTAATGATTGTGCATTGAGCATTGACTCCCCTATACAGAATTTTATTGTCGTTAACAACCATTTGATCAATAAATATGAGAGATGCCCTCCCAAAAAATAAATAAATAAATAAATAAAAATAAATAAATAAAAAAGGACAGACTTCCAATGGTAAAATAAATAAGTAACCGGGATGTAATGTATAGCATAAGGAATATAGTCAAGATAATGTAACAGCTTGGTAGGGTGATAGCTGGAACCTAGAATTATGTATATAAATGTTCTACCACTGTGTTGTACACTTGAAACTAATGTAATGTAATACTGTGCATCAACTACCCTTCAATAAAAAATAATTATTTAAAAAAAAAAAAAAAGCATCAAAAGGTAATTGTCCTCGTCCCCCTCACCTGCATGATCTAGTTAACTTTCACAGTGCCCAGCAGTCCGGTGCTCCTGCTCATGATCCTGTCTTACAGATGAACAAGTGGCACCTCCAGAAGCAGGGAGGACCCCAGTTCCCCAGATGCACTGTCAGCTCCGTCTGGCCCAGGAACTCCCGCCTGCCCGTCCACACCTCACCTCAGCGGGCCTGGCCCTGTGCTGTGCGAGCCAGCTTGGTCTAGCCTGGACCCCCCCAGAGCCAGGTCGCCAAGAGGCCAACAGGTGCCCGACACCTCACAGGCACCTGCGAACCAGCAAAACTGCAAACGACCAAACTGAAGGCTCTGATCTCGCCTCCGCCACCTCCTCCCATGACAGGGGTGTTTGCTCTCCTGCTGGTCAGATTAAAGTGCCACTCCCTCCTGAACCAGGCTCCCTTCTTCTGGCTGTGCAAAGAAAGCGGAAATGGAGGAAAGTGTGAGTCCAAGCAACACCACAGGAACCTGATCCAGGGCAGGGAGTGCCGAGTCTGACCCAGCGTGTCTCTCCAAGCCCCCCACCACACCCAGATCGGTTCTGCAGGCAACACCTGCCTTAGGTTAACACGGCCTGTGGTGGCCACTGACAACATAGCTATGACCAGCTTGAGAGGTGGGGGTTCACCCAGGCATCTCGCAGGGTCAAAGAGGTCTGCCGGAAACGGGGGACCCTAGAGGATCTGACCACTGACATCTGCACCTGGGAACCACCCCCTCTGCCTGTGTTTAGGGCCAGCCTGGACCTGGTGCATTAGGTGAGGTGGATGGAAGAACTTGGGCAGGGGGAAGGAGGCCACTGCACCCACCAGCCGGCACCCCCCCTCCTGACATGGGACCACTGACCCAGGCTGGGGGCTGGGGCTTCTGTGCCCACAGCTACAGCCCTGCTGCAGACAGGCCCGGGACCTCGGCTTCTGGGAGAGAACCAGGAACACACCAGCAAGGAAGGAGACACACCCACTGACCTGGACACATGCCACGAGCCCGGGAAGAAGGCCTTCCATGGCCCTCTCAGGGGAGCAGCTGATCAAGAGCCTACCAGTCACCCTGGCGAACAGAAAATATTCCTACAGCTGTCCACCAGCAAGACATTCATAACACTTTCCTCACCGTGAGGTGGCTGGCCATAGTCACCGGTAAGAAAACCACCTGTCCGAGGGGCTGGGAGGAGACGGGGGCCGTGTGAGGACCCCTCCGGGCCTGCTCTCTGTGCGCGGGGCTCCACTTCTAGGCAGGAGGCCACCCGACTCAGCCACTGGGCCACGGCAGCTGTTCCCCTTCCAGGAAGTGGGAGGCCAGACGGAGGCTGGGCTGGGTGGGGACAGGCTGCTGCTGGCACACCGGGCTGGACAGCGAGTCCTCATCCTGTGGGTCAGGGCCTTGACCAGATGCAAAGTGCGGACAGTCCACAAGACCATCATTTCCAAGGAAGGAAACTGTGGTTCACACTAAGAAATGAGAAGTCAGGCAGCTTTTCCTGTGGCTGCCCCTGCCACCATGTCCATATGTATGAAAATGCCGAGGGCAGCTCTGCAAACATTTGAGACAGGATTACACAAGAAGAATTAGAAGCGTCCTCGAGCCAATTCTCAACAGGTAATGTCTACCTCACTGACCGCGGGCAGGGGCTGGGCAGCTGACGGCCCAGGGCTCCTCCAGACCTGATGCTTTGGGGAGAAGGGGCCCTGCACAGGTGTGCAGATCTGCAGAACATGTCCTGTAAGAGCCGAGGAGTATCTGAAGAACTGGAGTAGAGAGCCAGGAAAACCATGTTGACACAGCCTGTCAAAAACTCCAGGTTTAAAAAGAAGGCAAGCTGGTGCCTTTTTGAGGTGACACACACTTGCTTTCTGCAGTCCCCTGAGAGCCTGAGACGGGGTGCCCGCTCACATGGTTCCCAGGCCCCCTGGACTCTCACCTGGTCACCTCAGCAGCTTTCTGACACCCTGGTCTGCATTTCACCTGCAGTTTCTCCCGGAGGCTATGCATGTAACTCAGGTGTCCCTGCTGATGGCCACAAGGGTGTCTGGGCCCCTTCACTCTCCAGCCCTGCTGAAGAAAAGCAGCCCACCTCTGAGTCACGTATGCCCACCTCCTGCCTGCCTCCAGGCATGTGCCAAGACGCACTCCCATCTAGGGGCACCACCTCCTCCTACAGCTCTTTCCCAAACACCAAAGTGTCGACCTAACAAAATAAAGCAGTCCCCTGAGGTGGGAGGCCCAGGAGGAAGACACAGGCCAGAGGCTGGGGCTCCAGGTCCCCCCTCTGAGCAGCCAGTGCCGCCCAGGGGGCTCTGGACCGAGGAGCCTCCCCTCCTGCACAGTGACAGGGACACACACGCTCCCCGCCGACCTCCGGCTCCAGCTCAGGTTATGTCCAGCTAGAGCTGTGACTGTGGGTCAGTGTGGGCTGCAAAGGGCAGAGGCTCCCCTGTGCCCTGACCAGCTAGAGCCTTTGAGCAAGACCAGCCTCTCCAAGCATCTGTATCCTCAGCCCTAAAAGGGGAATAAAAATGTCAGTGGCTCTGTACCCCTTTGGGAACAGAGTCCTATACTGAGTTGAACTGTGTCCCCAGAAAATTCTATGTCCACTTGGAACCCCATGATGTGACCTTACACGGTAACAGGGTCTCTGGAGATGTTACTAGTCAAGAATCTCAAGATGGACTCAGGGTGGGCCCCAAACCCAGCGCCTGGTGTCCTCAGAAGGTGGCACACAGCACAGGGGAGGGTGTGCAAGCAGGCTGGGCCATCAGGGACCCACAGGAGGGCGTGGACAGGGCTCCCCGCAGCCCCCATGGGACACTCCTGTGTTGTCACACCTCAGAGGACTGGGCAGGCTGGGCGCCTTCTTTTTGGGCAGTCTGCTCCCCGCTGTCGGGGCTCCCCGAGATAAGGACCCACTTCTTTACTGCGCCTCTTTGCATGCTGCATGGCCCTTTCAGACAGCAGACACTCAGGGAATAATGCAGAGTTGGCGGTAGACCGGCGGGCAAGAACACTATGTTCCAGGATCAGACCCCAGCCTTATCCTTGCAGCCACGTTTTTATGTGGTTTTTTTCAGGGGACAGGGGTTGTCTCTCTCTAAACCTGCATGAAGATGGAGGCCCACAGCTTCACTCTGAAACCTCAGGGTCCCCCTGAAACCAGAGCCACACTCTTCTTGGCTGTGGGTGTCATATGCTCCTTCCCTGCCGAGCCCCTCCCACCAACATCCCCAGCGCCCCCCAGGCCGGAGGGACACAGCAAGCAACAGCGCACCCAGAGGAACCCGCTGCCCCATGCATACCCGGGACCAGGCTGAGTCTGCGCCCAGGAGGTCCCTTGTGCCTGACGCTCGCCTGAGCAACGGGAAGGACAATGACGGTGGCCTCCGGGTCCAGAGCCACAGCTGCCACTGGGACGGGATCACATCCCAGCCCAGGAACCGCCCCTCTCAGGGGCCACCCAGTGTCCTGATAAGCAGCTGCTCGCAACCTTACCTTTGTAATCATCTCTAAATGCCACCTAAAAATAACTGCCATTTTCAGGCCTAGAAACCGGCACTCATTAGCATATTCCCCATTAGTAAAGTTTCCTGTCCAGTGCAAGAAAGAGCCTTATTTTTTTTAAATATAGAGTCTGTTTCTTTCAACCAGGCTGGTAGATATTGGGTGCACCCCTTTAAAGGATCACAGAATCAGAGGATCACAGAAGAGGCGCAGCCGTAGGCACCACACCCTACGGTGGGGGACCCCCCGTCGGCCCACCACGGGCAGGGCTGTCCAGGTCCTGAGCGCCAGGCAGAGGGGTCCCTCCCGCATGCTTGGTGGCTTCGAGCCCGCGCACTCACTGGGCCTGCCTGGGCATCATGCTGCCTGAGACCCGCCGTCCTCACCTCAGTCCTTCTGCAGGGCAGGTCCAGTTGCGTCTGAAGAAAGCCCCTTCTGATCCTGAGAGGTGACCCAGCGGGAACAGCACCGTCCTGGCACCAGCACCAGTCTGCTCTCCTGATTCATTCAAGGCATCTTCGCTTCAGCTGGGAAGTGCAGCCACGGGCTGGTCCACTACAGTCATGGGGGTGGAGACACCACCGCCCACGCTCACACTGCAAGGGGCCTCCCAGAGGTCAGGGCCCCCCCAGGTCACGACGGGGCTCCTGGGAGGCAGCACGGCTGCACAAGCTGTGGCTCCCATCCCCACACCAGGTAGGCTGAGTGGCCTGGGCCAGGCAGCCACGCCTCACCGCCTGTGCCCGAGAGGCCCACATCCTCGTCCCGTGAGGGTGTGGTGCAGGGGACACACCGCTCTGTGTCAGACTCAGTGGAGGCCCTGTCAGCACCCCTTCCACGCCTTCCCCTCCAGGACTCCCCCCTTTTCTCTCTTCACAGGGCAGGCATCTGTTTTCAAATTCCAATCTAATAGATGTGACAGGTTAAAGACCTATGAGAAAATCTACAGCAAGAAAAAGTTTGAACTAAAGTTTAGTTCAAGGTCAAAATAATCTTTTGCATCTCATTTGTAGCAACCTGCAAGGGTTATGAGAAAAGGGGGACAAGTCAATCCCTGGTGTACCTTTCAATTTCCTGTACACTTCACCTGCCACCTGAATCCAGTGCATGAGAAAAGGGAAGAAAATCACACAATCCCTTAAAGCAAACATAACGTGAGTGGGCCTGACGTACATCTGCTTTGCTGTCTCCTAGTCCCACAGCCCGTTCTGGACCTGGAATTGGTAAGTGGGCCGTGAGACACCACGGCCAAGAGGAGTGTGGCTCCAATTCCAGGGCGACCCTGAATTTCGGAGTGAGACCGTGGGCCTGCAAACGTGGCCGTGCGGCTGCTGGAACGCACGGCCCTGGGAGCACACCCTCCCCCAGCCCGCCTCCCCAGGGCACAGACAGCAAGGGAGCCGCAGCGGGCGCCTCCGCGGTCCCCTGGCAGCAAGCTGGTCTCTCTTCCTAGAGAAAGCACTGTGCAAGGACCGCTGCGGGGCACGGCCGGCCACCAGCCACGGACCCAGGTGCTCAGGTGAAGTCTGAGTCGGGGTCAGCTGCACACTGGGAGTTTACCCATCGGGCCCAGGGGCTCTGACCACGTGGCTGTCCTGCTCCTGACGCAGCCCAGAGGCTCCTGAACGTGAAGCCAGCCACACCTGTCCCCCCTGCAGGTGGTCCTGGGCAGGCGGGGGCGAGAGCCAGTCCCGACGCAGACGCCAGGGAGCTCGCAGACAGGGGGGCGTCCAAGGCCTCCCTGAGCAGCCCGAGGCGGGGCTGGTGTGGACCGACTGGCCTCCCACAGCCCACTGAGAGTGAGGAGGCGGCACTAAGCCCTGAGGTCCGGACAAAGGCACCCCGTGGGCAAACCTACCGGGGAGAAATTACAGAACAAATTAGCGGGTTGAAGCCCTGAGCCCAAAAGGGCAGATGCAGGAGCCCAGCAGGACATGAACAAAGGCTATACGTGCCTTCCACAGAGAGAAGAGCCTTGAAATAAAGTCTCACCACATCCCCCTGGGCCGGATTCACTACAGCAATCGCACCTGGGAAGAGCACCGCCCAAGCAGCGAGGCGCCCCTGGGCTCGGCTGTGATACATCAGAGCCGCCCACAGAGAACCCCAAGGGGGACCAGCCGGCTGCATGCGGGCAGGGGCTGGGGGCACCTCTCTAGGCCGACAAGGCCTTCAACCCAGGTCCTAGCCAGGACTGCTGTTCAGTGCAACCTCCGCCCTCCAAAACCATATCACAACTGAACGACCAGCCTGCTGGGAAGAAAATGTCAGTCATCCACATTCGAGGGCCAGAAAGAGACCCTCTCACTGAACTGGAAATTAAAGGTGCTGCCCCGGGCGAACCAAGCAGTTCGGTTTACTCTCCTGACCGACTGTGGCCGTGAGGGGCACCTTCCAGTTCATGCTTCCAGATCCATCTTCCCCCTCCGGTTGCCTCTCTGTGACTGCCCCACTGCACTGGCAAATGGCTGGAAAGCCCATGAAAGCAAACAGACAACCTAAGCCCCCCCGGCAGCTCCCACCTGCTCTCACTGGGCAGAGGACCACCCCAGCCCCGTGCACTGGCCCCTCAGCCTGGGCTGCTCGCCAGAACCACCTGGGCCTTTAAATGCAGGTGCCTGGGTCCTGCCTTCAGAGGTTCTGATGCGGTTGGTCTGGGGGCAGCACTGGAGTTATTCAAAGTCCCCTGGGCAATTCTATGAACAGGAAGGATTTAGAACCCTGGGCACAAATTACAGGCCACAGTTCCCACCCTAGGACTGCTTCTGACGACTCCTCCCAAGGACTCACCACCCCCACACACACAAGGAGACACCTTGTCAAAGAGCCTCCACAAGGCTTGCTGAAGGCCATCCTCTCTTTGTACGATCAGTGAGAAAGTTTCTTAAGGAAAATTAAGTGAATCAGGGTGATTTCACCTAGATTCAGTCACCAAGAGATGACCACTTGTTTACGAAATTGCCTCTGAGGATCTTCGCTGGGACGGCGTCGCCTGGAAGGGCTAGGAGGTCACGTAGGAGACGTGCACGGTAAGCTGGGGACGTCCTGCGCCCGCCCCCGGCCCCACGCTGAGCAGCAGCCATCCTATGGGCCCCCAGGGGCACCTCTGCTCAGACCTCTGTTCCTTGAATTCCAGCATTCTCCCCTTGCACACCCAACTTTGGTGGTGGTTTCATGAAGGTAAACATATCGGTGTCACCCTGTTTCTACACACACATACACATGATCCTGAAGGTCTACTCGGGACCCAGGAATCTGAGCTGGGTTTCACGTGACCATCAGCCAGGCTTGGGCCACTGCTGTCAGGACGGGCGACAGCAGGCAGTCCTCGCTGTGCCCGCCCAGCACACATGACCCGTCACCGAAGTCCCCACCGACGGGGCTCCTGTTTCAGCTCCCACAGGATGTGCACTGTGGGAACTGCCTTTGGGCCTAAGTTTGCTGCACGTATAACCACTGGGCATCATGACCAGTGACCAGCCACAGATTTCTTCAAAGTCTGTGGGCAGTGGGTCACCCACATCCCTCATTCTGTTTGCACACAGACTGCAAGCGTGTAGGCATGCTGGCTCCTGGTGAAAAGCCACATGGCATTTCACAGAAATGGACTCAAAAGAGACTGGTCAAGAAAGCCAAAGGTACAGCAAAGAGATGAAAAGCAAGAGTGCTGGGAGTGGGCTTTGTGGCATCTAAGCACTGGTACTGCAGAACACACAGCCACCATCTAAGAGACACCGGCCACGTGGCCACAGGACCTGGGTGAAGGCGACTTGCACACAGAAGTGGGTGTGTGGCTAAAAAAAAGGGGAGGGAGAGGAGGAGGTGAGGCCAGCAAACACCTTAAAGGAGTACCCGGCCACCTCTCAACGCCGACTGTGCAGAGAACCAAGTGCCAGCATGGACCCGGACGCAGAAAGTCGCGTGACAGTCCTCGGAGTCACAGCGAAGATGCCACTTCCTCTCCTAAGTCAGGACACGAGAAGGCAAGCCCGGTTCCAGCCGACTGGGGACTACCTGCAGAAGCCTCTCCTGTGTCAAGTTCTGTTTTTCATAACCCTAGACATTTATCACCTGCAGTAAGAGTTTTCAGTGTTTTCACAAAAAGTTTTACAGGTCATGGAGCCCTTTCTTTCCTGGTCATTCCTGCAGGATTTGCACTGGTTTGCACAGACCCTCCTCACCACTGCATGTGGGAGGCCAGTCAGCAATGTGCTGCTGACCAGAATTAAACGATGGATCTGCCCGAAGCGCTCAGAGCAGAAGCCCAATAGCAAGCCCACGGCCACTTTACCCTTCCAGGATTCACCACCAAGAGGTTTCGAAGACTGCAAATGACATTTTAATGTCTTCAGAAGCTTACCTTTGCATTATCACATCTCCAAATTCAGAAGCAGGTAGAAGCCTTTACTCCAGAGAAGACTTTTACGACACCCGTACAAAGAAAGGAAACCCACCTTGGGCAGTGTAGGGAAAATGGAAGTTCCTATGGCCAGGATCCTCCCCTGACCCTGAACTACTTGAGGACGCAATTGGCCTCCTGCTAGGCACACGCTCACACACCCGTTGGCGATGAGCCATTACTGTCAGTGTTGCCATATAAAGAGCCCCCCCCACCAGTGCTCTGCCCGGAGGCAGAGACAGAGACAGACTGCGGACATGATTCCAGCATTCAACCTGCCACTGTGAGAATAAAGCTGGGTATAAACCCTTTTACCAGCAACGTTCTGCTGCCGTTATCCAGTCCCACCAAGTCGAGAGTGAGCCTGCCCAGGCCTGAAAGCCTCCAGCGCGGCATGTGGTGTAGTCGGCAGGATTCACTGCAGACTGAAGGATGGACCCAGCTGCCCTTGTGGGAAGGGGTCCTTCAGTGGGCTGCTGCTGTGGACGGGGAGATGCCCGGGTATCCCCCAAGGAGCATATGGCCCGAGGCGGCGATCCTCCTAGAGGAGTCAGCCCCTCCCCAGGACTAGGGGAGGCGGAGGTGACACCGGAGACACTAGAGGAGTCCCTCTGCAACACAGCAAGGTCCTTGGAGGAAAAGAGGGCCTGCTGGGCGGCAGGAAGCACAGGATGGCTGCTCTTCACAGTGCTAAGAAGGGCCATAAAAAAGAACACACTCCTATGAGAAGCAGGAGGTGAAGTAACGGTTATGAAGGAGGAAAAAAATCTTTGATGATTGAGCTGGCATCACTGCAAGGTGCTATGGAGACAGTAAGGATGTACTGTTAACACAAGAAGGGACAGGACAAGAATGCAGGCTACGAGGTGCTGTGGAGGGAGTAAGAGATGCATTGAGGAATGAGATGGTGTCCCTGCAGGTGCGGTGGACAAGGCGAAGGCCATGGGGGAGAGGGGCATATGCTTGTGGGAGGCACAAGAGAGGCAGTGAGAGGGCACAGGCCGCAAGGTACTGCAGACGAGGTGAAAAACGCTCTGCAGAATGAGACAGTGGCATGCGAGGCACTGTGGACTGGCAAGGGCCACGAGAGAGAAGGACGTGCTCCTGCAAGAAGTGTGAGAACAGGCAACATGAGAATGCCAGCTGCGCGGTGTGGAGGCAAGGGTACAGAGCTGTTGAGACAGTGGCGCTGCGAGGCACTGCGGAGAGAAGCGTGTAGCAGGGGAAGTGCCCTGCAGGATGAGAGAGCTGCCGGCGGCTCTGGCAGTGGTGGACGCACTCGAGTGCCACAGGGAGACAGAGGCAATGCCGGAGGACCCAACCCCTCCTCTATTGGAATCCCACCAGTTGCAGTCAAGAAAATCAAGACTCAGCAACCGCAGGTTCCTCCAGGAGAGGCACAGCCCCCTCCCCAGGCCGTGGAGCACTCTGTGCTCTGCCCCTATACACAGGGGGGCTGGTGGACTCGGGCTCCGTGTCAGCAGAAACCCTCAGAGTCCATGTCAGCCTGGCTCCTGCACCTTTGGGATGTAGGGATGGATGGGATCCCCGTCCGGATTGTAGATGGGAAAGCTGGCTTCCCTGGCCACTCATCCTGCCCTGTAGCAGTGACTGCAGCATGCACACTAGACCCCCAGGACGTAACTCCTTCTTGAAGGGCTGACGGCTGCCCTTTGCACTGTACGGCCCAACTGGGGAGACTTAATATCCTCTCCACCGCTCGATGGTGGACGTATGCTGAGCTCCAACAGGTGTTATGGGAGTTGGGCACGAAAAATGCCATTTATAACCCAGTAACTTACGGTCCAGAAGGAGCTGTTTATGACTGATGATGAGGGATACGGTGCTGCAAATGCTCCCTCGTCCCTCTTTGGGCCCTTAGTGGCCATTCTTGCCCCTCACGTAGGGCAGCCCGTGAGTGAGGTTCCCCGTACTGGGGCAGATCGGAAGGTGGCTGAAGCAGTGCGGGTGTGGAAGGGGGCGCAGTCTGCTACTGCGGGGAAGGGCTTAAAGGGCCCCGTGGAGGCCACAGGGACCCAGACACAGGCCGATCTGACAGAGACGGGAGCTGACGGAGAGAAACTGGGTGGGAAGTCAAACAGAATCCTGCTGGAGCTGTGGCGGCAGTTCTGGGCACTGAGGATCAAGAAATGGAAGCCAGAGGCAAGATCACACGTCCGGCCTGTGTGGCTGCGAGACTTCCTGCTGCAGAGTGAGCCGAGCTCGCCGGGACCCTCACAGGAAGATGACCGGGCTGTATGGGTTGACTCTGGGGAGGGTGAAGGCACCTGCCTTGGGGGACCAGGTGGGAACAGAAGGCCACGTTGAAATATCAATTCACTGGTCCCCAGTGCATGTACAATGTGTCCCGGCTCTGGTAGACACAGGAGCTGAATGCTGATTTATGGCAACCCTGAGCGGTTCCCTGGGACCTTGGCTGTTATAGATGGATACGGGGGGAAGGCTATCAGAGTGAAACAAGCCCAAATCCCACCGGGAGTAGGGCATCTACCTCCAAAGGAGTATACCGTGTATATCCCTCCCAGCCCTGAGTATATTCTGGGGATAGATATCCTGCAGGGTCTATGGGGCAGACACTGCAGGTGAGTTCAGACTGAGGGTGTGCATGGTGAAGGCCGTTCTGAGGGGTCATGCTAGGCACCTGCCCATAGCTTTGCCTGTGCCTCGGCGGGTGACTGATACCAAACAATATAAACTGCCTGGAGGGCATAAAGGAATCGGAGAAACCCTCCAAGAAGTGGAGAAGATGGGTATTATAAGGCCCACCCTCAGCCCTTTTAATTCTCTGGTGTGGCCAGTAAAAAACATGGACGGCTCCTGGCGTGTGACCACGGATTACAGAGAACGGAATAAAGTCAGACCCGCTACGCATGCTGCCGTCCCCTCTATTACAGACCTGATGGACACCCTCAGCCATGAACTAGGAACATGCCATTATGTGGCAGATCTTGCTAATGTCTTCTTTTCCGTTGACATTGATCAGGAAAGTCAGGAACAGTTTGCCTTCATTTGGGAAGGAGGGCAGAGGACTTTCACCTTCCCCCCACAGGGACACCTCCACAGCCCCAGCGTCTGTCACAGACTTGTAGCCCAGGACTTGGCTACATGGGAGAAATGCCAACGGTGCGGCTGTACCATTATATTGATGATGTCATGCTCACATCTGATTCTCTTTCAGATACAGAAGGTGCAGGACCCAGACTGCTGCAGCATCTACAGGAGAAAGGATGGGCTGTGAACAGCACCAAGGTTCAGGGACTTGGTTTGTCAGTCAAATTCCTGGGGGTCGTCTGGTTGGGTAAGACTAAAGTTATCCCAGAAACAGTCATAGATAAAGTCCAGGCCTTTCCTACCCCTACAACAGTGGCATTATTGCAAGAGTTTTTGAGTCTTTTGGGTTACTGGGGAGAGTTTATCCTGCACTTGGCACAAATTCCAAAGCCCTTATACCATGAAAGGGCGTCAGGATGAGACATGTGCATCTGCCTTTGCTGCTGCAAAATGGACAGTCAAGGTCGTGGGAGCCTTGAGTAGTGAGCTGGACATTCATGTGACTAAAGATGGTTGTGGATGGGGCCTCTAGCAGTGGCTTGAATGGATATGCCAACCTATTGGATTCCGGTCACAACTCTGGAAGGCAGCAGAGGTCCAGTACAACCTTAATAGAGAAACAATTGGCTTTGTGAACCACACCTTGCTAGCTACAGAACCCATCGCCAGAACAGCCCCAATAAAGGTAAAAACCACTTATCCCACTGAAGAGTGAGTACAAGACTAGACACAAAAGCCTTGGAGTGGCGTGGCACAGACACCTTCACTAGCCAAGTGGGGCACATACCTACAGCAGAGTAGCACCCTCTCTACTAGCCCTTTGAATGGAGAACTCCAGTGCCTATTGGGGCCAGTAACATATCAGTGAAAGGCAGGAAGAACCTGCTTTCGAGCCCCTAGTAGCAGAGAGCCAGTGTCAGGAGGGAAGAAACCTTGTACCTGAAGATGCATGGTACACACACGGCTCCAGCCGTGGGCAGCCCCTGAAGTGGAGGGCCATAGCTTTCCACCATAAGACAGAGACAATATGGATGGAAGATGGTGAGGGGAAGAGCAGCCAATGGGCAGAGTTGCAGGCAGTATTTCTTGAGATCACCCAGGAGCCGTCCCCTATAGTCGTCTGCACTGACAGCTGGGCTCTCTATCAGGGCTTGACCCTGTGGCTACCAACATGGTACCATGCCAACTGGTTGGCTGGTCACTAACCCCTTTGGAGGCAGAGTTGTGTCAAGACTTATGGGCCTCTGGTCAGACTGAAACAGTTACAGTATATCATGTGACAGGCCATTTGCTGCTGGCATCCCCAGAGAATGATGAAGCAGACATATTGGCCCAGGTGCGTTGGCTGGAAGGAAGGCCTGCCTCTGATGTGGCCCAATGGTTTACATCAATGTTGAACACGGGGCAGAAGACAATGTGGGATGTAGCCCATCAGTGGAACCTGTCCTTGACCTTTGAAGAAGTCAGCAGAGCCTGGAAAGAGTGCCTTGTGTGCTCTAAGGGGTCTTACACAGAGTATCGCAGTAACATGGGACAATAGTAAGGGGGCCAATACCCCTTGTCAGGTGGCAAATAGACTATATTGGGCCTCTGCTCACATCAGAAGGGTATCGATATGTCAGGACTGGTGTGGACACAGCTACTGGACTTCTGATTGCTTTTCCTATATGTTGTGCAGACCCACAAATGATCAGAAGAGGCCTGGAGTGTCTCTTTGCAGCCTACAGCCTACTGAAGGTGACTGAGAGCAATCAAGGCACCCACTTTAGTGGACATGCGTTACAAGAATGGATGCAACAACTATGGATAAAGTGGAAGTTTCATGTACCTTATAATTCTCCCGTGGCAGGCATGATAGAGAGGTACAACAGTTTGTTAAAATCTAGCCTGAAGTCAGACACCAACAGTCCATAGGGATGATCCGTCCACTTATGGACAGTGCTACATACAGCATTTGAGTAAGAAGTCCTGGAAGGGGGTATTGAGCCCCATAGACATGCTAATACACATTGCTGCTTTCCCTATACAATTGCAAGTACAAACTAAAGAGAAATCATTGAAACTGGGGTTTGGCCACCAGAATACTATGTTGCTACCAGCACCGACTACAATAAACCACGGAGACTGTTCAGTGGACATGGCCCTGGACATTTCAACACATGGACCAGTGATGGCTGGCCACCTGGCACCTTGGGGACAAGGCCTGGAGGCTGGCCTCCTGTATATTCCTCGAGTAACAGCAGAGTGGCCCCCAAAGATCACAGTAGTGTGCCCTAAACAGCTGGAAGGTAGGAGCATCTTACCAGGGAGCTTTGTTTTATCCTTATGGCCAGTGCATACACCTCCAGTACCACTACACATAGAATCCTCAGTAACCCCCACAGGGAAAGGGGTAAAAGTATGGCATACTAGAACTGGGTTGGATGCCCTTCCAGCCGCAGTCCTATCTATCACAGGACCACTCTCGTGCATGCATCCTACGTGATGGAAAGATTCACCTATGTTAGTGTCATTAAAACATGTGTCTCATCACCCTGAAGGTTAATCTCCTCTAATGTCTTTTTGCATTGGGCACACACCCTAGCAAAAACTGCTACTCACTGAGGTGCATGGAGCTCCCTATCAGGACTGCTACTGGCCTCCCGTGGAAAGTGAAAATTGTGAACTGGAACTGGTTTGAATACAGCTGGGATGACCACTTGGTGGCAATCAATCTCCTCAGGCTTAGGATGATGATGATGATTATTATTATTGTTGTTGTTATCCTCTGTTGCTGTTATGGAATCTAGTCACAAGGCTCCAGCTTTCTCGCACAGGGACCCCTGTGGAAGACTGAGGGCAAGTAGATTGTAAGGCGAGAATCCTGGAGGGGTGGAGAGTAGGGAGGATGGAAGTTCCCAAGGCCAGGGTCCTCACCTGACCCTGATCTACTTGCCACTCTGCACATGCAGTGACGTAGTTGGCCTATTGCAGAGGCACATGCTTCACACCTGTTGGCAATGGGCCACTACTGTCTGTGTTGCTATCTACAGAGCTCTGCCCGGTGCTCCCCCAGCTAGCAGCTGGCAGAGGCTGAGAGGGATTACTGACTTGCCAGATGCAGACATGATTCTAGCATTCGACCTGCCACCATGAGAATAAAGCTTGGTATTAACCTTTTTACCCCCAGTGTGCCACTGTCACTATCTGTCTCACGGAATTCAGAGTGAACCTGCCTGGAGCAGACATCCCCCTCTGGCGTAACCGTCTCCCCAGGTGAGGAATGTTAAGAGGCAGCTTTCCTGCAATTTGCTCCAAAACAGAGGGAGGGAGATGTAATAGGCAGCGTGGGTTAGACTGAACCATGCTAGGTAACGGCTTTTAGAATGGCTGGGTAATGTACTTGGCTCAAAAACATGTTTGATCTGAAACATGAAGACAGTCTTAGGGTTTCCATGAAAGTGAAAGAAAAATGAAGCTGAACAGTGAACCAAATTGCTGGTTTTCTCTCTAGTATTTGCTGTACTGCTCTGAGAGCCGTATGTTCTGTTTGATCTAAATGGGATTTAACTGACATTTAGAAGGAGTAATCAGCTATGCCACATACTCATCAACAGCTGTAGGGAAAATAATTGCTATTAGCCCTCAGGTTTGGGATAAAAAATAATAATAATGTTTGTCTTAACTCTGAACAACTTAGGTCCTTCATGTGCAGATCTACAAAATACTCCCCAGCATAGATGCTGAGGTTGGAGTCCCAGCTACGCAAAGGCAATCTGAGCATCAGCAATCGGCCAGGGCTCACCATAGGAATACTTCAAAGAAACCCTCTACTCAAAGAACTCCTACAGAAAAGTCCCATTAAGGTGCAGTTTTGCTGGAATTCATCAATCTCACAAGCTTACTGAATCTCACCTCAGAGATGCAAAGCTGTGGCAGAGCTGGCCTATAAAGAAATTCCACCACAACCAAGAAAACCTCTAATACTTTAAAAAATGCAGATGACAACAACTCAGCTGCGAAGACCCCACAGTCTGGAAAAACAAACACGGGCCTGGGGTCTTGCTCTCTTGGTCTGGGAACGAGAATAAAGGCCCCAAGAGACACCGGCACATCCTCAGTGGCCGCCCGGAACACACCCGATTCCCTGAATTACAAACCTGCACATGGAAGCAAGTGGGGAAATCCTGAATGCTGCTGGATTCTCACGTCAGGTGCACACACAAACTCTCATATGTCTCAAAAAAAGAAAAAGGAAGGTACAAGTAAGGAAAACAAAGATGAACCCCCCAACACTGCGCCCCACATGAAGCAGCAAATGCCACAAGAAACGCGGCAGCCTGCCACACCGAGCACAAGGCCTTCAGGGGACCCTGGGGGACGCCACACTGGCACTGGGCTCAGCAGCCTGAAACAGCTCAGGTGTCTGCATGCCTGAACCTCAGGGGTGCCCAGGCGGGGATGAAGACAAGGCCCACAGGCTCCTGACTGTCCTCCAAGGCCAAGGAGCAAGGGCCGCCAGCACACGTGGGCACAAACCAAGCTTCTGGACGGGAGCCCTCCCACTGACCGAGACAACAGGCTTCCTTCTCTGCCAGTCAGCCCAGAGCAACAGCAGAAGGCCTGAGGTGAGAGACCTGAAATGCGAATTTACCTCAAATACCATCACTTTTAAAGATGACAAAGGAGAGGCTTGAGCCAGCAGTCAATTGCATGAAGTGAGCCTTCAGGAAACAGACAGCAGGAGACCCCAGGTGAGGAGGGGAGAAGCCTTTGTGCTGGGCTGCGGACTGGCAGGGCCTCAGCAGCGCCTGGGGCAGGGACGCATGTGCCCCCTGCCCCCGCCTGCCTGCACCCCCAAGGGGCCTCAGCAGTGTGGGCACAGCAAACCCTCCAGCTGCACGGACGTTCGGACTGCGAGTTCATGAGGCCCTTGCTGAGCCCCCCAGAGCCTCCACTGGCCCAGCAGTGTCCTCACCAGCACACACCTACGGGGGTCCCGGAGACGAGTCTGGCTTACTCCCCTTCTAGATGAGAATCCGGGAGCGGCCTTGTCACACTGCTGGTAAGGCCAGGCTGGAATTCAATCACAAAGACAGCCAGATGCAGTCTCTGCCCAGTGCTTTATGCTCCCCTGGCTGGAATTCCTTATGAGGAGGCTGAGACCTGAGAGGCCCAGGCGCACTAAAGACCCCGCTGCTGGGAGGTGGCACCACCACCCCCCGGGAACCTTTTGCAGACCAGCCCCTGGGAGACCACTGCCCGACACCAAGTGGTCTTTACTTACATGGGGCCCAGGAGTGCCTGTGACTTGTACGTGGTGGCCCCCAGGTGGACAGGGCCAGGAGAGGGGCAATGTCCATTCTCTTAATGGGTGGATGGCATCCTGCTCAGCATTACTAAGCCTCTGCCCAAGTGGAAGAAAAGCAGGTAAAACAATAAGTTGCATTGACCTGTCTCAGCTATAACAGATTCAGCCATGCAGCAAAGTGGGTGTCGCTTTCAGATGCCCAACTGTGGATAAAATGAGAGTTCCTGTGGCCAGGATTCTCACCTGGCCCTGGCTGACTAGCTCACTGCACACCTGTGGGCAATACATGGCTGTTGACTCGATATAAAGAGCTCCGCCCAGTGCTCTGGGCACGACACGGTGGCAGGGCTGCAAGGCTGCAGGAGAGCAGAGCAGAGGCTGGAGTGGTGGCAGCACTGAGGACAGAGGCCCAGAGGATGGCTGTGTGGGACAAGGGGCCCAGAGGACGGCTGTAGGGGCACAGCCCAGAGGCAGAGACCAGCTTGCTGCCTGCAGACTCGCTCTGAGTGGGTGGGATTCTAGTGACTGACCTGCCTCCTGGAAATAAAGTTGGGTATAAACCCTTTCACCCCAAGAACATTTTGCTGTCAATTTCTTTGGTCACATTGAATCCACAGTGAACTTGCCCGGGGCTGAAACCCACTGGCAAGACACCATCAGTAGGACACTGATGCTGCTGTCTGGCAGAACATACTGGCTCCATGCCCCCGTAGATGTGGCTTCACCCAAAATCATAGTTACCATGACTACTGGAGACAAACGTTAATTAAAGAACCTGATTTCTTCCTTCCTAAGCCTCTGGTTAAATTTGAACAAATACATGTGCAGCTGGAGGGGCTCACAACTAGGCCTGTGATGGTCACTCCTCCACTGAGCTGGGCCAGGCGTCACACCCAGCTATGTAAGGAACCCCTATTCAGAGGTGGCTGTGAAGGTGTCCTACAGATGCAGTCACATGGACAACCGACTGAGTGAAGGGCACTCCTCCCTAGGTGGGTGGGCCTCACCCAATCAGCTGAGGGTCTGAAGAGCAAAGACCGACGTTCCCCGAGAATTATGCTCAAGACCACAGCGTCAACTCCTGCTGTGTCTGCAGACGCAGGCCTGCCCTAAGGATTTTGGGATTGTGTCCCCACAATCACACGAGCCATCCCTTAAGATAAACGTACACACAGACACACACACACACAATCAGTTCTGGAAACCTTGACTGATACGGCAGCAGAGAGACACACGTGCGAACGTGCTGTCACAGTGGAACGTCATGGGAGCCACACGGTGCCCTGGAGGCGCACACGAGCACCCTGGGGACACACAGGAGGAGCAGTAGGGCGCGGCAGCACGGCTGCGGGACTGCGGGTCAGAGAGACGCTCGTGGGAGGGCCGGCTAACCGTCAGCTGAGGAGGGGGGCACCCAGGCCAGCCCAGAGCGCCCAGGGCCAGAGACGGCGCTCGGCGAGGAGGAAGCGCGGTGGGGCGGCCCTGCGGGAGAAACACGGACAGAGGGAACGCGTCTGCTGGTTTTGGCTGAAACCCGGAACGCTGCTCCGAGAGCCCGAGCCCGCCTGCCGTCGGAGGGGCCAGAGCCCTGCCCCCGCAGCCGACGCCCCGACAGCTGACTCCGCTTGGCTCTGACTTTCAGTGGCCCTCTTAACTAACGACCAAGCGTTAAAATAGGGTGTTAGGCAGCCCAGCAAAACCCTCTGAGAATCTTTAAACTGCAGTTGCGTATGAACCTGGCCGCTGCACTTTATTTTGTACAAACACGGAAAATGTAATCTTAGAGAGCAGGGAGGCAGGAGGGGCTCAGATGCACACAAGGGCACATCGAAGAGAAGGTCTTTCTTTATGGCTCGGAGGGAGCAACGGAGAGACCCTGAAGGAAGCCCTTCCTACAAGTCAGGTTGTTCTTTTAAAGGCTTACTGTACACAAAGAAAACCATATAGAAGAAAACTAAAATTATGTACAGCCCCACCAATCTGAGGAATACTACTGACATTCTGGCATATTTCTCTTTTTCCAATTCAGGTATTTTTTACACAGTTGAGACCACACTGTTCCTACAATTGCACAGCTTTCTTCTTCATTTAACATGATTCCATAAGAATTTTTTATGTCCTTCCTGTAGGGAAATTGTAAATATTGCTTTAATGTCATACAGTATCCATCTTATGTTCATAGTTACTTCGCCACACCTCTGCTTGGCACAGGTGGGTCATTTCCAATTAGCAAAGGTCCTCTGAGTGCACTGTGGCAGATTTGGAGGGCCAGGTGGTACAATATCCAATGGGAAGGAATCACAGTTCAATTACATCCTTCATTCCGATTTTGCTCGGAATGTTTGATCAGTGTATTCATATTTTAGTCACTTCTTTCAAAGTCTCTTCCAATAAGAACAGCTATTTTTTTACAGCAACGGGAATTTAAAGCAATAAAAAAAACACCCAATGTAAAAAAAAAGGTCCTACGCTCACGGCCACTCTAATGTCAGCACACCTTTACTGAAAAAAAAGCGCCACAATAAGGAGAGTCAGGGCTATTTTACAAATTCTAAGTGATCCAGTGAAATCATTCTGTGCTCACACAACTAGCTGGCAGCAGAGCCTGAGCCTGGACCCAGGGCTTCGGCTCCTAGGCCCGGCTGCTTCCATTACAGACGCAATCTTCTCACACCACTGCTGTTACTGAAGAGCTCTCTGATCCAGCCCATGCCTTTCGGGGGTCACACAGGCCATGCCGAGTAAGTGCTGCCCCTGTGCCCCAGCACTGCCAGCCCAGGGGAGGGACTCGCCAGGGCCAAGACCCCCAGCAAGGGGGCTCAGCGATGCCTCTCGGCAGCACAGGCCACTCGCCCGCTCCAGAAAGGCACATGAAGCCAGAGCACCGCACACTCTGGCAGGTCTGTGAAGCTTGCCAGGCACCAGGAAGCCTTTACGGAAGGCCGATGAATTCTTACAGAATGAACACACCCCTCAGACACAGATCTGTAACCCAGAAGCACCCCTTGCCTCGCTCAGTCACCGTCAACGTAAATCCAGCACTGAGGTCAGCTTCATCTGGTTGAACTTTCAATGAGTCACTGTACATACACGTACGTGTCCATCGGGCTTCTTTGCTCAATATTGCGTTCGTTGAGATTTATCTATATTGTTTTGTGAACAGTAGTTGGCATTTGTTTATTCCTCTGTACCATCTCATTTATGAACATGCCACCATTAGTTAGTTATACATTCCTCTGTGACAGCATACAAGCTATTACCAGTTGGGGCTATTAGCAGTCAGGCTGCTGGAACGGCCTTATGCAGGCTTTGTATAGCTAAGTATGCGTCTCTAGACGGTGTGTAATTGGAGCAGAATTACTGGACTATAAAAGATGACTATGTTCAGCTTTACAGACCTGAGTCAAGCTGCTAGGAACATCTTATATATGCCCTTTGATATGTAAGTATGCATTTTTGTTTGGAACATATACCTAGAAATGAAATTGCTGAATCATAAGGTTAAAAAAACATAAAAACCTTTTTGCCATTTTATGTGAATTTACAGGCAAAAGTTGTTCATATTTCTTTATTGTCTTATAAATGTCTGTAGGATCTATAGTGATGTCAACTTTTCATTCCTGGTATGGCAGTTTGGTCCTCTCCTCTCTTATCAGTCTTGCCAGAAATTTATGTTAATAATAATTCCTTTTAAAGAACCAATGAGACTGGCTTTGTTCATTCTCTCTGCCGGACATTTGTTTTCTACTACACTATTTTTTGCTCTTTATTATTACCTTCAAGTTCAATTTCCTGCTCTTATTCTAAATTACTGAGATGGATACTTTGCTTATTTATTTTCAACTTTCTTTCTTTTCTAATGAAGCATTTAAGAACATAAGTTCCCTCCAAGCATAGCTTCAGCTGTATCCCACCAAGCTTACCGTGCTGCATCCCCATCATCATTCGGCTCTAAGTATTTTCTAACTTCATTTGCAATTTCTTCCATATATGGGGTGTTTAGAAGAGAACTACTTAATTTCCAAGCATTTAGGGACTCTCTAGTCATCTTTTCTCTATTGGCTTCTAGTTTAATTCCTTAAGCCATAGAAATACTCTGAATGATTTCAATCTTGAGAAAGTATTTTAGCCTAACACATGATCCATTTTGATAAATATTCCATGAACATTTGAGGAGAATGCATTCTACCTGGATGATAGCAGCACTTTGCACATGACAGGTTAAGTCTGCTCATCTTGTTCTCCAGATCTTCCACATCATTTACTGGTCTGTTTGTTCTTTGGTCAGCTTGCTCTGTCAATCACTGTCTTGCAAATGGGTTTCAGCCCCGGACAAGTTCACTATGGGTTCAGTAAGACTGAAAAATGACAATGGAGCATTCTTGGTGTGAAAGGGTTTACACCAAACTTTATTACCACGGTGGCAGGTCAATCACCAGAATCCCATCCACTCAGAGCAAGTCTGCAGGCAGCAAGCCCATCTCTGCCTCTGGGCCCCTCTGCCCACACAGTCATCCTCTGGGCCTCTGTCCTCAGTGCTGCCACCACTCTAGCCTCTGCTCTGCTCTCCTGCAGCCTTGCAGCTGTGCCACCGTGTCTGCCAGAGGACTGGGCAGAGCTCCTTACACAGAGTCAATAACAATGCGAGCAATGAACAAGCCAACCAGGGCCAGGTGAGAATCCCGGCCATAGGAACTTTCACATTCTCCACAATCATAGAGATATGCTTAAGTCTTTAACTATGATTAAGCATTTCTTCTAGCTTTGGCTCTTTCAATTTTTGCCTTATCTTTAGGTTATAGCATCAGAGGCATCAAATTCATACTGTGTGTTCCTGGTAGACTGACCCTTATATTTTATTATGACTTTTTTAAACCTTTAAGCATGCTTCCACCTTAAAATCAACTATGTATATCAGTACAGTTATGCCTGCTCTCTTTAGATTAGTTGTTTCATGGTATATTTTTCTATTCTTCTATTTTCAATCTATTTTTATAGCCCAGCATTTAAAGTGGTCTCTTGTAGGCAGAATATAATCGGGTTTTGTTTTTAATTACAATCTTTAGCTCATTTATCTTCAGCTCAATGACTGGTATGCTGGGGTCTGCACCTGCCACCTTATCCCTGTTTTTATTTGTCCCACCTGCTGTTCCCTTTTCTCTCCTTTATTGCCTTCTTTTGGACTGAATATTTATATTATTCCTTTTTTTCCCCTTTCTTAGTTGCTACCTACTCTTTTTTGTGGTCATCCTGGAAATTACATGACCAGGGACTTACTGCAGTGTGGCACTGTCATCACACCCAGTCGGCGCCAGAAGCCCAGGGCAGCCCCCCGCCCACGTGGTGCCTGCGCCTCTGCCTCTCCCGCTGGCCTCCCTCCCTCCGCATCCCAGGTTCCAGGCGGGGGCACTTCCCTTATGTCAGAAGAACTCCCCTTGGTATTTCAGTGACAGTCTTATCTGGATGGAGTCTCTTAAGTTTTATTTGTCTGAACATGTCTTTATTTCACCTTTATATTTGAAAATAATGTCCATGAGCATTTTATTTCCAAACTGACAGCCATCTTCTCTCACGCACCAGACGGGCCATTTCATGCCCTCTGGTCCCCGTCCTCCTGAGACAGTCTCACTGATGGATGCGCCTTTTCTCTGGTCGCTTTCCATACTTTCTCTCCGGCTTCGGTTTTACCAATTTTACTGTGATGTTCAGAGGGGTGGTTTTCTTTGACTTCATTCTACAACCACATGAAATTGCCAATATTTGGTATTTTTACATACACAAAATCTAGTTAGCAGATCTTTTAGAGCCCAAGGTTAGTATCTTCCTTCAGTTTTGGAAAGAAATCTCAGGCATTATCTCCTGAAATACGGCTGCACCTTCCCCTGCTCTGACTCCTGTTACGTGACAGGTACAGTGACCCTTCCCAACATGTCCTGTGTGTCCCATGCATGCTTTCCTATAGTTTCTATCTGCTCTGCTGTTGTTCTGCCTGGTTACTTCCCACTGACCTATTTCCAGTTCACCTGTTCTCTCTTCTGCCATGTCCAATCATTATATAATCATCATTAAGTCCTTAGTTCTTAAATTCAGGGCTAGTACTTCCATTTGATGACAGTAGCCTCCCTTATTCATGGGGGACACATTTCAAGACCCCCAATGGATGCCTGAAACCACAGATAGTACTGAACCTATGCATACTGTGTTTTTTCCTATACATACACACCTGTGATAAAGTTTAACTTACAAATTAGGCACAGTAAGAGGTGAAAAACCAGTAAAAAAATAGAACAATTATAACCAATAGACTGTAATAGAAGTTCCATGAATGTGGCCTCCGTCTCTCTCTCAAAGTATCTTCCTGTTCTGCACTTGCCCTTCTCATGGTGATGTGAGACGGTGACACCCCACGTAATGAGGTGCAGTGAAGGGGGTGATGCGGGAATCATGATGTAGTGTCACGTGACTACTGACCTTCTAACCACATGCCAGAAGAAGGAACATCTGCTTCCGGACAGTGGTGGGCCACGGGTAACTGAAAGGGGGCCTATTTTTTATTTTATTCACAGAATCCATTTCTCTGGTAAAACATTCTATCTTGATATTTATTTTGGGGGACATATCAGTGTGGCACTCTCCTAGCATCTATTTTTGTCTTGGTCCTTCATTCCTGACACCTGAATGGCAGGTGTCACATAAGGAACTGCACAGGTACTGAGTGAATTTACTCTTACCTTCCTTGAGGACAGACAGCCAGACGAGGGCAGATCACTTAATCCAATCAAGGCCTGACCCTCATCACCCTGTGTAGAAAAAATGAAAGTTCCTTTGGCCAGGATTCTAACCTGGACCTGGTTGGCCTGCTCACTGCACACATGGTGCATCTCCCAGTGCCCACCAGGAAGCTAGACCTTCTGGAACTCACATTGCAAAGTGGAAATATTAAGTCCTAGATTCAAGAGGCTTAAAGATGGTGGTGTGAGAAGTAAAACAGAAACCTCTTCCCAAAACCACATATAATACAAAAATAGAGCAAATACAACAAATCATGAAAGAGCAACAGGAAAGATGACTGCGACAGACGACCTACACATGGGTAAAAGAGGAGACCTCATGGAAAAGGGTAAAGTAGCACAGCTGCGATCCAGCGGGACCCAAGCCCTCCCCCCACCACAGCTCACAGGCGGGAGGAAGAGAAACGGAGCAGGGAGGGGGTAGAGGCCTGGGACTGCTGAACACCCGCCCTGGAGGTCTGCTCTGGGAGCACGAACCTACATTACACGGCGCTCTGGAGATGAGTGGGGTTGGAAAGCAAAGACAGGAGGAATACTCAGAGAGACTGTGATCAGCTGCTTGTGAAGAACAAGTACCCACAACTGGCCTCTCAGGAACAAAAGAAAGGCGGGCACTTTGAAAGGCACCCGACCGCAATACGCAGCCTGCCACTCCTTCCTCCCAACTGGCATCAGTTTGAAAACCTGCTGCCCCTGACATTGCTTCAGGCTAGCCAGAGGGCAGCCCCGCGTACAGCAGCTACAGGCATGCAACACAGAGGGTCCTCCTTGCATGTGTGGCCCACTGGCCCTGACAGTGGGAGCAGACACTGCAGCCAGGAAGCATGAAAGAGCTCTGTCCTCCTGGCAGGCACCAGTGCCGCTTGCCTGTGACCCCCGTCATTGCTACAGGGGCTGGGCAGGTCCAGAGAGCAGAGCTTCTGGGCACTAGAGGGCGCCACCTACACCATTATTATTCCATAGTAATCATTACAAATATGAAACAGCAAAAGAACCTGGTACAAACCAAAATCCCACAAACACCAGAAAGAGGGCAGGGTGAAATTGAAATCACCAATCTTCCTGAAAAAGAATTTGAAATAAAAATCATAAACATGCTCATGGAGCTACAGAAAAATATCCACAGGGAGGACTTCAAGAAAGAAATACAAACTTTGAAAAATACAGTATCCGAAATGGAGCATACATTGTAAGAATTTAAAAGCAGATTAGATGAGGTACAGGAGATGGTAAATGAAATAGAAATTAGAGATCAGGAATACAAAGAAGCTGAGGCGCAGAGAGATAAAAGGATCTCTAAGAATGAAAGAATATTATGAGAACTGTGTGAACAATCCAAACGGAACAATATTCACATAGTAGGGGTACCAGAAGAAGAAGAGAGAGAAAAAGGGATAGAAAGTATCTCTGAGGAAATAATTGCTGAAAATGTCCCCTGTCGGTGAAGGAAATAGTCTCTCAGGCCATGAAGGTGCACAGATCTCCCAACACAAGGGACCCAAGGAAGACAATGCCAAGACATATAATAATTAAAATGACAAAAATCAAGGGAAAGGACAGAGTATTAAAAGCAGCCAGAGAGAGGAATAAGATCACATACAAAGTAAAGCCCATCAGGCTATCATCAGACTTCTCAGCAGAAACCTTATAGGCCAGAAGGGAGTGGCATGATGTATTTAATACAAAGAAACAGAAGGGCTTCAAACCAAGGGCCTATACCCACCAAGATTATTATTTAAATTTGAAGCAGGGACTAACAATTTCCAGATAAGCAAAAGCTGAGAGAATTTACCTCCTACAAACCATCTCTACAGTCTATTTTGGAGGGACTGCTCTATACAGAAGTGTTCCTAAGGCAAAATAGCTATCACCAGAGGAAATAAAACCACAGTTAAGGAAGTAGTCCAGTTAATTACTAAGCAAATGCAAAATTAAATCAACTACCCACAAAGTAAGTAAAAGGATACACAAAGACTACAGAATATGAACCGAATATATAAAGAGTGGAGGAGGAAAAAAAAGAAGGGAGGGGGAAAAAAGACCCTTTAGATGTATTTGAAATAGCATACTAAGTGAGTTAAGAAAGACTGCTTTATAGTAAAGAAGCTAAACTTGAGCCTTTGGTAACCATGGATCTAAAGCCTGCAATGGCAATAAGCACATACCTATTGATAATCACCCTAAATTTAAGTGGTCTGAATGCACCAATCAAAAGATACAGAGTCACTGAATGGATAAAAAAAACAAGACCCATCTATATGCTGCCTACAAGAGACTCACTTCAAAACCAAAGACATACACAGACTAAAAGTCAAGGGATGGAAAAAGATATTTCATGCAAATAATAGGGAGAAAAAAGCAGGAGTTGCAGTACTTGTATCAGACAAAATAGACTTCAAAACAAAGAGAGTCACAGGAGATAAAGAAGGACATTACATAATGACAAAGTGGTCAGTCCAACAAGAGGATATAACCATTATAAGTATATATGCACCCAATACAGGAGCACCAACATATGTGAAACAAATACTAACAGAATTAAAAGGGGGAATAGAATGCAATACATTCATTCTAGGAGACTTCAACACACCACTCACTCCAAAGGACAGACAAAACAGACAGAAAATAAATAAGGAGACAGAGGCACTGAACAACACACTAGAACAGAAGGACCTAACAGACATCTACAGAACTCTACACCCAAAAGCAGCAGGATACACATTCTTCTCCAGTGCACATGGAACATTTTCCAGAGTAGATTATATACTAGGCCACAGAAAGAGCCTCACTAAATTCAAAAAGACTGAAATTGTACCAACCAGCTTCTCAGATCACAAAGGTATGAAACTAGAAATAAATTATGCAAAGAAAACAGAAAAGCCCACAAACACATGGAGGCTTAACAACATGCTCCTAAATAATCAATAGACCAATAATCAAATAAAAACAGAGATCAAGCAATATATGCAGACAAATGAAAACAATAATTCAACACTGCAAAATCTGTGGGACACAGCGAAGGCCATACTAAGTGGGAAGTATATTGCAATACAGGCCTACCTTAGGAAAGAAGAACAGTACCAAGTGAAGTCTAAACTCACAATTAATGAAACTATAAAAGGAAGAAAAAATGAGACCCAAAGTCAGTAGAAGCAGGGACATAATAAAGATTAAAGCAGAAATAAATAAAATCATGAAGAATAAAACAATAGAAAGAACCAATGAAACCAGGAGCTGTTCTTTGAAAAAATTAACAAATTAGATAAACCCATAGCCAGCCTTATCAAGAAAAAAAGAGAGTCTACACACATCAACAGGATCAGAAGTGAGAAAGGAAAACTCAATACAGACACCACAGAAATACAAAGAATTATTAGAGAATACTAAGAAAAATTACACGCTAACAAATTGGATAACCTAGAAGAAATGGACAACTTTCAAGAAAAACACAATCTTCCAAGGCTGACCAAGGAAGAAACAGAAAATCTGAACAGACTAATTGTAAGTTTTGAAATTAAACTGGTAATCAAACAACTACCTAAGAACAAAATCCCTGAACCAGATGGTTTTACCACTGAATTTTATCAAAGATTTAGTGAAGACTAATACCCACCATGCTTAAAATTTTCCAAAAAGTAGGAGAGGAGGGAACACTTCTAAATTCATTCTATGAGGCCAGCATCACTCTAATACCAAAACCAGGCAAAGATACCACGAAAAAAGAAAATTTTAGACAAATATCCCTGATGAACAGAGATGCAAAAATACTCAACAAAACATTACCAAACCAAATTCAAAAGTACATCAAAAAGATCATCCATCATGATCAATTAGGATTTATTCCAGGAATGCAAGGATGGTACAATATTCAGAAATCCATCAACATCATACCACACATCAACAAAAAGAAGGACAAAAATCACATGATCATCTCCAAAGATGCTGAAAAAGCATTTGACATAAATCAACATCCTTCATGATAAAAACTTTCAACAAAATGCATAGAGAGGGCAAGTACTTCAACATAATAAAGGCTACATATGACAAACCCACAGCGAACATCATACTTAACAGCAAAAAGTTGAAAGCTTTTCCTTTAAGATAGGGAACAAGACAAGGTTGCCCATCTCCCCACTTTTATTCAACAAAATACTGGAGTTCCAAGCCACGGCAATCAGACAACACAAAGAAATAAAAGGCATCCAGATTGGTAAGGAAGAAGTTAAACTGTCACTGTTTGCAGATGACATGATATTGTACATAAAAAACCCTGAAGAATTCCACCCCAAAACTATTAGAATGAATAAATGAAGTTTATTTATTTATATGTAAAGTTGCAGGATACAAAATCAATACACAGATATCTGTTGTGTTCCTACATAGTAATGATGGACTGGCAGAAAGAGAAATCAGGAAAACAATTCCATTCACAATTGCATCAAAAAGAATAAAATACCTGGAAATAAACCTAAGCAAGGAGGTGAAAGACCTATACCCTGAAAACTACAAGAAACTCATGGGAGAAATTAAATTTCAATAAATGGAAATATATCCCATGCTCATGGATAGGAAGAATTAATATTGTCAAAATGGCCATCCTACCTAAAGCAATCTACAGATTCAATGCAATCCCTATCAAAATACCAACAGTATTATTCTTCAACAAACTAGAACAAATAGTTCTAAAATTCATATGAAACTACCAAAGACCCTGAATAGCCAAACCAATCCTGAGAAGGAAGAATAAAGCAGGGGAAATTATGCTCCCCAACTTTAAGTTCTACTACAAAGTCACAGTAATCAAGACATTTTGGTACTGTCACAAGAACAGACCCATAGATCAATGGAACAGAATAGAGAGCCCAGATATAAACCCAAGCATATATGGTCAATTAACATACGATAAAGGAGCCATGGACATACAATGGGGAAATGACAACCTCTTCAACAACTGGTGTTGGCAAAACTGGACAGCTACATGCAAGAGAATGAAACTGAATTATTGTCTAACTCCATACATAAAAGTAAACTCGAAATGGATCAAAGTGAATGAAACTGGATTACTGTCTAACTCCAGACACAAAAGTAAACTCAAAATGGATCAAAGACCTGAATTTAAGTCATGAAACTATAAAACTCTTAGAAGAAAACATATGTAAAAATCTCTTGAATATAAACATGAGAACTTTTTTCTGAATATATCTCCTCAGGCAAGGGAAACGAAAGCAAAAATGAACAAATGGGACTACATCAAACTAAAAAGCTTCTGTACAGCAAAGGACACCATCAGTAGAACAGAAAGGCATCCTAACAAATATGGGAGAATATATTTGTAAGTGACATATCCATCAAGGGGTTAACATCCAAAATATATAAAGAACATACATGCCTCAACACCGGAAAAATTAATAACCTGATTAAAAATGGGCAGAAGATCTGAAAAGACACTTCTCCAGAGAAGAAATTCAAATGTTCAACAAGAACATGAGAAAATGCTCCACATCACTAATCATCAGGGAAACACAAATTAAAACCACAATGAGATATCACCTCACACCAGTTAGGATGGCCAACATCCAAAAGACAAGGAATAACAAATGCTGGTGAGGCTGTGGAGAAAGGGGAACCCTCCTACACTGCTGGTGGGAATGTAAGCTAGTTCGACCATTGTGGAAAGCAGTATGGAGGTTCCTCAGAAAACTAAAAAAGATCCAGTAATTTGACCCAGTAATTCCACTCCTAGGAATTTACCTGAAGAAAACAAGATCTCAGATTCAAAAAGACATATGTCCCCCTATGTTGACTGCAGCACTATTTACAATAGCCAAGAAATGGAAGCAACCTAAGTGTCCGTCAGTAGATGACTGGATAAAGAGGAGATGGTACATATACAGAATGGAATACTATTCAGCCATAAGAAGAAAACAAATCCTACCATTTGCAACAACATGGATGGAGCTAGAGGGTATTACGCTCAGTGAAACAAGCCAGGTGGAGAAAGACAAGTACCAAATGATCTCCCTCATTTGTGGAGTATAACAGCAAAGCAACACTGAAGGAACAAAACAGCAGCAGACTCACAGACTCCAAGAAGGGACTAGAAGTTACCAAAGGGTAGGGGTCGGGGAGAGTGGGTGGGGAGGGAAGGAGGAGGGGCTTCAGGGTTATTATGACTGGCACACAGGGTGGTGGGGGGATCACAGCGAAGACAGTGTAGCACAGAGAAGACAAGTAATGACTCTGTGGCTCCTTACTACACGGATGGTGTGGGGGGAACTCAATCATATGGGTGAATGCAGTAACCACAACGTTGCTCATGTGAAACCGTCTTAAGATTATATATCAATGATACCTTAATTTAAAAATAAAGAAATATTAAGTCCTAGGAGTGACAGGGATTGACCAGAGCCATCAAGGAGAAATCCAGTAAAACTGGCTTCAGGTTCTGTGCTGGCATGCGAGGTACCACCTGCAGTTCCAGAACATAATGTATTAAATCATTCAGAAAACAGCTTCATTCCTACGTGCTCACAAGTCCTGGTTCCTGCCCACTTCCTGACCTCTCACACTAACCTGTCACTACTTCTAAGCTGGCAGTCCCCTGCAAACTGATCTGTAAGAACAGAGAATGATGCATTAAACTCCCCAAGAGAGGGGAGGCGGCATATTCCACAGAGCTGGAGAAGTATACTAGGAGGCTCACTTCTTGTTCCCTACAGCACCTCAAACATGCCTCACACCAGACACCGAGTCCTGTGCCAAGAGCCAGATGCTCTCCACAAAGGCCCCGATTTGAAGGCCTGGGTGCTTGTGAACTGTCACAGACTCGACACGGGTATTCTTAGGGTTCCCGTTCAGCACCAGCCAGACTTAACCCAGTGCTGATGATGACGACGATGACCAAGACACCATCTCTGAAAACCTGACATGTTTGAAAGCTGAGAGGAATGGTTTCCCCAAACATGGGCTGAGAACATCTTCATTTGATAAAGGGGCTGGAACCCACAGTGTTTTCCATCCACGCCTCACAAGCAAATACTCAAGGGCTTGGAAATGACCCTCTATAAAGGGTTAGTGTTTAGATAATGGAAAAGCCCTGACACCTAAGTTTTCATCGTAAGAGGACTGGTTCTGTAAGTGACATACCGTCCACATGCTTGGCATGCTGGGCAGTGCTCACTGCTGGCACCATTCGGCCACAAGGTAAGGGACTCTATTTTGGCAAGTGAAAAGAAGAGCTGGGGGAAGTACAGGATTTTACTTTTGTGCCCAGAAAAGCATCTGGAAGAATGTTCACCTGAATATCCCTTCACATGATTATTTTGGGCGTTAGGATAAAGTGCGTGATTTTTATTTTATTCCTCATACCTTCTGCATTGCCCAAATGTCTATCATTCACCATTTTTTCTTTTTTTATTATGCATAGACTTTAATTATAATTATGGGAAATGTGCATATGAAAATGGCATGAAAGGAAATACTTCTGTGTTTCCTCTTTTGTCTGAAAATTAAATATTTCCATTCTTGGAAAACTTAAAAACATATTACATCTACTTCCACTGCTCCCACCTCGTGAGAGACAAGACGACGAGAACATCCCAGAACAGGCTGACCACATTAGTTAAAAGAAACTTCTAAAAACATAAACTGTCAAAGGTGCTGGCCCGTGATAATAAGTACTGACGCGAGACAGAGCCCTTCCGGGACATGCGCGGGTCCTACACGCAGGCCCCGCCTCCATCCCTGTGGAGCTGCAGGGCCACACAGGGACTCTCACAGAGGGGATCTGAGGCTTCATGCAGAGTCACCTCCTCTTGCCTGAGCTGTCCGTGAATCCAGGGTTGGTCTGAATCAAGTCAATAAACAAACTTCATTTCTTGAGAAAAAGTAAAACCAATCAGTGGAGAATGAATGAAATTTTTCCCACTAAATCTTTAAGAACTGTAGCTCGCTCCCTGCCCCCTGTTCCATCACACTGGAGCTTGTTACATTTAATCATGTAACTGTGCACCTGTGCTGCTTCCAGCGGCCAGGGGCCCCTGGAGGGAGGGAGGGAGGCCGAGTGTCTAGCCTGCAACGGCCACGCCTGGGCTGATCCTTCCTCCCGGGCATCGGCGGCCGCTCATCCCCTCCCTGCCCAGACTCCCTCTCTCCGCTTGGATGCCCACGGAGACCCTTCCTGAAAGGAAGGCTCAGCAGAGCTGGTCCCAGCAGCCTACAGTCGCATCTGGATCACGACAGAGCACCCCGTCCTGTCCAGGGCCCCATGGGTCCCACCCCAGGTGACCGAGGTCAGGAGGTGCAAAGGGGAGAGTGGAGGGCACACTGAGGCCCAGGAGGACAGTCACCACAGCAGCACCTGTGCTCCCCTCAGAGACAAGCAAGCCCTGGACACCCCCTCCTCCCAGCGACACTGCCACTGTCGGGAAGAAGGGGGTCTGCGGGGGCACTGGGCTGTCTGCGGGGCGGAGGCCACAGCCCCTCCACATGAGCGTGCAGCACATGGAGGCAGGGCCCTTCCATCGATTCTTAATCGGCTGATCCTTTCCCTAAAGAGACCCAGGCCAGTAACAGGGTGCCCAGCGTCGGGTCACCCCCTTCTCTTCCTGCCCCTGGCGCAGCCAGGCCCAGCTGCCAGACGAGACCTTCTTCAGGCAGCAGGGACCACCCAACACTGTGCCCCCCAAACCTGACAGACAGCCATCTGAGAGCTCCGTGCCCCTCCCTCGGGCTGCCTGTCCTGGTCTGCAGCGCTGGACAGAAGCACCTGTCAGCCAGTGAAGAGCGGGCATCCCGGGGAAGCCTGGTGTCCAGAGTTCCAGGCCAAGACCCTGGCAAGAACTGCTTGGAAAATAACACCAGTCTCTGTCTGGACACAGGCTGAGCCCAACATGAAAACACGACTGACCGCAGCAGCTCTCAAGGCGCTGGCCTACAGAGGGTCCAGGCCATTCTATGGGACCCACAGCAGAGACCTGACCCCACCTGCTTCCCTGGGCCTCACCCCAGTTCTCTCACCAGGGGTCAGCTCCACGGCGACCCTCCCCCTCCCAGATGAGCCTCTCCCAGGTGACCCCCGTGACCCTCCCCCCAGGCGGCCCACCCCCACGAGGTGACCCCCATGGCCCTCGCCCAGGTGACCCTCCCCCCAGGTGACCTTCCCTTGCCCTCAAGCCCCTTCCCCACGCTGGTGCCCAGAAGCAGGAAGCAGTCTGGCTGTGGTCTGAGCGTTAGAGTAAGACGTGCTTCCCAGGTGTGAGGGAGTGTGCAGGGACACGCACACAGGAGGAGACCTCTGGCCTCTGCGTTTGGGCAGAAGGTCACACCAACAGCAGCCACGTGGCCGCCTGGCCGGCCCCTCGCTGTCCCACCACTCACTCCCCACGGTGTCACGCTGCTGCGGAAAGTGGGCTTATTTTTTGAGACCGTGGGAGCGGAGTGTCTAGAGAAGAGGAGGTGGCACTGGGGACGGGGATGTGGCTCCAACGGGACCTGCACACAACACATCCCACTGCCTGACGTGGACTCCTCCTCGTACCCCCAACCCTGGGGTTGCAGACGGGTCCCTGCAGAACCAACAGGCCAACGGAGACGCCGCAGGGCCAGGTCCCACGGACAGAGACACGCACGGGCCCAGCCTAGGTCCAAACCCCAAGTCAGTGGAAACTGAACTGGGGAGGCTTCCATTTATGGGCATGACAGCCTTGAGGGTTTAGCCTCTTCTTTGCTCAGTTCTTTCTAAATCCACCCGTACTGCTGCTGGCACAGTAACAACAACCAGTGCGGACGGAGAACTCTGTCCTCTGTGTGTCAGCAGGCTGAGTGACTCTACAGCGGAAGCATCTTGTTCAAACTATTAATGAGTCATGTGTTTTTCAACACAGACTTGTTGGGAAACTTTAATTCATTTGTATAATCAAGTAACCCTTTGTGATTCTCCCAGCAAACACTAAACCTCCTTTTATTCCTAAAGAATCTGGTTCTTGAAGTCACGTCACCGCTGGTATTAAAATGAAGATGGCAGAGTGAAGACCAACCTCAACTGCTGCTGGTACAGAGAGGTCAGAGGCGGTGCAGACAGGCGAGTCCCGGGGACCGCGGCAGCTGTGTTTAGTTCCTGTCACGTGTATGGCAGGTACGGGATCAGAAAGAGCCCGGTTCTGAGGACTTGTACAGCACCTGCTGCCTTCTTCCTGTTCACTGCACCCTGTTTATCAGCTTTTCTCATGATCACCTTGAAGACACTGGGCAAGGTCACCAACCACTCAGCAGGAGGACGAGGCTCTGCTTCAGGAGGCGCTTTTTCAGCGGACATCTGAGGGCTGGATGGGATGCCCCTCTTCATTGGAGTCCGGACCACCCAGCTGTGCCTTCATCTGTCCACAGGAAGGAGGTGTGGTTGACACAGTGTGACAAAGCTATGGTGGTCGCTATGATCTCCAGCTTTAAAATTCTCCAAAACAAACTCAAATGGTTGTGATTGAGGAGTGGCTGAGAGGCGACAGGGGTGGCTGTACCATAAAACACACAGAAAAGTCACATCTGTGCCATTTCTCTGGGTCTTGGTTCCCAGGGCACCGTGGGTGGCTGCTGGAGATCTGTTCCTGTCCACGCGTCGGTGTTCCTACCCAGGCACATGGTCACGTGCACTTGTCCATCTCATGACCCGAAAAAGTGGTAAACACATGAGCCATATTTTCTCCAGCATCCAGACGCAGTGCTACCGAGAAAAGAGGATTCTCTGAAACCAGCCTCCTGGAACCTCTGCCCCTCAACGGCCTTTGGTGACATGAAAGGGAACAACCCTGCCGAGTAATTCACACTGTCATCTATGTCAGCACCGTCACACCTGCAAAGCACTGCCTTCAGGACACTTGCCAAGAGTAACGTCAGGAGCAGCTGGTCCGGCTTCCAGAGGAGGTCTAGGTGGCTTGCGTCTTCGTGCTCTGCCTGGGCGGTGGTCCTACTGTGGCGTACAGAAGACGCCTGGGGCAGGCGCGCTGTGCAATCGCCAGCCTCGCCAGGAGGGATGCACAGCCCCAGGCTCTCCCCTCCGAACACACACGGAGGCCAGAGCCCCCACTCTGCCAGCCTCGGACGCTCTTGGGAATGCTGCATATCTTTTAAATACTTGAAATTGTATGTTTTACGTGTGTACCGTAGGAGTCCAAAATAGGCTTTTTCTTTTTCCATTTTTAAAAAAGCAGCAAAAAGAGAGTTTACAATGAATACAAATTTTCCCCCTATTCCAGTCCCCCAATCTACAGATTACCACCAGCTGATTCTCAGCACCCTTCAGAGAACATCTCCCCACACAAGGACACACACACACTGGCTGAACACAACTGGGGTTCATTCTGGCTTCTTTTTAGTCTTCTTGTGAACTAAAGAACATGGAGAAATGTGCACAAAAATATATAGTATAACAATTATGAAGTGAATATCCATATACTCCCCACCTGGTCAAGAAACATAATCCTGCCAGCAGCCAGAGTCCCCACGGCAGCCACACCTGCCTCTTCCTATGATCTTCCCATCTGAGGGCTGGAAGGCACAGTGTGATACCCTGAACCCGCAAGGCGGAGCCCACCGCCACGGCGTGTCCGACTTCACTGCAGCGCAGTCTTCCCCCTGTATGACCATGGCTGACCCTTGAACAACACTGGGGTCAGGGGCACCGACCCCCACACAGTCAGAAACCTGCATATAACTTTTGACTCCCCACAAAACTTAACTACTAGGTTACTGTTAACTGGAAGCCTTATCAATAATAAAAGCACTCAATTAACACACATTTTGTATGTTATATGTATCACACACTATATTCTTACAATAAAGTGGGCTGGAGAAAGGGAAATTTTTTAGATTGTCACAAATCTCCAAAGAATTTTCCAAAATATTTACTGAAAAAAATCCACAAATAAGTGGACCCGTGCAGTTCAGACCCATGATGTTCAGGGCCTGCAGGTGGAGTGAAGTTCCAGGGACGGAGAATGTGTATCTCCACACTCCAGGGCAAGGATGGCTGCTTCCCAGGTGCCTGTTGGGACTGAAGGCTGTTCATCCACCAGGGATGTTCTCCTGCTCCAAATACTTAACCACAACACCTGAAATTGGCAGATTTAGGGTTTTGCTGGTTTTGTAGGTGAACCACTGTATTTCATGTGGTTTCAGTTTTATTTTTCTGATTTGTCAGGTTGAACACCATCTTACATATTTCTCAGTCACTCTGATTTTCTCCTTAGAAGTTCTTGTTCAAATGCTTTGCCAGTTTTCTTAGTTGTCTCTTTCATAATGATCATCGGGGTCCTTCATGCATTCTGCATGGCCTCTGCTGGCTGTGTGTCAGAAATCTCTCCTCCTGTCTGCTGCCTGTTTCTTACCTCTCGAAAAGTTATCTTTTCTGTTAAGAGATGTTCTTGGCTTCAGTGTAGCTGGAATCATCTATCCTTTCCTTTGTGATCAGTATTTTATGTTCTGTTTCAAAATCCTTGTCCACTCTGAGGTCATGAAAACATATTCTCATGTAAAAATCTTTATCACTTTGCCTTTCACAGTTAATTATATAAGAGTTGATTTTTCTGAAAGAAATTAGGCTCAATTTTATCTTTTTCTGATATGGATCCCAGCTGTGTTGTCTCTTCATTCTTCATTCAAAATGTTTTGAGCTCCCTCTAATCAGCACACACACAGCTCCATCCTGAGGGCGGACCACCTCGATCTGCCCCCTCGTCTCCGTGGAGACCCTAGGCTTGTCTGCGAATGCAGCTTCCCCGCCGCTCCCAGACCCTCTGCCCTCTGTGTTTCCATCTAGGGTCAGGGCTTTCCACCTGAAGACCTTTCAGGATTTGTTTAGACAGGACAACTAGCAATAAATTCTCTCAATGTTTAAAAATCGGAGTATAGTTGATATACAATCTTACAATAGTTTCAAGTGTACAGCACAGTGGTTCAACAGTCACCCGATTTATTAAATCCTCTCCCCCACTAGAACTATCTGTCGACACAGCTATGAAGATAGTACAGAATCATCAGTTATATTCCTATGTACTACTGTTCCCATGACCAACCTACATTATGACTGAGAGTTTTTGTGCCCCTTTATCTCCTTCATGTTCCCCACCCACTCACCCCAGCCCCTCCCCCATGGTGACCACCAGTCACTTCTTAGGGTCTCTGAGTCTACTGCTGTTCTGTTCATTTTGTTTTGCTTTGTTTTTAGGTCCCACAAATAAGTGAAATCATTTGGTACTTGTCTTTCTCCGCCTGGTTTATTTCACTGAGCATAATACCCTCTAGCTCCATCCATGTTGTCACAAATGGCAGGATTTCTTTCTTCTTATGGCTGAATAACATTCCATTATGTATAAGGTACCACCTTCTCTTTATCCATTCATCTACTGGCGGACACCTAGGTTGCTTCCATATCTTGGCTATTGTAAATAATGCAGCAATAAACCTAGGGGTGCATATATCTTTTTGAATTGGGGATTTTGTTTTCTTTGGGTAAATCCCTAGAAGTGTGATTACCGTGTCAAATGGCATTTCTATTTTCAATTTTTTGAGGCACCTCCATACTGCTGTCCACAGTGGCTGCACCAATTTGCATTCCCACTAACAGTGTAGGAGGGCTCCCTTTTCTCCACATCCTCGCCAACACTTGTTTTTCTTGTCTTTTGGGTAGTGGCCATTCTGACTGCTGAAGTGATACCTCATTGTGGTTTGATTTGCATTTCTGTGATCATTAGTGATATGGAGCATCTTTTCATGTGCCTGTTGGCCATCTGAATTTCTTCTTTAGAGAAGTGTTTGTTCAGGTCCTCCACCCATTTTTTAATTGGGTTATTTGTTTTTTTTGGTGTGGAGGTGTATGAACTCTTTATGTATTTTGGAAATTAACCCTTCATTGGATAAATCGCTTATGAATATATTCTCCCATACTGTAAGGATACCTTTTTGTTCTGCTGATGTTGTCCTTTACTGCACAGAAGTTTTTTAGTTTGATATAGTTCCACTTGTTCATTTTTTATTTTGTTTCCCTTGTCTGAGAATAATAAATTCTCTTGATTTTTTTGATGGTCTGCAGTGTCACTCTTTTACTTTCTTTTTAGAGAGGTACTTCCTCTGGGTATAGAATTTCAGGTTGGCAGTTATTTTCTTTCAGTTCTTTAAGTGCATCATTCCACTCTCTTGTGGCTGCCCCTCAACTGCTAAAGTCAGCAGTCAACTGCATAAGGAACTGCCCCCCAAAACCCATTAGCTTGAAATCACAATCTCATGCAATTCCTCACAAGTCTGAGCAAGCCCCCCGTCAGCTTGAGGTGGCAGTGCTGTGTGACCCTCCCGCTCCTGTGAGGATGGTGTGCTGGCTCAGTCACACCTCCATGACAATGTGGGAGGAGTGGGAGAGATCCCTGGTGTTGGGAACCGCACCTCTGCTACGCCACCATCAGACTGGCCACGGTGCACCAGCAGCTGAGCCCAGAATAAGGCAGTGGACAGGGGCTCCATCAGTGATGCAGTCATTCAGCAGCGGCATGTGTGCCTGGGGAGAGGAAGAAGTGGCACACTGATGCCACACAGTCTTGTTAAACCTTGGAGGTTATACCTATTCTCTGACCATTTTAGGCTTTATTTTTATATTTGCATTTTCAACAATTACCTATACTGTGCATGTGTGTTTGTGTGTGTGTGTGTGTGTGTGTGCATGCATGTATTCTTAGGATCCATGGTGCCTTTTCAATTTTTGCTTGATGTCTTTCATACACTTTGGAAACCTGTTAGTTTTTCTCTCTTCAAATATTGCTTGTGCTCATCTCCTTGCTTCTGCAGATTTCAAGTCACAGTTACAATGCCCGCATGTCTCTCTCTATGTACGTTTTCCGTCCTTTTCTCTCTCTGGCTGTGCTCTTCCGACCACCTGCACATTCACTGACCTCTCCTGCCTTGTCAGATCTGCTGTGAAGCCCATCGGCCGCACTCCTAAATGCAGTTAGTGCTGGTGCTAGAATTTCCATGTGGTTCTTTTCTATAGACTGTACTTCTCTGAAATTCTCCACTTATCAACTATTGTTTCAAATATATTAATCACCATTATTTCAGTGCCAAAATCTGACAATCAATAATACCTAGCTCACAGCCTGCTTTCTCTTGGTCCTGTCACTTAACGTGCATTAGCAGTTTTGACCCAGTGCTGACACTGCGTATGAAAAATGATAGCTAAGCCATTGAGGCCTTTTCTCCAGCTTGCGGCAGCCAGCAGTGCTGGCGGATCACCAGTGCCCGTCATGGCCGGGCCGGGTTATTCCCCTCCATCCTCTCTCCTGCTGTAGTGATGGCCTTCCAGGGTCCCAGCTAAAAGCTGAGGGTGACCTCCAGGGTCTGCGCTCCTCGGCAGGCCCTGAATGACAACCTCCAGTCTCCAGCAGCTGCTTCTCTCTTGCCCTCCCTCTGCCACATTGATTATCAGCTGGCAAATGCAGGGTCACCCAAATGGTTCACCTTCCTGCCATCTCTGCACTTCAGGTCCCGCTGTCTTTGTAACCCTTGGGCATCCTCTACCAGAAGTTTTCTGCCCTTTTCCAGTGTTTCTATTACTTTTAGGGTAAAGTTGGTCTGCTGCTGCTCATCAAACTCAGAAGCAGATGTCCCGCAGCAGGACTCGAAGGGGTTTTCATACATGACCTGCACGTTCTTCAGATTATTTCCAGATGATTTAACATTTATCGCTGGTGTTTTCTTCCACTGCATTTTCTATTGGTTGTTGTGTATAGGAAAGTTCTTCATTTCTACATTAATTGTGTAGCAAGTTACCCACTGAATATTGTCAGTAGTTCTTCAGTAGGTTCATTCATATTTTACTGGTATAAAATCTTATCATCTGGAAGAGAAGATCACGTCTCTTTTGGTTTATACCTCTTAGGATGTTTCACATTTATTTGATTTGCTAATATAGTGGTCTCACCCCCAGAGATTCTGATTCCACTGACCTGGGGCCGAATGGAGACAGTGGACGCTCTTAAAAGCTCCCAGGCTGAGAACCCCCGGCTTGGTATGGCCAAAGCTTTGCTAACGACAGCTGACAGTGATGTACGCACACGTGTGTACATCTGAATACTGAAATTCACATGGCTATGCTGGGTCCAGAAAACTCACACTATCAATTTGCCAACCTACAAAACATCACATTAAGGAATTTTCCATCTATTCTTATTTTATTAAGAAACAGATATTGAATTTTCTCAAATATTTCCATTACTAGGTAAATAAATACCTGGATTTCTTCTTTAACCCATTAATGTGGTAAATCATACTAACTTCTTACTATATTGAATCATTCTTTCTTCTTGGAATGAGCCCCCAGCTGGTTGTGATATAGTATTCTTTTAATGTGCTACTGGATTATACTAGTTAATTTATACTTACAGTTTGTTTGAGAATATCTAACAGGGTGCTGTACTACAGCGCCTGTAGTGTGGGCTATCTTTTACATCTTTTTGTATCGATGCTGACTTTGTACTAGAGAACTTAGGTTTTTTTGTGTATTTATGCTCCAAAGCCATTTAATGACTACTGGATTTATCAATTCTTTGGAAGTTAGAATATTTATAAACAATTTACTACAATTAACTTGTTCTACACATTTATTTTAAAATGGGCTTTTTAAAGCAAAGCACATCCATGTTTAAGCACATGAATACTGATGGGCGGCCCTCGGACAGTGAAGGTTGAGCCCCCGTCCTGCTCACCCTGTGTCAGCAAAGACGACGATTTGGCACCGCTGGTCGGACTCGGCACAGGACGTCACCATGTGCTGGCATCAGGGACGACCGACGGGCACCTCCCACACCAGGGAGGGAAATGGACACGAACCGCCAAAGTAAGACCACAAAGAGTCAGGGAGCAGGTGCCACTCAAACTAGGCTGTACAGACTCAACTGTTCTCTCTACCCCCCACCCTGCTTGAATCTGTGAGTTGACTTTTTCAACAAAAATCTCTTCACTAAATGGTAAATGAATGAACAGAGTTTTCCAGGCAGTAAAGGGGGACTGTGATTTTGATGTTAATTTTAGGGCCCAAGACTATGTACTCTTTAGGAAGAGCATAAATAACATGGAAGATATTTATTGTATAATTTCAACAAAAAATTATTACAACAGTATGTTCATAAATGTATATAACACATCCAAATGCAGGAAAAATATTAGGAAAAAAAAATCAAAAGTAACAAAGGTCTCAGGGGCAGGACCACGGATTCCATGTCTTCTCTTTGCTCTTCTGCACTTTCCAAAATTTCTTTAATAAAGAATATTATTTTTAGAACAGAACAATAAATAAAATTCTGCCTGTGGAACTTGCCAGCCAGAACCCTTTGCTTGGAAGAAGGAATGCCAGCCAGCAAGCCACTGTCCCAACGTCGAATGCCTCTGAGGCTCACGGCGACCCCCCCACCTGACGATGGCAAATGGCCCGAGAGGACGGCGGCTCACACTGCCAACACTTCTGACCAAACGCCTTGCTCTCAGAGCACGGTCTGCCACCTTACACACTACTAGACGTGGAATTAGGATAAGTGGGAATGAGAAAACCTACACGTGAATTTTAATTTTTGTAAAACTCTGACCTTAAAGAAATAGGTTAAAATATAAGAATAAGATCTTGTAGAAAAAAATCACTCAAATGATTTTTAGTAATTCTTAATGTATATTATATTTTTTTACCTACTTCTATGGAAAGGAACATTTTTTAGGAATTTTAGTTGAATTTGACTGGGTCCCATCTCTACTCAAGGACCCAGCCTTCCCCTGTGCCATCCTCACTGTCAGGGACAACATTCAGAAAATGAACTTAATTTTAACACCAGACACTAAAGGCACTCGTGCAAGTACACTTAATCTCAGCTAATGCTGCTGGTGACCTGTGAGTTCTCCCCGGCAAGTGGATAACCAAGAATCAAGTGTACCACTTATAGATGATTCTCGGGCATCTATCCGCAAGGATAGATCGGCTCCAGTCATTTTCACAGGACACTCAAACAGCCTCACGTCTGCTGAGCCGAAGGACACAAGAGGTGAAGGTTCCACTGTGTGTAAGCACAGTGGAGGGCACCCCTGACCAGCTGTGTCTTTTTCCTCCAAGGGCTGAATAGTGAGGTGGCAACTGCTTGGCTTCTCAGGAGCAGCTATGAAATCCAGGAATAGGGCTCTGGGGGGCGACAGTGACAGACTGGCCTTGGGGTCCAGAAACATGAGCACTTGGCAGCTGTGAGAAGCAGGCAGGAGGCCCCTTGCTCCCATCAGACCCTGAGACACAGAAAGCAACCGTCAGCCCCAAAGTGATTCCTACCGTGTGCCAAGTGCTGTCCATTCCTGAAGAAAGCAGTAAAGGACACACACGGCCAGCCCTGGGCCAGGCACCTCCTATGGGTGAGGGCCCGGAGGCCACATGACCTGAGGTCCCCCGCACCTCCTGCTCAGCGTGCTCGTGGTGCCCCCTTACACTCCCCAGTGCTGCCTGTCACCTGTGTCCACGCCTTCTTGTGTTGAACAAGCCGGATTCACAGCCTCTAGGACCCAGGGAGGAACTGAAACCGGAATCTCCCACATTCTCAGGTGGGGAACTATTTTCTCTTCTGCCCTCATCTCCACCCAGCTGGAATTACTAGCAGCCCAGCTCAGGTGCCTGCTCCTGTCCAGCACCCGCTGAGCCCAGTGCAACACTCTCTCTCCAGGAATGCCCACAGCACCTGCCTGTGCCCCTGCAAGGGCTTAGCTTGCTGCAAAGCCACGTGAGGCTGCACATCTCTAAGGTGCAGAGCCTGCAGCCAGCGGACCCGCTGCTCCCCTCTGAGACTCTGCCAGCTCCATGACAGGGTCTTGGCACAAGCATGGCAGATCTGGCCTTGCTCCCCAGGTAAGCCTTGCCTTCTGATTGCAGCCCTGGATGTAGCACGGCTGGCAGCCAGCCCTCCCATCCCCCTCCTCGACCAGCAGGCCCCTCCCCTGCACTGCCAACATGAGCCCCGTGGTCACGCCACACACAGGACAAGGAAGCTGGGGGGCCCCTAACCTCTGCGGCCCCGTCTGGCCACGGCTACTTCCACCGCTGCAGAAGTCCCCTTCTGCTCACAGACCTGACAGGGTCCACCCAACACGTGCTGTGGGACAAAAGGCAAAGTAGTTCAGGCCGTAGGCCATGGAGCCCAGATTCTGAGAGGACGCCCTCTGGGAGCAGGGACTCAAAAACAGACAGTGTGAGTGAGGTCCAGTGGACAAGGACAGAGACACGGGGGAAAGCAGGCGGGCGCAGACGCAACACGCAGGAAACTCAGACAGGACGGGCCCAGGGGGCAGGGCTCGGGGCACAGGGAGGCGGGAACAGAGACCGTCTGAGCTGGACGAGGCCCTTCTCCGGGAAGGGGACATCAGAGACCTCCAGTCTGCTGCTCAGTGAACGACCCCTGCGGCCACAACTCCAGAAAACCACTCAGGACCAACCTGTAACCACAGCCAGAGTGACACTGTGTTCTCAACACTGGAAAAAAGAGTTTGGCTAACAGGGAGGGGGGCGTCTTTGCCTTGCGTGGGCAACTATAAAGCCGTGGTGTCCCAGCAGGGGCGTGGCAGGGAAGGCCAGCAGCCGAGAGGAACCGCTAAGAGGTGTGCCTGTGAGTGGAGGCCTCACACAGGGCTGGCGGGCACCGCCTGGGGGCGGGCTGGGCTGGTGACAGGGAGAGCCGGTCTGTTGCTTTACTGTAACCCCATGTCAGTTGACTGTTTAAAACCACGTTTATGAATTACTTCAATAAAATTACCTGGGGAAAAGTTTAAAGCAGCGTGCCTCAAAAACACAAAGCAAATAGTGACCATCCGGCGGACATCTGCTTTGCACCGACTTGCTGCAGGTGCCGTTGCAGACACCTGGAAGCTTCCACAAGAAAGACCCTGCCGCCCCTGCAGCTCACACTCCAGGGGCAGGCACACAATGACTAACGTCCAGACTGCCCAGGTGCCAGGGCGAAGGACAGACAGACAGAGTGAGGTGGGGGCCCGCCTGGACAGAGGGATCAGCGCAGGCTTGAGACCAGCCGCCTACCAAGGGAAGGCGGCAAAGAGGCCAGGCTCACGTGGCCAGTGACGCCTAAACTCGGGGAAACAGCAATGGACGCACTGAACACAGGGGTCAGGAGCAATGTGTACGTGCTTCCCTGACACAGAGACTTTGGTGGTGCCTCAGATTAGAATAAAACTCTATGTGAAGGGAAATAAACTCATAAATCCAGTAAGAAATTGAAGCCAAACATGGAAGTTGAGTGACATATGGAAAGTGCTTGCCTCTGTAACTTGTGGGCGTGCAGGCGGGGCAGTCGGGGCCTCCTACGGCCCAGCACCAGCATCCTGCGCAGCAGGCCGGTGGGCATGGCTGTGCCAATAAACCTTTAATCACCAAACAGCCGGTCGATGCCTTAGCAGAGCCCTGGCTGAATGGACATGCAAACACCAAGAGCTCATCTGGGGTCAAGGCTCAGGGCCCCGGCTCTCACCCCTCAGTGGAAAGTCCTGCGCCCTGGACTCCGCGGGACACACACCTCTGCCCTGCCACTCGGGCCCCCCCAGGCCGCGTCCTCTCTCTCTCCCTCTACCAGGTCCCTGGAGCCCAGTGAGGAAGCGGCGCCTTCAGTGGCAACCCCGCCACAGCTCCCAGCAGCGCTCAGCAGAGCAGGTGCTCAGGCACCCATCTCCCGTCATCCTGCCGGGACTGCCGGCTCTAGTGGGACAGTCCGGGGGCAATTTCACTGCACACGGCTTGCCCAGGAACCATGTGAGATGGGGACAGCACACTTGCCCACACAATGACACAGCTGTCTTAAAACTCTCCTTTTCTTCCAGAAATACACGTTTCCTCCCACATCTATGTCAAACATGTGCAGTGGACAGGCCCCCACCCCCACCTCGGGGAGCACTGGACCTCCAGGGAAAGAAGCCCCAAACGAACGATGACCATGCCACATGGACGTGCAAGCCTCCTGCCTGGATCCCCGCGCGCCCCCACAGAACACACAGCCACCACCCTGTTGCTGTGCTCCCGGAGGCCACCAGTGGGAACCGCCACTGACAGCAGGGCCCACCGCCCGCCACCACACTCACCGTCAGCACCACATGGCGGGCACAGTATTTATCCCCTATTAGCACCTGTACCACTGTTCACTCTGGCAAATGACCGGGGGGGGGGGGGGGCGGTGTGAAGGGGCAGGTGAAACAAACGTCAAAGGTGACGATTCTATTCATCTCTGTCCGTAGCCCCAGGAGAAGCATGGCCACAGGTCAGGTCGTCCTGATGAAGTGCACCCACAGACCCCGTGAAGTCAGCATATTAAAAGGCATAGGTACTGATTGCACAGGGCCTCCCAGGCTGTGAATACTCACACTTCTGCAGGATGCAGGGGAGGTGGGAGATGCGTTTCCACCTGTGCCTACAGCTGATATTTTACCACATTGTCTAAATACAGTCCTGTGTGCAGAGGGTAAGCGGTGCAGTTTTCACAACCTCGCTCGCTGCTGTGTTCAGAGCCCACTTTGGGTAAACACAGGACGGCCCTTACTCTCCACTCCACACTACGCCCCTCACAGCCACTCCCAGGGGCCACTTGGAAAGCACCTGCACCACCAGGCAGCCAGCACAGCAGCTAGCACAGCAAACTTTCAAGTTTTGACTTAGACATTGTCAGACATGCACTCAAGTTGAGCAGATAAAGGAGGCACACGTGTGGGGCCGTCACCCCCTTCTGGGACTGGCCGGAGCTGACCAAAGGAAACCTAATACACCATCGTGTACGTGTCCCTAACACGTGGGAACTTTAAGACATCATCACAAACCTATTTCGCACCTAGCAAAATTAACAATAGTTCCTTAATAAATTTATAACACCAGCAGTGTTAAATTTTCCCCAGTGACATTTAAAAATGTCATCTTTTAAAAACAAATCCTACCATTTGTAACAACATGGACGTAGCTAGAGGGTGTTATGCTCAGTGATATAAGCCAGGCAGAGAAAGACAAGTACCAAATGATTTCACTCATCTGTGGAGTATAAGAACAAAGAAAAAACTGAAGGAACAAAACAGCAGCAGACTCACAGAAACCAAGAATGGACTAACAGTTACCAAAGGGAAAGGGACTGGGGAGGATGGGTGGGAAGGGAGGGATAAGGGGATTGAGGGGCACTGTAATTCACAATCACAATACAGGCAGGTCACGGGGAAGGCAGCACAGCACAGAGAAGCAGGTGATGACTACAGCATCTGACCCTGCTGACAGACAGTGACTGCAGTCGGGGGGGGCACTTGATAGTATGGGTGAATGCCGAAACCACAATGTTGCTCATGTGAGACCTTCATAAGAGTGTGTATCAGTGATACTTTAATTTTAAAAAGTCACCTTCTAGTTAATCTGTTTGACTCAAGAACTGAACAGTCTATGCATCTTACACAGTAACATACACACTGGATGGACTTGATAATACTTATTTAATATGAACCAGATGAGCTGTGATGGATCGGTGATGAGTTTCCTGAATCCCTTCTCTAAAGCTTCACTTCATGAAGATTTCCTTATCTATTCTGCAAAGAGTCTGTTCTGTCATTTTTTTCTAATTTTCAACCTAATAGAACATTTCTGAATCGCCCATGAGAAGAGACCTTGCTACGTACTGGCTCCAGTGAGATGCCTGCTGCAGAAGCCTGGACACACATCGCTGGCCCTAAAAATAAGGAGGCTAAGATGGGCAGCAGGATGGGAGCGGCCACCCAGCACTGAATCAGTACACGTGAGACACCCATCTGCTCTAACACCTCCGTTCTCTGGGGGTTAACCTGGCCTCCCAGGAAACCATGGGAAGAGGAGTTTTCAATCCTCTGAGTGCATTATTCACACCCTGAATTCTCTCAGCAGGTCAAAGCTTCGTGTGTCTGTGACTGAATTTCTTCCACTTAGAAGTGTTTCGATCCTCCGAGTCCGCATGGACGGACTTTTCCCTCTTTTCTTTGGTTTTGGGAATTGGGAATTTTTAGAAGAGGTGGTTGAAAACAGGATGAGTGGGCTTCAGGGGAAGGTCAGCTCTGTCTCCAGGGGGCTTTCCTGAGACAGAAGGCCACCTCTGGACAGAGAGGAACAGCCTCATTGCACAGGCTTCCAGGGAAGCCTCTGGCACGCCAGCCACGCTGCCCCCACTCTGCGCTCCGGTGCCACGGCAACCCTCCGCCCTGCAGCAGGCCATGCTCAGGCTCAGCTGCCAGGGCACCTGCGGAAGCCACAGCCCAGAGGTGACTGCCTTACGGGCCTGGGCCCCAGTAACACCGACTTGCCTCATGCCCACTCACTCCCCATGGGCTGCCTGTCCCAGCAGCCACTTCGTGTCTACCCAAGCTGGCATGGAGGAAGCCAGGACACAACTTTATCAACTAGCTGGCGGCAATGCCCTCAGCCACATGAGGGCTGTGCCACATTCAAAAGTGGGCCTTGCTCACAGCTCAGAGAGGATAAGTACAGGAGGGGGAGATTGACTAGGAAAACAGGAGGGGTGCAGGAGAGACAGAGTGGCCTCTGTGGGGCAGTGGAGTAAGGTCATCACCTGGTGACACCAGGGCCTGGGCCTGGCTGCCCTGTGGTGGTCTCCCCACACACCTGGAGTGACAAGGGCTTCGGAGACCATGCCTGCCAACATCCCCACTTTCTCAGGGAGACATTGAGGCCAGACAGAGCAGATGGCAGCCCAAGGTGCCCACAGTCACAGGAGCACCAGGACGAGAACCCAGCCCCTGCAGCCTGGGGGTGAACAGCTGCCTCTAAGCTCCCCTTCCTGCTGGTCCACACGGCGCTGCAAAGACCACCCACTGCTCAGTAAGACTATTGTTGTCTGTCTTTCTCCTGCTGTCCCCTGAGGGCCACAAAGGATACAGAAGCGCCATGGCTGCGATTCCCAGAACACAGTGAATGGAGTCCAGCTGCCTGGTGCCCCTCCTCCAACTGCAGCAGACCACCGCCGCCACAGCCCCGGGGCTCCCGCCACCGCTCAGTCCACAGGACCACCGGCCCGGGACCTGAACTCCAGGGGCGTGGGTCCTCGAAAAAGATGCAAGACCAAGTCCTCAGAGATTTCTAGTCCATGCCCCTCCTCCTGCAGAAGAGCGTAAGAGGGCAGTCTACACACTGGGCCATCTAGACACGGAGGTTCCTCAAGACAACCGAGTGAGAGCCACGCAGGTCACCAAACATGGTCCCGGAAGGTCCCTGGGGAAGGTCAAAGCGCTGCGCCCACCTCCCTCCCCGGCTGATGACAGCGACAGTCCACCCACCTCCCTTCATAAAGACTGACCAAGAATTTAGAAGAACAGACCGTGGTCCCTGCAACCCTTGTAGGAGCAGAGTGTTTCAGAATGGAAGATACTGGAGAGAGAATGCCCTCCCTGTGCAAGCCGGCAGTGAACGCAGGAAGTCGGCAGCTCCCCAGAGCCAGAGGGGGGGCCCCCTGTCGGGTGCAGACCTGCGGCCTCACAGGCCGGCCTTCTCATGCCCAGGACACGGTGCCTGGGCACCTCGAGCGAAAATCCCTCCTGACTGGGAGGAGCAGCTGCAGCGTTGCCACGTGCGTTTCTCCTGGTGCCTACGGATCATTCGGGCCCCCCTGTGCGGCTCATTGCCACCTTCTGCTGCTCTCCTTTCTGCACCACACAGCCGGGCCCTGGCCAGGCCACCTTACCAAGACCTCATCGTGACCCTCCCCGTATTTCTCCAAACATAAAGCAAATTGTTAGGCTCTATCTGCTGGCGCTTGGGGGAGTGTCTTTGCCCCAAGAGTCAGTCCTCAAATGCAGCACAGACCCTCACACACAGGTCCCCTCACAGCAGGCACTAACCACACCGTGTCCCTCAAAATGCAAGCAGTTAACTGGAGGTCTAGAGTGTCAGGCAGCCCATAATCTCCTACATCCACCACACCCCATCTTCTCACGCCCACCCCTCCATCATCATTATCCTCGTCACCCCCAACACCATCAAGGTCATCACCACCACTGTCACTCTATTCACTACCATAACCACCACCACCACCACCATTATCACCATGGCCATCATCACTGTCATTGTCATCAATGTCACCACCACCATAGTTGCTATCCTATTCATTAAATATCAACTGTGTGCTGGGTTGTATGCTAGACGCTCTATGCTCATTATGACCAACCTTCAGATAAATAGTATTATCCACATTTTAGACAACAGGAAGTTGAAGTTCAGAGAGGTTAACTAACCTGTTTAAGACAACACAGTTACTCAGGCTGTAGCAGAGCTCAGAGCACAGACTGGCATGAATCCCGACTCCAGCACTAAGCAGCTGTGTGATTATGGGCGGCTCCTAAACCACCCTGGGCCTCCTCTTCTGTCATGGGGTGACTCTAAGGTGTGATCTTCAAAACAGTGCTGTGAGGAGACGCCCCCCAATCCGGCCCCTCCAGATCCTCCACGATTTCCTCTTCCTCCCTGAGCCTGAATTCAGTCTCGCACTGAGGTCCCATCTGTCCCTTCCCTCCTGCTCCTTGGTCCTTCTTGGTTTTTCTTTCATGTGGCTTCCCTACACCCCCTCACATCCAAGTCATTTGGGTGCTGCTTTATCCCTTCATTAGCTGGAAGTCATCGCAGGCATTTTTCATTGTAATAACGGTTTTACCTAATGCTGAGCGGCCAGTATTTGCCAGATGTTGTACTCAGCATCTTACTTGCCATGTCTCATTTCACCTTCACAAAAAAAAAAAAGAGCACTGTGAGTCCCCAAAACACTTGATTCTCACCGTCCTAATTGGCCGACCCCAGGGCACATGCTCTTACCAGGTCCATTATACTTCTCTGCCCCAGACACTGCCCTAAATGTGTCCAAAGCCTTTAGTGGACACCCATCAAGACCTGGTTACATGTCAAGCACGTTTGGGCACATGGCCTCTGACCTCCTCAGTCTTCAGCATAGAAAACCCCAGTCACGCGTGGTCACATGTGCTGAGCTGCTCGGCCTAGGGACACACTTTCAGCCCTTGAGTCCAGATCCCCACCCCTCTCACGTAATGGTCTTCCCATTGCAGTGCCAAAAAGGATTTCTGTAAAGCAAATACAGAATTCATCTCCTCACTTTACACGGCATATGTTTAAAGGCACCGGCCCCCAGAACTTACGGGATTCTAATGCCAAAGACCTGGCAGCCCCCAGACCTGGCCTTGGTGGGTTGGGTTGGGTGGGACCAACTGCTAACAGTCCTGCTCTTCCTGTCACCCTACCCTGTTTCTACCTGACAAAATAACATTATGAGCAGCCAGTCTAAGACACAACTGGAATTTTGTGACTCAAGTGAAATAAAAGACATGAAATCTTACATAAATTATAAAATAACATGCAAGAATTAGTAATGATTTGTAGCACTTTTACAGTCTTCTTGTGTCTTGGTCTAATGCCCTTAATAATGAAACACTGCCACTTAATTAGACTAAGTTATTTACCAAGACAGTTTTACATTGCAATCTACAATTCCTTAAATGGCAAATTAGTCATTTGCATTGATTTGCATGCCCGCAGAGAAATATCTTTTATGCTTCAACAAATGGTGTTGGCAAAACCGGACAGCCACATGTAAGAGAATGAAAGTGGATTATTGTCTAACCACATACAGAAAAATAAACTCAAAATGGATCAAAGATCTGAATTTAAGTCATGAAACCATAAAACTCATAGACGAAAACATAGGCAAAAATCTCTTGAATACAAACATAAGCAACTTTTTCCTGAACACATCTCCTCGGGTAAGGGAAACAAAAGCAAAAATGAACTCATGGGACTACATCAAACTAAAAAGCTTCTGTACAGCAAAGGACACCATCAGCAGAACAAAAAGGCATCCTACAGTATGGGAGAATATATTTGTAAATGACATATCTGATAAGGGGTTACCATCCAAAATATATAAAGAACTCACAAGCCTCAACACCCAAACAACAAATAACCCGATTAAAAAATGGGCAGAGGATATGAACAGACACTTCTCCAAAGAAGAAATTTGAATGGCCAACAGACACATGAAAAGATGCTCCACATCGCTAATCATCAGGGAAATGCAAATTAAAACCACAATGAGATATCACCTCACACCAGTTAGGATGGCCAATATTGAAAAGACTAGGAAAAACAAATGCTGGTGAGGATGTGGAGAAAGGGGCACCCTCCTACACTGCTGGTGGGAATGTAAACTAGTTCAACCATTCTGGAAAGCAATATGGAGGTTCCTCAAAAAACTAAAAATAGAAATACCATTCGACCCAGTAATTCCAGTCCTAGGAATTTACCCAAAGAAAACAAGATCCCTGATTCAAAAAGACATATGCACCCCTATGTCTATTGCAGTACTATTTACAATAGCCAAGGTATGGAAACAACCTAAGTGTCCATCAGTAGATGAATGGATAAAGAAGATGTGGTACATATACACAATGGAATATTACTCAGCCATAAAAAGAAAATAAATCCTACCATTTGCAACAACATGGATGGAGCTAGAGGGTATTAAGCTCAGTGAAATAAGCCAGGTGGAGAAAGACAAGTACCAAATGATTTCACTCATCTGTGGAGTATAAGAACAAAGAAAAAACTGAAGGAACAAAACAGCAGCAGACTCAGAGACTCCAAGAAGGAACTAGCCATTACCAAAGGGAAGAGACTGGAGAGGATGGGTGGGGAAGGTGGGAAAAGGGGATTAAGGGACACTATAATTTGCAATCACAATATGGGTAGGTCATGGGGGCGGCAGTATTACACAGAGAAGACAAGTAATGACTCTATAGCATCTTATTATGCTGATAGACAGTGACTGTAATGGGGGGGCGGGGTAAGGACTTGATAATATGGGTGAATGTTGAAACCACAATGTTATTCATGTGAAACCTCCATAAGATTGTGTATCAATGATATTTTAATTAAAAAATAAGAATATCGGGGGCGGAAGATGGCGGCGTGAGTAGAGCAGCGGAAATCTCCTCCCAAAACAACATATATCTATGAAAATATAACAAAGACAACCCTTCCTAGAATAAAGACCAGAGGACACAGGACAATATCCAGACCACATCCACACCTGAGAGAACCCAGCGCCTCGCGAAGGGGGTAAGATACAAGCCCCGGCCCCGCGGGAGCCGAGCGCCCCTCCCCCCAGCTCCCGGCGGGAGAAGAGCAGGCAGAGCGGGAGGGAGACGGAGCCCAGGGCTGCCGAACACCCAGCCCCAGCCATCCGGGCCAGAGTGTAGGGCCCTCGATACTGGGAAAACAGGGCAGCAAGAACAGTGAGCAGGCACTGGAGGCTGGGCGACAGAGGACATAAGAAAAGCGCGCGACCATTTTTTTTTTTTTTTTTTTGCTTTTTTGCTGCTTTGTTTTGGTGAGCGCTGTTTGGAAGTCTTAAAGGGACAGGGACCCCAATATTAGGGAAACAGGGCAGAAAGACCGGTGAGCAGAGGCCTGAGGCTGGCACCGGAGAATAAAGAAAAACGAACGACCACCTTTTTTTTTTTTAAATAAAAAATTTTTTTTTTTTTTAATTAAAAAAATTTTTTTTCTTGTTTTTTTTTGTGGTCGTTGTTTTGTTTTGGCGGGTGCTTTTTGGAAGTCTTAAAGGGGCAGGGCGGGTCACTTAATCCAGAGGTAGGGAATCCGGGATCTCTGGGCACCCTAACCCCTGGGCTGCAGGGAGCAGGGAGGCCCCTTACAGAGATAAATAGCCTCCCAGCAGCTCCTGCTCCAACGCGACTCCACCACTTTGGAGCAGCTGCCCGAGCCAGGCCACGCCCACAGCAACAGCGGAGATTAACTCCATAGCAGCCGGGCAGGAAGCAGAAACCCTGTCTGCGCGCAGCTGCGCAGCACAAGCCACTAGAGGCCGCTGTTCTCCCAGGAGAGGAGGGCCACAAACCAACAAGAAAGGAAGTCCTTCCAGCCGTCACTCGTCCCAGTTCTGCAGACTATTCCTATCACCATGAAAAGGCAAAGCTACAGGCAGACAAAGATCACAGAGACAACACCAGAGACGGAGACAGACCTAACCAGTCTTCCTGACAAAGAATTCAAAATAAGAATCATAAACATGCTGACAGAGATGCAGAGAAATACGCAAGAAAAATGGGATGAAGTCCGGAAAGAGATCACAGATGCCAGAAAGGAGATCGCAGAAATGAAACAAACTCTGGAAGGGTTTATAAGCAGAATGGATAGAATGCAAGAGGCTATTGATGGAATTGAAATCAGAGAACAGGAACGCATGGAAGCTGACATAGAGAGAGACAAAAGGATCTCCAGGAATGAAACAATATTAAGAGAACTGTGTGACCAATCTAAAAGGAGCAATATCCGTATTATAGGGGTCCCAGAAGAAGAAGAGAGAGGCAAAGAGATGGAAAGTATCTTAGAAGAAATAATTGCTGAAAACTTCCCCACACTGGGGGAGGAAGTAATCAAACAGACCACGGAAATACACAGAACCCCCAACAGAAAGGATCCAAGAAGGGCAACACCAAGACACATAATAATTAAAATGGCAAAGATCAAGGACAAGGAAAGAGTGTTAAAGGCAGCTAGAGAGAAAAAGGTCACCTATAAAGGGAAACCCATCAGGCTAACGTCAGATTTCTCAACAGAAACCCTACAGGCCAGAAGAGAATGGCATGATATATTTAATACAATGAAACAGAAGGGCCTTGAACCAAGGATACTGTATCCAGCACGACTATCATTCAAATATGACGGTGGGATTAAACAATTCCCAGACAAACAAAAGCTGAGGGAATTTGCTTTCCACAAACCACCTCTACAGAACATCTTACAGGGACTGCTCTAGATGGGAGCACTCCTAGAAAGAGCACAGCACAAAACACCCAACATATGAAGAATCGAGGAGGAGGAACAAGAAGGGAGAGAAGAAAAGAATCTCCAGACAGTGTATATAACAGCTCAATAAGCGAGCTAAGTTAGGCAGTAAGATACTAAAGAGGCTAACCTTGAACCTTTGGTAACCACGAATTTAAAGCCTGCAATGGCAATAAGTACATATCTTTCAATAGTCACCCTAAATGTTAATGGGTTGAATGCACCAATCAAAAGACACAGAGTAACAGAATGGATAAAAAAGCAAGACCCATCTATATGCTGCTTACAAGAAACTCACCTCAAACCCAAAGACATGTACAGACTAAAAGTCAAGGGATGGAAAAACATATTTCAAGCAAACAACAGTGAGAAGAAAGCAGGGGTTGCAGTACTAATATCAGACAAAATAGACTTCAAAACAAAGAAAGTAACAAGAGATAAAGAAGGACACTACATAATGATAAAGGGCTCAGTCAAACAAGAGGATATAACCATTCTAAATATATATGCACCCAACACAGGAGCACCAGCATATGTGAAACAAATACTAACAGAACTAAAGGGGGATATAGACTGCAATGCATTCATTCTAGGAGACTTCAACACACCACTCACTCCAAAGGATAGATCCACCATGCAGAAAATAAGTAAGGACACGGAAGCACTGAACAACACAGTAGAGCAGATGGACCTAATAGACATCTATAGAACTCTACATCCAAAAGCAGCGGGATATACATTCTTCTCAAGTGCACATGGAACATTCTCCAGAATAGACCACATACTAGGCCACAAAAAGAGCCTCAGAAAATTCCAAAAGATTGAAATCCTACCAACCAACTTTTCAGACCACAAAGGCATAAAACTAGAAATAAACTGTACAAAGAAAGCAAAGAGGCTCACAAACACATGGAGGCTTAACAACACGCTCCTAAATAATCAATGGATCAATGACCAAATCAAAATGGAGATCCAGCAATATATGGAAACAAATGACAACAACAACACTAAGCCCCAACTTCTGTGGGACGCAGCAAAAGCAGTCTTAAGAGGAAAGTATATAGCAATCCAAGCATATTTAAAAAAGGAAGAGCAATCCCAAATGAATGGTCTAATGTCACAATTATCGAAATTGGAAAAAGAAGAACAGATGAGGCCTAAGGTCAGCAGAAGGAGGGACATAATAAAGATCAGAGAAGAAATAAATAAAATTGAGAAGAATAAAACAATAGCAAAAATCAATGAAACCAAGAGCTGGTTCTTTGAGAAAATAAACAAAATAGATAAGCCTCTAGCCAGACTTATTAAGAAGAAAAGAGAGTCAACACAAATCAACAGTATCAGAAACGAGAAAGGAAAAATCACGACGGACCCCACGGAAATCCAAAGAATTATTGGAGAATACTATGAAAACCTATATGCTAACAAGCTGGGAAACCTAGGAGAAATGGACAACTTCCTAGAAAAATATAACCTTCCAAGATTGACCCAGGAAGAAACAGAAAATCTAAACAGACCAATTACCAGCAATGAAATTGAAGAGGTAATCAAAAAACTACCAAAGAACAAAACCCCCGGGCCAGATGGATTTACCTCGGAATTTTATCAGACATACAGGGAAGACATAATACCCATTCTCCTTAAAGTCTTCCAAAAAATAGAGGAGGAGGGGATACTCCCAAACTCATTCTATGAAGCTAACATCACCCTAATACCAAAACCAGGCAAAGACCCCACCAAAAAAGAAAACTACAGACCAATATCCCTGATGAACGTAGATGCAAAAATACTCAACAAAATATTAGCAAACCGAATTCAAAAATACATCAAAAGGATCATACACCATGACCAAGTGGGATTCATTCCAGGGATGCAAGGATGGTACAACATTCGAAAGTCCATCAACATCATCCACCACATCAACAAAAAGAAAGACAAAAACCACATGATCATCTCAATAGATGCTGAAAAAGCATTTGACAAAGTTCAACATCCATTCATGTTAAAAACTCTCAGCAAAATGGGAATAGAGGGCAAGTACCTCAACATAATAAAGGCCATCTATGATAAACCCACAGCCAACATTATATTTAACAGCGAGAAGCTGAAAGCATTTCCTCTGAGATCGGGAACTAGACAGGGATGCCCACTCTCTCCACTGTTATTTAACATAGTACTGGAGGTCCTAGCCACGGCAATCAGACAAAATAAAGAAATACTAGGAATCCAGATTGGTAAAGAAGAAGTTAAACTGTCACTATTTGCAGATGACATGATACTGTACATAAAAAACCCTAAAGACTCCACCCCAAAACTACTAGAACTGATATCGGAATACAGCAAAGTTGCAGGATACAAAATCAATACACAGAAATCTGTGGCTTTCCTATATACTAACAATGAACCAACAGAAAGAGAAATCAGGAAAACAACTCCATTCACAATTGCATCAAAAAAAATAAAATACCTAGGAATAAACCTAACCAAAGAAGTGAAAGACTTATACTCTGAAAACTACAAGTCACTCTTAAGAGAAATTAAAGGGGACACTAACAGATGGAAACTCATCCCATGCTCGTGGCTAGGAAGAATTAATATCGTTAAAATGGCCATCCTGCCCAAAGCAATATACAGATTTGATGCAATCCCTATGAAACTACCAGCAACATTCTTCAATGAACTGGAACAAATAATTCAAAAATTCATATGGAAACACCAAAGACCCCGAATAGCCAAAGCAATCCTGAGAAAGAAGAATAAAGTAGGGGGGATCTCACTCCCCAACTTCAAGCTCTACTATAAAGCCATAGTAATCAAGACAATTTGGTACTGGCACAAGAGCAGAGCCACAGACCAATGGAACAGACTAGAGAATACAGACATTAACCCAGACATATATGGTCAATTAATATTTGATAAAGGAGCCATGGACATACAATGGCGAAATGACAGTCTCTTCAACAGGTGGTGCTGGCAAAACTGGACAGCTACATGTAGGAGAATGAAACTGGACCATTGTCTAACCCCATATACAAAAGTAAACTCAAAATGGATCAAAGACCTGAATGTAAGCCATGAAACCATTAAACTCCTGGAAGAAAACATAGGCGAAAACCTCTTAGACATAAACATGAGTGACCTCTTCTTGAACATATCTCCCCGGGCAAGGAAAACAACAGCAAAAATGAGTAAGTGGGACTATATTAAGCTGAAAAGCTTCTGTACAGCAAAAGACACCATCAATAGAACAAGAAGGATCCCTACAGTATGGGAGAATATATTTGAAAATGACACATCCGATAAAGGCTTGACGTCCAGAATATATAAGGAGCTCTCACGCCTCAACAAACAAAAAACAAATAACCCAATTAAAAAATGGGCAGAGGAACTGAACAGACAGTTCTCCAAAAAAGAAATACAGATGGCCAACAGACACATGAAAAGATGCTCCACATCGCTAATTATCAGAGAAATGCAAATTAAAACTACAATGAGGTATCACCTCACACCAGTAAGGATGGCTGCCATCCAAAAGACAAACAACAACAAATGTTGGCGAGGCTGTGGAGAAAGGGGAACCCTCCTACACTGCTGGTGGGAATGTAAGTTAGTTCAACCATTGTGGAAAGCAGTATGGAGGTACATCAAAATGCTCAAAACAGACTTACCATTTGACCCAGGAATTCCACTCCTAGGAATTTACCCTAAGAATGCAGCAATCAAGTTTGAGAAAGACAGATGCACCCCTATGTTTATTGCAGCACTATTTACAATAGCCAAGAATTGGAAGCAACCTAAATGTCCATCAATAGATGAATGGATAAAGAAGATGTGGTACATATACACAATGGAATACTACTCAGCTATAAGAAAAGGGCAAATCCAATCATTTGCAGCAACATGGATGGAGCTGGAAGGTATTATGCTCAGTGAAACAAGCCAAGCGGAGAAAGAGAAATACCAAATGATTTCACTTATCTGTGGAATATAAGAACAAAGGAAAAACTGAAGGAACAAAACAGCAGCAGAATCACAGATCTCAAGAATGGACTAACAGGTACCAAAGGGAAAGGGACTGGGGAGGATGGGTGGGTAGGGAGGGATAAGGGGGGGAGAAGTAGGGGGGTATTAAGATTAACATGCATGGGGGGGTAGGAGAAAAGGGAGGGCAGTACAACACAGAGAAGGCAAGTAGTGATTCTACAACATTTTGCTATGCTGATGGACAGTGACTGTAAAGGGGTTTATAGGGGAGACCTGGTATAGGGGAGAGCCTAGTAAACATAATATTCGTCATGTAAGTGTAGATTAGTGATAGCAAAAAAAAAAAAAAAAAAAAAAAAAAAAAGGGCAGTTCCTGTGTGGTAACCTCCAACGAGTTCTACACAAGGGTATAAAGGGCATGTAAAAGTGTAGGCAAAGGGTCTGTTTGTGTTTATACAGAGGATCAAAGCCTAATTGGGCTACCCCGAAAATGAACTAAGATACGATATGAAAAAGAACTTCCAACATCTGCACCCTCTGGAAGACTCATGCCAGAAGATGATCATCAAAAAACCCCAACAAAGATCCACGCACTGCTACAGCTGTAGATGCACTCATCCCACCAGTTCCTGGACCTGCCATGGGAATGAGGAAGGAGATATCTAAGCTGGCCTGTGCATACAGTAAAACAACAAAATTGGACTGGATCTATACTGTTGGAACTCAACCAAGAATTTGGAGAAGTGCAAATTGTAGCGCTCCAAAGTCTTACAACTACAAACTATTTATTGTTAAAAGAACATATGGCATGTGAACAGTCCCCAGGAATGGGTTGTTTTAATTTGTCTGATTTCTCTCAGACTGTTCAAGTTCATTTGGACAATATCCACCATATCATAGATAAGTTTTCACAAATGCCTAAGGTGCCTAACTGGTTTTCTTGGTTTCACTGCAGATGGCTGGTAATTACAGATATGCTTTGGTTATGTAACTATACTCCTATTATGTTAATGTGTGTGTGCAATTTAAGTAGTAGCTTAAAACCTATACATGCTGAAGTTACTCTACAAGAAGATATATCAAAGAAATAATCAATCTTCCCATGTTTTCTTCCGCCTGCTACTTCTATAGCTTTTCTTCTTCCTTCCTAATTACAACCCTTAAATAGAATTCGTGCCTCATATCAAATTTACCGAGTATCATAATTCTTCCAAGTGGTAAAGATACCTCAAGACAAATGCTGGGCATAGAAGCCACAGGGTATAAATCTGCAAAGAAGTAAAAAGCTAACCTTTTCAAACAGTAAGGCTTCTCTCTCACTTACCAACTTCACATTTCCCTGTATGGCCCCGGAAGATGACTGGTTAGCCAGAGACGGGTAAGATTCCTCAAGGGAGGAACAACCTAAGACAGGCACAGTCGCAGGGGGGCCATCAGGTGAGAAATTGGGGATCAACAGAGGTGAGGCTTAGAACCTCACCCCCCCGTTCTGAGAGAAATCTTCTGCATACGTGGATGTTTTATTGCCCTGGTCTAGCTTGGATTAACACATAGTCTACAGGCACACACCTGATCATCTACATGTGCTCTCTTACAACACTAAACTATGTTTTCTACCTTTATCTTGTATCTACCTACCACTTCAGCATTTTATTAAAAATAATAATAATAAAGAGAGAAATGTGGTATCCACATATAAATCAAGTATAAAAACCAAATGAGTATTCATATTTGAACTGACTGTTTATAGTTCATAATGCATGAGCAAAACCGAAAGTTTCTGTGATGACTGCCCTTGTACTGTTCACTATGTAACTTATTCATTATGTAAGAATTTGTTCTACATGTAAAAACTTGTTTGTTATGCCTCAGAAGATTGGAGACTGACAAAAATTAGGCTTGGGGTGGAATAATGATTGTGCATTGAGCATTGACTCCCCTATACAGAATTTTATTGTCGTTAACAACCATTTGATCAATAAATATGAGAGATGCCCTCACAAAAAAAAAAAAAAAAGGACAGACTTCCAATGGTAAAATAAATTAGTAACCAGGATGTAATGTATAGCATAAGGAATATAGTCAAGATATTGTAACAGCCTGGTAGGGTGATAGCTGGAACCTAGAATTATGTATATAAATGTTCTACCACTGTGTTGTACACTTGAAACTCATGTAATGTAATACTGTGTGTCAACTACCCTTCAATAAAAAATAATTATTAAAAAAAAAAAAAAAAAAAAAATAAGAATATCTTCTATGTTACTGATGTTCTTGCTAACAAACCATAGAAGCATTCATGAGAATGACATCCCCCGCCATATCCCTGAACAAAGCACAGCTGGTATTTCAGTGCAGGTATCATGGGGTTGTTAGGACTAGAAGGTTTCTTAGAGATTGTACGACCCAGTGGTTCTCAATTTTGACACATATTAGAGTCACTTCAGGGAGCTTAAGGAAGAAAGCTGATGTCTGGGCCCCACCTGCCAGAGATTCTGACTCAACTCTGCTGGGGAACTCCTGGGCACCAGTATTGTTGAAAGGTTTCCAGGCATTTCTAATGGGCAGCCAAGGTTAATAACCACTGATGTAGCCAAACTCTCATTTGAACAGGTAAGGAATCTGGCGACTTTAATGGTAAAGTGAATGAAGAGAGAGGGTCAAGAAAACGGTTGGTGGCAGAGCCCAGAGTGGCCGCAGGTATTTCCTGACTTCCAGTCCAATATGTTTGTGCCACGCAGATCACGACCACATCATGTGTACAAAGGTGCACACACACATGTGCACACAACAGATGAATTAATAGCATCAGGCTTTCAGATCAAGAAAATAATAACATAATCCAAATGAACAAACCCCACAATGTGTACAGTTTGGTTCTAGTTGTTTTGTTTGTGTTTCTTTTTAAAGAATAGAGAAACGAGATATGAACTGTTGATATACCTTCATTTGTGGCAGAAAGGTGCCTTCCAGCCCTGCTGAGCAAGATCCTTAATAATGAAACACAGAACACTGCCACTTAATTAGACTAAGTTATTTACCCAGTAAGACCTGGCTGGCGGGCGTGAGCAGCTCAGGAGCCCTGTGACCCCGACCCCACTGGACCAGGAGACACGTGACTGTGCGGTTGCAGTCCAAGGACTGGCCCAAGCCAGTCAGATGAGCAGATGTAGTCGACACCTGAAGCACTAGACATGTGAGGCTGACAGTGGCCCCCACCCCCTACCCATCACCCCCAGTGGTCTTGTTAATGCTGGTGTGGATTTCTGCTCCTCGAAACAAGACCAACAAAATCCCGCCTGGGTCGTCAGAGTCGCCAAGCTCCTACCATCACCACAACGGGTCTGACAATAATGAAGCCAAAGCAAACACAGGGTATAGTCAAATATGGTTATAGTGCTTTATTTCAACAGCTAAGAAAACAATGAAATTTATTCTGTTTTCTTGCCAGAGAACTGGGGCTGACCAATAGGATCCAACCACTTAAAAAGACAATTATGTGTTTTCCTAATGGTTTATGGGATAATCTGCCTTTTATGTATTCATTTTTCTCACATTTCTGCATCTTCCTAGAATCTCAAGCAACCTGACTCAAGGGAACTTCCCTCGGGGAGCACCCCAGACAAGCTCCACCCTGTGCTCCCTGAGAAAGCAAGCAGGGCCCCCAAAGGCCACACAGGATGCTGGTAGCAGCCTTCCTCACAACACAAACACAGCCCGCTCCTCGTGGTTACCCAGGTACAGAGCAGGCTCAATGCCACCCATGTCATTTATTGGAGTATAACACACAAACAGGGACACACAACTTTGAGTGAATTATCTCAGCGAATTTAAGGAATAGTGGGAATGCATCTAGGTGGGCAAGCAGAGAAGGCATGGGGGTGGGGGAGGGTCTGCTCGGTCCCCAGGAGGGGCTGCGGGACGTGCCCGGCCCCTAAGCACCGTGCTCCCCATCCCGTTTGACTCTACTAGAATAGACCCAAAGGACCTAAAAGCCTGGCTTCTCCTCAGTCTCAGTGAGGCCACTCCTCATGGACACCATGGCCCTCGGGAACCACTGTCCGAACATACCCATTAACCTTGTACTATGTCCAATCTCTTCTCCAAGGCACACAGCTCAAACGCTGGGCAAGGTACCTGAGCTGACCTGCCATGGGCACGACCGGGCTGCCCCAGGAGCCCGGAGCCATCGCTGCAGGGAGTGTGGTGGGGACCCGCAGCCTGTCCCAAAGAGCCACCAGCCCCAAGGGCCCCTCACGATCATGCTTCCCTCCCTCTCTGTCTCCATCATGTTTAGAGAATCAGTTTTATTTAATGCAAAAACTGAGGGTTCTTTTTAAAAAATAGAGGAAAAGACAGGAAAATGCATTGTTCTCCTGTCAAGCCTCACAGGGCCCTCTGGTCAGCAGGAGGCCAGCTCCTCTCTGGCTTCAAACGTGAGTGCTAGAGGCCCACATCGGGGAACCTTCTTCTGCAGGTGCAGTGCCCCCGAGGGCCAAGCCATGACCTGCCCACAACCAGATCCTCATGGGTTCTCACACACGAGTGTCACCAGGTACCCAAACTTGGCTTCTTCCGATTCGAAGGACAGTTTAAAACCCCATTAATAAAACTGGTTTCAAGCCAAGTGAATAAAGTGGGAGACACCCTACCAACTGTTTTCTCTGAATGTAAAAGCAACCAAGATCCTGCACAGGATTCCTCCAGGTTCTGGGTGTGTGTGAGAACTGATCCACTGATCACCAAAGTCCACTTACGGGCAAAGTCACAAGATGGCCCAGCTCACCAAGCCAGCACTACGGCCCCAGACATGGCTCCTTGGACGAGGAACGTCATCATTCACCCACCAACACTCAGCCAACCAATAGACAACTGCTTCACCTTTTCTGCCCACTTCACAGAGTTCACATGAGGCAAATGACGGTCACCTGGGGTCTCAGTGGCAGCCTGGAAGGTGCACCTCGGGTGACAGCGAGCCGCCGTAGTTCCCAGCAGCGCTGAGACAGATGGTGAGCTCGGTGGGGGGGAGCAGGAAGACCCCCGGTGAGCAGCTAGTCCCACACGGGACTCTGCCCTGCCTCGCCTGACCCTTGCCTTCCAGGAGACCAGCTTTGCCACCTCTTAGATGCAAACAGAGGCTCCCACTCAGAGCTGCCTGGTGGACCTTTAAACACACCATTGGTCGAAGAGGAAAGCGAATTAGAATTAGGCCTAACACAGCCACCCACACATCAAAAACTTAAGTTTTTTTAAATATAATCTTCTAAGATCCAAGTTTGGTATAAAATTCACTTTAAAAATAGTTTGTGTGTGTATATAAATGTTGAATCACTGTGTTGTACACCTGAAACTAATGTAATGTAATACTGTGTGTCAACTACCCTCCAATAAAAAATAATTATCTACAAAAAAAAAAAAAATAGTTTGTGTGCTTTCTGAAGAGGCAGGACCTCTGATTCCCAGGCCAGCCTTGGTCATGGCCGAACACTCGGCAGCTCCTGACTCCTGGGTGCCCCCAGCATTGAAGGAAAAGCAGATCAGGGCTCAGCGGACTGCAGTAAGCACTGCAGCAGTTCTAGACCCGGAGCCCTGCTGAGGGACATGCAGCTGGGAAAACATGGTAAAACTAACATCGTTCTTGCCACAAACCCATGTCCACTCTCAGAATAAGCGCTTTCGATGTGTGGGCGGCCCTATGGCTGGTGAGAGGGTACCCAAGCTGGGATGGCACCCAGAACAGGCCTGCTCCAGGCCTGGGGAGCAGAGAACGGGCTGCCAGCCAGCAGGAGTGCGGGCCCATCCTCCTGCACCGCGGAGGGTTAGGTGGGCTCGCTGCTGGGCATGGGGCACTGCACCCAACCCGCCCCCATCCAGGTGATTCACCACCACCAAGGTGACTGGACTCCAGGGAGGAGGGGGCAGGAGGAGGCAAGCCTTCCCAGCTTTGTGCAGAGGGGCCTGGTAAATAACAGGGTACTTCCCAACAGGGCCCCCGGGAAGGACATCGTCCTAGGCTCAGAAAATCTTGGTTAGTTTGAAAGGATCTAAATAAAACTCCAATGTTGGCTTCCAAATGCAGCCCAGACCACGCACCTATCTAACAGTTGACAATGATAAAGTGGACGAAAACAAACTGTTGTCTTAAATATTAATCTTTTTTAAAAAAATGGCTGGCTGTAAGTATCTTTAAAACCTGGTTTTAAGCATTTGAGAGGCTAAGAAAAAAATCACAAAACAAAAAACTGCTGTAGTGTAAACTTTAAATATGAGCACCTCTCGGCTCTGACATAATGCGACCTGCTTAGTCTGTCTGGCCCAGGCCCTGGGTGCCCCTTTACACTGGACTGTCTCTTCTCTTTCACGCTGATGACGTTCCTGAGGAGACACCCAGATCCAGACCTGGCAACACCAAAGCGAAACCAGAGCATAAACAAACCCAATGACTTGGGCCAGAAAGAAAGCCCTGGTAGGTGGGGGCGGAGGCCGCCCCTCATTCCCAGCTTGCACAGAGCAGTGAGGCGGCCCACCGACAGCTGGCCATTCATCACAGCAAACCTTGAACTGAGCAGCAGAGGCCCAGAACCCGTGGGACTCCTACGCGGAATCTGCTCATTCATCAAAGGGCTGATTGAACCTCCAGGACCAGTGGTGGTGAGCCAGAGATCCCGGCACTTGAGTGGACCTCCCCCAGGGGCCTTTTAAGCCATGCGGCTCTGACACAGAAACATGCAAATGAGTCTCAGGGGCTATGCGATTCATTCCCTCTCCCCTCTTCAAACTGGAGATTTTCGGAAGTTAATCTCATTAATTGGTAAATCCATCTAGAAACTGGGGACAAAAGGAAAAAATACTATTTCAAGAGTGTCTTACTGGATGTGCACGTCCCTGTGCAGGGGCACTGTCCTAAAGCCAGCATCCAGCCGGGAATCAGGCAATTGCTCCTGCCTGCCAGGTGCTCCATGGGGTTGGGGGGGGCCCTCACAAGGTGGAGGTGACAGGCAAAGCCCCAACATCTAAGGACAGTGTGGGGAAAAACTGCAATATTTCCAGAAACTACCCCCTGGCCGTGTTTCCAAGGGATGGAGAGAAGTAGTTCATCTCCATATCAATAGGTGATTACAAGGGGAAGTGAGCGCATATCTGCCCCAAAGAGGTTAGGTGGGGTCCCTTTTTTGAAAGTGGGTCATGAGAGACACGGGTAAGTAGAAGTGGATGACGGCTTATGGGCAACAAACTGGTTTCTCCTACTTTATTTCTCCCTTTGACTGGTTTTGGTTTCAAAGGCATTTTGCCTTGGGCTTGGAAAATATTTTCCCCCAGGAGTTCAGAGGTGCTGACCTCTGAACCTGAAATCTGTCTTCGTGGGTGTGACCCTTGGGCGGGCTGCCCCTAGAGATGGTGCGGAGATGCCCAGAACCTGCCCTGTGCATGGTGGGGAGGCCCCAGTGGTTGCAGTGGCAGAGGGTGCAGCTTCACCCAGGAGCCCCCTGTCTGTGGGGCTTCCAGTTGGAGAGCCCCTAGTGGGGAACTGGTCTAGGGTAAAGCACCTTCTAGAGGAGTAGGCCTCCCCCAGAACTGGGGAAGGGTTGGGACACTGAAAACTGTGGAATTAGCCCTCCATGAGATAGATGACTGCTTAGAGGCCCCGAGTGGCCATGTAGTAGCCAGGATTGTGGGGTGTCTGTTTATCGAGGTACTGGAAGGGGTTATCGAGGAGAAAGACTTTGGCAGGTGAGAGACACACTTCGTCAGGAGAGGGACACACTTCAGCATCACCTGGAGGAGCCGGGCGATGACCTACGGGATGCCCTACAAAAGAGAGACAGTCAGTGAGAAGATGGGTCGCACTCCTGGAAGGTACACTAGCAGCGAGGGAGGAGGCAGCCAGGGAATCCGCACTGCTGGGGGCCACGGGGTGGGGGTTAAGAGCAGTGCCTTCAGCCCCAGAGATGGCAGGGATGTCGCGAGAGGATGGGGCGTGGGGCTGAGGGCTCATCTGTTGCCGAGGCCACCACCTGAGGCACCAGCCCCTCGCGTATTAAAGGCTGTCCTAGCTGTAACTAAGAAACACGCAAAAACAGCGGGCTCCTCAGGGGGAAGTGCCGCCCCCTCGTGGGCCACTCCATGCTCCGCCCCTGTACACAGGATGAGCTGGTGGACATGAGCATCCGTTTTTGGCAGAAGCTGTAAGAACCTCTGTCTTCATGGCTTTTGCGTCTCTGGGATATGGAGGTGGAAAACATTGTTATGTCGGGTTCTGAAATGAGTAGACAGGCTTCCCTGACGACCCACCCTTCCCTCTGGCAGCGTTTGAAAAATGCCCATCACACCTCAGGGAATCAGGTGCTTCTGGATTGCCTGACAGCAGCCCTCAGGGCAGACTGGCCTAATTAGGGTGATTACCTGACTTACCCAGTCACAGGAAAACGTATGCAGAGCTCCAGCAGGTGTCACGGGAGCTGGGCATGAAAAACATCAGCTATAATATGGACCCCCAGGGTCCTGATGAGAAGTTGGTCACCGCAGGAATGAGAAATCCGGTGCTGCATACGGCTACCCCATCTCTCTTTGGGTCCCTAGTAAGTATTCTTGCCCCCCACATAGGGCAACCCATAAGTGAGGCTGCTTGTACTTTAGCAGATCTGGGAGAGATTGAAACAATAAGAGCACGGAGGGAAGTACGGGCTACGACTGAAAGGAGAGGTGCAAAGGGCCCCGTGAAGGTCTCGAGGACCCAGATGTGGGTTGATTTAATATAGGCCTGGGTAGTGAAAGAAAAAACTCGATGGGCAGCCCAATAGGATCTTGTTAGAACTGTGGCACCAATTAAAGCCAGAGCAGCAGTTCCAGCTGCTGAGGTCCAGGACACAGAAGCTGGAGGCAAAGCCCCATGTCTGGCTTGTGTCCCTGCAAGACTTCCTGGGGGACAGTACTCAGGATTCACCTGGGCCGCACTCCCACAGGAGGATGATTGGGTGTCGCAGTCTGACTGAGGGAGGGGGAGGGGTCAAGGCCCCCACCTTGGGGAGGACATGGTGGGGACTGGAGGCCACATGTAGAATTAGCAATTCATTGGTCCCCTGTGAATACACAATGTGTCCTGGCGCTGGTGGGCACAGGAGCTGAATGTTCTCTGATGTATAGCAGCCCTGGAGCATTTTCCTGGGACCCCTGCTGTGATAGACGGCTCTGGGGTAAGGCAGTGAGAGTGAAGAAGACCCAAATCCCATTGGGGATGGGGCGTTTGTCCCCAGGGGAGTATACCGTGCATATTTCTCCCATCCCTGAATATATTTTGGGGGTAGATATCCTGCAGGGGTCTGTGGTTACAGACCCCTGAAGGTGAGTTCAGACTGAGGGTATGTGTGGTAAAGGCAGCTCTGAGGGGACAGGCTAAGCACCCACCTGCACCTTGGTGGGTGACAAATACTGAGCATATAAATTGCCTGGGGGACACAAGGAGACTGGAGAAACTCTACAGGAGTTGGAGACGGTGGGCATCATAAAGCCCACTCATAGTCCTTTTAATTCCCCGGTGTGGCCAGTGAGAAAGCCAGATGGCTCTCGGCCTTGATTACAGGGACTTGAATAAAGTCACACCCCCTTCAAATGCTGTTGTCCCCTCTATAGCAGCCCTTATGGACACCCTCAGTCGTGAACTAGGGACGTATCATTATGGTGTGTGCCCTGCTAATGATTTCTTCTCTATTGACATAACACAGGAAAGTCAGGAACAGTTCGCCTTCACGTGGGAAGGCCAGCAGTGGACATTCACTGTCCTTCCACAGGGACACCTCCACAGTCCCACCATTTGTCATGGACTTGTAGCCCAGGACTTGGCCACATGGAAGAGACCACAAACCGTGTGGCTGAATCACTACACTCATGATACATCATGCTCACATCCAATTCTCTTGACGATTTAGAAGGGGCAGTTCCTAGACTGCTGCACCATCTACAGGAGAAAGGATGGGCTGTAAACAGCACCAAGGTTCCAGGACCTGGTTTGTCTGTAAAGTTCTTGGGGGTCATCTGGTTGGATAAAACTAAAGTTATTCCTGAAGCAGTCATAGACAAGGTCCAGGCTTTTCCTACCCCTACCACTGTAGCATTATTACAAGAGTTTTTGGGTTTTTGGGCTACTGGAGAGTGTTTATCCCGCACTTGGCACAAATTCTGAAGCCCTTACACTGGCTGGTACGAAAGGGCTATGGTGGGACTGGGATGAGAGATGTGTAGCTGCTTTTAGTGCTGCTAAGTGAGCGTTCAGGGCCATACAGTCCTTGAATGTAATGGACTCATCAAGGCCTCGTGAACTGGATGTTCATGTAACCGAAGATGGTTATGGATGGGGTCTTTGGCAGCAGCTTGAACAGACACACCAACCTTTTGGATTATGGTCACAACTATGGAAAGGAGCAGAGGTCTGGTACACCCTGATAGAGAAGCAACTGGCTGCTGTGTACCACACCTTGCTGGCTACAGAGCCCATCACTGGAACAGCTCCAACCAAGGTAATAACCAGCTGTCCCATCACAGGGTGGATGCAAGACTGGACCCAAAGGTCACAGAGGGGCGTGGCACACATGCCTACACTGGCCAAATGGGGTGCATCCTTATAGCAGTGCAGCGCCCTCTCCAATAGTCCCTTAAGTGGAGAACTCCAACGCTTGTTGAGGCCAGTGACATATACCAGTGGAAAGCAGGAAGAACTTGCTTTTGGGCCATTGGTAGCCGAGAGTCCTTATCAGGAGGGAAAAGCCCCTATACCTGAAGACTCTTGGTACACAGACGGCTCCAGTGGAGGGCTGGGGCTTTCCATCCCAAGACTGAGTCAATATGGATGGAGGATGGAGAGGGGACAAGCAGCCAGTGGGCTGAGTTGCAGTCAGTATGGCTTGTGATCCCCCAGGAGCCTCCCCCATAGTCATCTGCACTGACAGCTGGGCCGTCTATCGGGGCTTGACCCTGCGGCTACCGACATGGTACCACGCCAACTGGATGGTTGGTCACTAACCCCTTTGGGGGCAAGAGTTGTGGCAAGACGTATGGGCCTCTGGTCAGACTAAGACCGTTACCATATATCATGTGACTGGCCATTTGCCTTTGGCATCCCCAGGGAGTGATGAAGCAGACACTGGCCCAGGTGCACTGACGTGGGCTGCCTCTGATGTGGCCCAATGGCTACATCAGCGTTTGTTGCACATGGGACAAAAGACCACGTGGGTTGTAGCCTGTCAGTGGGGCTTACCACTGACCTTTGAAGAGGTCAGCAGAGCCCAGAACGAGTGCCTTGTGTGCTCTAAGAGGGACTTACACCGAATCCTGCAGCAACATGGGACAATAGTAAAGGGTCCAAGACCCCTTGTCAGGTGGCAGATAGATTATATTGGGTCTCTGCGCACATCAGAAGTATATCGGTATGCCACGACTTGTGTAGACACGGCTACTGGCCTGTTGGTTGCTTTTCCTGATGTCATGCAGATCAGCAAATGACCAAAAGGGGCCTAGAGCAGCATCTCGTTGCAGCCTATGACCGCCCGCAGGTGACTGAGAGTGATCAAGGCACCCGCTCACTGGACACGCATTACAAGGATGGGCGCAGCAATCAGGAACAAAGTGGAAGTTTCATGTACCATATAACCCTGCCAGGGCAGGCATGATAGAGAGATACAATGGTTTGATTAAATCTGGCCTGAAGTTGGACACCAATAGTCTACGGGGCTGGTCAATTTGCTTATGGACTATGCTACAGCGTTTGAATGAGAAGCCCCAAAAAGGAGCCTTGAGCCCTATGGATATGCTGACACACCTTGCTGCCTCTCCTGTGCAACTGCATGCGCAAACCAAAGAGCAGTTACTGAAGCCAGGATATGGCCAGCAGAGCAACATCCTGCTGCAGCCCCTGCTGCATCAAACCCTGGAGACTGTGTTGATGGACGTGGCCCTGGAGATTTCGACACATGGACCAGTGATGGCCGGCCCTTCTGGCTCCTTGGGGAAAAGGCCTGGAAGCTGGCCTCCTGTGTGTTCCTGGAGTAACAGCAGAGTGGCCGCCAGAGATCACAGTAGTGTATCCAAAACATCCAGGAGGTAAGAGCATCTTATGGGGAAGTTTTATTTTATCTTCATGGCCAGTGCCTGTACCTCCCATAGCCCTATATACTGACCCACCTGTGACTCCCACAGGAGGGGGGTGAAGGTCTGGTCACTAGACCAGGACGAGATCCCACTCCTGACCCTGTCCTGTCACAGGACCCCTCTCTTGCATGTGTCCTACCTGATGGACATGATTTGCCTATGCTGGTATCATTAAAACATGTATCTCACTGCCCTTAAGGTTATTTCCTCCCACAGTCCCTGTGGCCTGGACCCGCCCCTGGCTGCAGCTGCCACATGGTGACTGCTCTGGACTCCCCACCTGTTCAGCTACTGACTGCCTGTGGGATGGGCGAGCTGTGGACTAATCTGCATAGGACTTGGGATTTAGCTGAATCCTCTGGCTTGAGGATTATCATGATTTTATTGCTGTTATTATTGTATGTTATTAGTCTGGGTATAGCAGTCCAGTTTTCTCACACAGGGGCCATTGCGGAAGATGGGGAGCGAGTAGATTATGAGGCAAGATTTCTGGAGGTGTGGCCTGTGGGTAAAACTGCAGTTATTTCCAGAATCTCTCACCTGGCGCTAGTCCATCTCCATGTCAGTAGGTAATTACAAGAGGAGCAGGGCATATCTAGACTGAAGAGGTTGGGTGGGGCCCCTTTTCTGCAGCCAGGTCACAAGAGCCCTGGGCAAGAAGTGGACAACTGCTTGTAAGCAATAAATGAGTTTCTCCCATTTTATTTCTCCCTTGACTGGTTTCAGCTTCAAAGATATTTTGCCCTGGGCTGGGAAAATATTCTCCCCCAGACTACAGTCAGGGAGGCAGTATGCCAGGGCTCTGGGGGCAGAAGGCACGTGGCTGGTGGAGGGTCCTGGCAGGGCACCCTGGGGAGGCGGGTGACGCCAGCAGGTAGGTGTTTAACCTGCACTCTGGGCATACCCTGAGGACTCTGATGGGAACCAGGTCCTCACACACTGTGCAGAAGTGGGTGATGCCACCAGCCACCAAAGCCTGAGGACCCTGTAGCTCCTTACAGGAAAGGTGGACATCTCTGCTCCAGGGCTGTGAGTACTCGGGGACACGGAGGGAATGCTGGGCCCTGTCTGTTTCTTCCATCCCAACAAACCCTAACAGAGAAGAGCCTGCTGAGGCTGGGGAAGCACCTGGGGCCTCCAGTGCCCAGGTGCCTGCAGCCACACTCACATTTTTAACCTGTGTGTGTGTGTGCGTGCATGTGTGCACGCACGCATGCAGGGTGCAAATAGAGCTGAATCCATTTTAACTCATCTCAGGTCATGATGTAAAGGCTCAAAATTGCATTTCTTTTCCTGTTAATATGCCAAATTAAACTTTGCTTCACACTGGTTAACTCAGTAATTAGTTTCCATTCCCTTTTAGGTTTGATTAATTGGAATTTGGGAATGGAACAAGCCTCCTGGTCACACCAAGTAGCAGGATCACACATCTCTGGGCTGTGTGCAGGTGTCTCCCACGCCGTGAGTTCCAGGGCTGTGAGTCGGCTGCAGAGCAGCCTCGGACAATACAGACTGTGTGAGTCATTCACCACCACACACTGCACAACACAAAGGAGGCAGACTGCTTCGGGTGCTACTTGCTAGGCAGCAAGGTTTCCACAGGACCCCTGGCCCTTTGTATGTGAGTGGACATGCAAAGCAGCCCACAGGGCCCACAGCCACTGGTAAGAGCAGACCCTGGGCAGGTGGGAGCTGGGGCAGTGATGGGACACAGAGAGAAGGCATCACCTTTCCTTCTGTGCATCCCAACCTGTTCATCCTTTAGGAGAACGTGTCCACATGATATCTGTACAGTTCACTTCTGAAGCACTACATGATAAACCTGACAGAGAGGGGCAGATGAGTACTGAGTGACTCACGTTTTCCCTTTTTCACAGTAAGACTGCTGAGCCTCTCTGCAAAGAGCCAGAGCACCTGTCCAGTGAGGGGGCTCCATTTCCCACACGAGGCGGTGCGTGCACTCGCGGTGCTCACGTCCTCATGCTTGTGTGCAGTGTCTGGGCACATCGAATCATATGTGCAAAGTCTTAGAACAGGGAAGACAATGGGCTCAAATGGAAGAAAAGAATGAGCTGAGGTGCTACCTTTGGGGTAAATTCTATTGTGTCCCTTATTCTTTTATTTTTTTTCAGGTTTTATAAGTCAGAATTAGGAAAAATAAAACCAATTTTTAAAAATCCATTTAACAGATGTGAATATAAGCAGTGAGAACTTACAGACTACAATTTAGTGGAAGATTACACTTTTCCACTCCTTCCTTGATGGCCAAGAATGTCCTTCACGCTGCCTCCCGCTCCCGACGACTCCTGTGTGTCAGGCGACATACACTGGCCCCCAGAGCAGAGGTGGTCCCTGAGCTCAGGAGGTCACGGTGAGGGGTGGGCACCTCGGCAGCACGCGCTACAGGCGAAGAGCAGGGGAGGAGGAGGTTCTAAGTTCACCAGGAGGACTTCCTCGAGGAGGAGATTTTTGGTGTCACAACTGTAACATTCAATGAAACGGTATGTGTCGGCTAGAAAATAATGGAGACACGTTCGTATTTCCAGCAGGTTTTGTCTTCAGTTGAGCCTCATGGTGTGACGTGCTTCCTAAGAAGAAAGGAACTCTGGGAGCGCTTTACTACCTGACAGGCCCACCTCCGGGGGACCAGGACGCTGGCAAGTTCTGGAAACCATCACCGTGTGATCTCAGAGACAACTTTACTTCACATTTTATGGATGATACATGCATGACGACTCCTAAACATTCGGTTCCAATTTTCCACCCTCCAGCTATTCAGCTTCAGACTAACACACATAAATACCCAAGGTGCTGATTTAAAAGAATGTGCCAAATTCTCCATTAAAGCAAAAATAAACCTCTTTGAAATCTGTCATGTGTGTCCTTTCTATAAGTTCTAAAAACCTAGCTAGATTTTAACAGCTCTAGTTGTACGGACTGCAGAAACAGCTGTGACCCAGGCCACACACAACACTCGAAACCCAGTCAGAGAAAGAGGGTAGAATTAGTCCCACCGTCTGGCACTGAGCCTGCAGATTTGATCCCAACACCAATAACTCTACATGTGAAGCAGCCAAAAGCAGACATCATGTACTGAAAACAAATTCCAAAGGTATAATGATCAACTTCTCTACAGATAAAGAAAAAAGGAAAGAAAATTACAAAAAGTGTTTAAAGATCTTATGCTGGGAAGTGAGATGCTTCCTCCAAGCATGCTTGCAGCACAGACTACAACGATGCACGGAAACTGGTTTCCAGCAGGTGTCACAGCCTCGGAGCCCATGACCTAGTCATCTGATTCGTAAGGAAAAATCCTAGGAAAACAATCCAAAATACTAACGACAGCTTTCAGTGCAAAGTTCTTCCCTGCTTTTAATATTTAATTTAAATAAATAATACTATTTCTATTATGTTTTTTACACATTTAAATATTTATAAGGTGTTATACATTATATAAATAAAATTAATTTAAATAATCTAAACATTTAATTTAAAAAACAGTGGACATACCTTAAATATTTAAAAACATGAAAATACTTCTTTAAAGTTATGTTATACTCACATGACATGAATATTAGTCAGGTATTAAAAAGGAAGTTTGCAAACAGTTACAGCAGCAGAAAATGCAAGTAGTAGAATGTCAACTGGAAAAACTGGAACATGAAACTGTGGGTTCAATACGCAGACAACACAGAGAAGTACAGACAGGAAGAAAGGCTAAAAGGAATGCCATTAAGCCATTAAAAGAGAGGTTATCTCTGGGCAGTGACTTCTATCTTCCTGCTATTTTCTGTTTTTCAAACTTTCTCCTGTGAGCTCTTCTCCATTACAAGCAAAGGAAGGGGGGGAGGGGAAGAAATGGGGAAGTAGGAGGAGTGCCCGGATCCAGGGAGGCACCAGGGGCTGGAGGCTTCAGGAGAGGCGGCAGGGAGCCACGCCCACGGGGGGCCAGGGACACTGCAGAGACACCCCCAGGGCAGAGACCACGTTCTTGTTCTCGGCTTGGAGGAGGCAGAGAAGGGCACCAAAACCCTCCACCTCTCTGCTGGGTGGCTGGCTAAGGCCAAATCCTGCGACAACCAACACCCCAAGCTCAGGAAGCCGTGCCCACGCGGGCTTCTCCCTGAGGTCTGCAGGCTCCCCGCTGCAGGGGATCGCGTCTCCCCTCTGGGGCCGGAGGGAGACGCCCGTCAGGACATCGCCCGTTGCGGCCGAAGCGACAGGGATTTGGGAAGCGGCTGGCGCTCACGGTTCACCCATAGGCTGGCCACAGAAAGGGGGCTCCTCCACACAGCCAGGGCCCTCGTGGGCTCCCCAAGCCCCTTCTCCCTGGAAGGGCAGAACACCATCAAGAGCCGAGGACACGGCACAAGGGCTGCTCTTCCCTAAAGGTAACAGTTATTTCTCTGCCCCCAGACTGACTCCCAGGTCACTTACAATGACAACTCCGGTGACGACATCCCACCCCCTGGACGCACAGCAGGACATGAGCACAACTTCTCTCCCAAGACTCTGGAACTTTCCAAGGAAACAATGGCCTCCCAGTAGGCCCAGTGCAACACACACTGAAGGCACCAGGACTGCCAAAAAGCAAAGGACTTTAGAATACTCAAATGTTAAATTTCTTCCTAATTCTTTGAAGTCATTAACCGCAGCAAGCTCAGCAAGGGCCTCTGGCCGGAAAGCAGCTGTGGGGTGGGAGGCAAGAGGGGACGCGTGCGCCTTCAGCCTCTACCTCCACAGCCCAGGTAATCTCCACAGGGCGCGCCACCCACAGCCCCGAGCAGATACTGCAGGCTTTGTTTTCTCCCTTTTTATAACGGGAACCTTTTTTTATACTGAGGTACATACAATAAAACGCACAGATGTGAGTGCACCGTGACACGTCTTGACATGTGTGCACTCATGTGACCATCACCCAGATCGAGACATCTAACGTGCTGATTTTTCCCCCATTTCACCACCCACCACCCAACTCCCTACGGTAACCCAGTCTATTCTGTGTCTGTGAGTCCATTTGTTTGGTTTGTTTGTTCATTTGCTTTGTGTTTTAGAATCCACAAATAAGTGAGATAAAGGATTAGTCTTTCTCCGACTTACTTCAGTGAGCATAATACCCTCCAGGTCCAGCCATGCTGCCACAAAGGGCAGAAGGTCCCTTCTTTATGGCTGAGTAATACTCCATTGTGCATGCGGACCGACTCTTCTTTATCCGTTTGTACTGACGCACTTCAACTGCTTCCATCGAATACAGCGCATGTGCTCCCAAAGCAGGCTTCAGGGGTCGCCCAAGAAAAGTCAGTGAATGGTGTCACCGGTGACAATCAAACCCCATGATTCGGCCTCTACTGAACGGATAAAATGACGCCTAAAGTCATGCTCCTCAACGTCTTTGTACAGAACCTCTGTGAGTAAAGCTATTATCAGACTCCCCCCCCTTGAAATCTGGAGGCCCCATCGGGGCGTTACTCCAGCTAAAGGGCCCGTAGTTCTCCGTGCCCACCGTGCCGCTCCGCCACCTGAACAGCAGCAGCATCTCCCAAACAGCGCCAAGAACGGCTGCCGTGAGCTGATTCCTTAAACCATCCCATGGAAGCCCTGCCAAGCTCCCCGAAATCAGCCTTAGGAAGTGGACGGTGCTGAGTGCACAAGGCCAGCTGCAGCCAAGCCTCCTGAGCCTTCAGCCTCGGCCTGTCCAGGGCCCTTCCAGGCCCTTCAGGCAGCTCCGGGTCCAGATGGCGCAGTCTTATAGCTGCCACCTAATCTCTTTTCAAACCAAACTGTACTTTTTCACTGTCCCCCAGTTGTCAAATTAAAGCTTATTATTCTATTTTTTCCAGTGAAATAAAACAGAATAGCTCTGTTTATTAAATTTGCCAAGGTGTGCTGAGTACCCAGTAGGTCACAACCAGCAGCTAACAGACCCAGCTTGGGATCACGAAACACAGAATGAGAAGGGAAAAATGTTCTGAGCACTTCCAACAAAAATATGTATTAGGTCTGCTCCCTTTAAGGCAAGGAAAGAATGAAGGAAGGAGAGAAGAAAAGATGGGGGGGCAGTAAGGAGGGACAGCGGGAAGGAGGGAGGGAGGGGGGAGGGAGGGGGTCTCCCTCGCATGCTGGGGGCCTCCAGTTTGCCGCTGGAGGGGCCGGCACAACAAAGAAGCACCACCAGCCTGAGACCTGACCTATCAGCCCTGCCCCAGATGGCTCAGCCCCTAGACCCAGCCTGCCGATGGGGCACCTGCTCCACTGCAGACCTGTGTGCTGGGGCCGGGGCAGCCACCCTGGATGGACAGCTCCGTCTGTCCACTCACTGCATCTCCCAGTAAGTCTCCCTGGCTCTCCAACCTTGGCTGTTGGCTAAGTTCATCCTCCGACTCCGCAAACAGGAACCCCGGTGTCAGCGCTGCAACTTACATTTTTCCTAGTCAGAAAATAGGCACTGAACTCATTTTCAAGTAGCTCCATAACGTCCCACACTGCAGACTCCCCGTAACTTATGAAGCCGTTCCTGCATGGGTGGGTTTACAGGCTTTACAGCATTTGCCATTATGAGTGCTGTTGCGCATCTTTGCTTTTAAATATGTGAACACCCAAAATAAATCAAATTGTCAGTATGTTTTTCAATTACTAGACACTGACAGATCCAGCCTGAAAGACCATTCCCAGCTCACACCCTCACCAGCCAGATGCCCTGCCCCTCCTCATGGTGTTACTCATATTTCGTTTTTGGCAATCTGACGGGTGTCGTTTATACTTCCAGCTCCCTGATTACTGCTGAGGACATCATCTAATCTGTGGGCCACTTTCACTCCCTCCTCTATAAATCACCAGCCCATCTTTGCCCATGTCCCTACTGAATCCCCTGCCGCTGTGTGTTCTGCAGGGATTTTCTCTGACTAGGACGCCGGCCGGCCGGTCAGCCAGCGCACTAATGGTTTTCCCAGTCTGTTCATCTTTCTGCTAATTGTGGAGAAACATACATAACATAATGTGCCATCTTGACCATTTTTAAATGCACAGTTCTGGGCATTAAGTACATTCGCATTGCTCACATTAAGGCCATTCCCACCTTCATCTCCAGAACTTTCCATCTTTGCAAACTGACTCTGTCTCCATTAAACACTAACTCCCCCACTTCCTCCCCAGCCTTGGCCCCCATTATCCTACATTCTATGAATCTGACTCCCCTAGGTCCTCATGTGAGGGGGACCAGACAGTATTTGACCTTTTGTGACTGGCTGATTGCACTCAGCATAGTGTCTTCAAGGTCCATCCATATTGTGGCAGGTGTCAGAACTCCCTTCCTTTTTAAGGCTAATATTCCACTGTACAAATACTACCTTGTGTTTATACACTCATCTGTTGATGGACTTGTGTTTCTACTTCCTGGCTGTTTTGACTAATGCTGCTGTGAATATGGGTGTACAAATACCTATTTCAGTCCTGCTTGATTCTTTTGTGTATATACACAGTAGTACTGCGGAGCATATGTTTAATTTTTTGTGGAGCCTCCATACTGTTCCCATAGCAGTTGTACCACTTTACATTCCCACCAACAGTGCACAAGGGGTCTACAATTTCTCCACATCTCTACCAATACTTATTTTCTGTTTTGTTTTTAAATAGTAGCCACCCTAAAAGGTGTGAGTGGTATGTTTCAACTTTCAACTTTCTTTATAAAGTATTTTACCCTGTGTAGACATTTTTATTTTAATTGTGATTAACAAGGTATGTTGGGCTTTCTGAAAACATATATAAGGTTAATAGGATTATATATTTCCACCTATAACCTAAAAAAGAGGGAGAGAGAGAAAACCCCTGTGTCCCACCACCACAGAGCACCCAGCCTTCACACAGCAGGCAGCCACTGTCAGGCTGAACCAGGTAGGCACCCGTGGCGACCACAGGCCAGGCCATGCCTTATCACTCCCTGTCAGCCATGAAAGCACCATTTTGTGAGACTGCACAATGCCCACTTTGTTATGTCCTAGACCTTAAGCTGCACTAGAAGAAAATCATATATCGTCTGTCTCCATAAATCATGGCCATGTATTTATATGCACATTTAAGTTGCTTTCCTTTTCCAAAGAACTGGAAGCTACTGTTTTACATAATACGTAAACGTAATTCTGGGCCAGGGAGGCAAGTGGAGGCCCAGAAGGAGCGCAGGCAGGGGGCTGCCCAGGCTGGAGGGGAGGGGCAGCCTCAGTTCTAGTTCTGCTGCAGCCCTTCCGGCTCCAGTTAAACGACACACACACCCCTTCCCCATAACCAAGCTTTACTGTGTCAGGAATGATGACATGTTTTTTTGAATGAAATCATTTTTGTTAAAGTTGTCTCCAAATAGAAAGTGCAGGAGGTACAATCAAAGGGACGTGGAGTGGGGGTGGAGCGGGAGGCCTGACCATCCAAAGCACCCAGGCTGGCCCAGCTGTGCAGGCCACAGACGGTCCTGCGTGCAACCACAGAGCTTCCGGCCTACTTTCCTCCAGCACAGGTCACCATTATCCCAATCCGCATAGAATTCTCCCCGCAAAAGAGAGAAGCACAGAAAAGAACCACCTAGAACTGCCTTGGGCATGGGAGTTGTCAGCCCTGAAACCCACCAGGCTAGGCTGGGACCCACAACTGTTCTCAGCAGGAGCTTGAGGCACGTGGTTTTTGACTTTCAGACCCTCAAATGGCGTCCCATGTGGTGCCCAGTGAGGATGGGTGAGGTCAGGGGAGTCCAGGCAGAGGCCCCTTCATGCAGGGAGGGCCTCATGGGGACTTGAGGAAAGGGCCCCAGGAGCCACAGGTCCTCTGCAAATGGGCTCCACCCATAGGCACGTGCATTTGCCCAGAAAACCTGTGCCAGGATCTGGGCAGGGACAAAGTCCACCTCCCCACCCCCCAAACACACACCACAAACTAAGGGCAGGGCAGAAGAGGACAGCCCCTTGCCAGCCAACAGGGTGCCCTATGCAGACCCCACCCGACTTCGGAGGAGACACAGGCAGGGTTCGTTTGTGTGCTCCAGCCTGAGCCCCCCTCAGGGGTTCTGAAGAGCCACTCGCAAATGGCACACTGCCCAAGATTTGCTACACACCAGAGAAGACATGGTTTCCTGCTTCCAAGAGGCAGCTCTTCCGAGCAGGACTCAGACAGAAAGCAGAAGGACCTGGTCTTTGCAGAACTGGCTACAGGACGACCCTCTTCTCTGGCACCTCAGGCCCACCTTGCAAGCTTTGAGCCCTACCTGAAAACACACAGCACCAAACTTTCCTTCTCCACCTGATAAGGGAGGAAAGAGGCACATAAAGGGTTCAGGCTTCCCGCGGACAGCAAGCACTGCTGGGCAGAGTGGCCACGGGGAGAGAGCGGCCCCAGCTCAGAGGGTGCAGCTGGGCACTGAGGATGCGGGCAGTGCCATCTAGACGCACCTCCCATGGGGCATCACCACGGCCTGGAGCCCACATCTTTGGCCATGAGGCATCTCATCAGTTGTCCTAAGCTACTGCGGTACAGGTATGATGCAGATGCAGATGAATCCTGAGCGTGAAGGTCATGTGCCGCTCACGCTAACTTTCCGTTTCACCCTGATAACACACAGAGGACTTTCATCTGCACAGCCTCCTTCAGAGCATCAACAGAAGCAGAGCTCACAAAGAGCCTTTGCTCCACACAGAACGGGGTTCTGGGGCTGCCCCAGTCAACAGGAGAGAGGAAGCCCGGACGGCACACTTACCGTTCACACAGGTCTGCGATGGTCTGCAGAGGCCATCCTCAAACAAGCAGCCTGGGGAGGAGAAATTGAAAAGAAGCTGGTCAGTGCCGTGGAGAGCGGCCCCTGTCAGGCGCCTGAGGAAGACCCCGCCAGCTCCTTGGCGGGATTACTCAGGGGCCAGAACAACCTGCCCGGCCTGAGCTGGTGCGAGGGAGAACAGGAGACCCACCTCTGCATCAGGAGCTGAGCACATATCTCCTGCCTTCCTTCCGGCAATAGCAAGGGGCCCTTCCAGGGCAGCAGCAGAGGGAACATGGGGCACCGGGGTTCCCCCGGGGTGCTGCCAGCATCATCAGGAGAAGAGGACCTCTGGGCCCTGCTCTCAAAACCCTGTGCCTGCCACCTTGTGCACGTGAAGTGCACACACAGCCTGCATTCCTCCCCAAAGAGACAGGCTGTCCAAAGCACCCAGGGAGGATGTCACTCCAACAGGAGAGACAGGAAGACCGTGAGATAAGCTGACGCCAAACAGATTTACCCACCACGGGTTAACACATGAAACCACAGAGCCAGTCAGGAAAGGCGCACACTCTGCCCTGTGGTCAAGCACATCTTAGGTGAAGAGAAAGGACATGAGGAGAAATACCCACCCAGCAGGGCGGACCAGTGAGACTAGGGTGTGAACAATGAAGGGCCCCCCTCAGGGTCCCTGACACTATATGCACACCTACCCCACTGGAGGGCCATCAGGCAGATACATTCTGAACACACCATGCTTTGGAGTGACACTGAGAACACATTCCTGCCAAAGCATAATACCAGTATTCCTGCTTTCCAACTAACAAACTCCTATTCGTCCACCAAGACCCAACTCAAAAGCCCCCCCTGGAATGTCCTTTGACTAGACTGGCAGGTGCATTCTGTCCAGGCCTCCACCGTAGCACTCACCAAGTGAGTATTGTATTGTGATTGCCAGTTAAGGGCCTATCTTCTTCTCCTGAACATGAGATTCTCAAGGTTAGGAACCATACAATTTATCTTTTGTCCTTTGCCATTTCCTCTTCGGATCCCTGTGGCTACCCATCCCTGTGCCCACAGCACATGCTCATGACTGGACGAACAGATGAAAGAGAATGGCAGTTAGGAGGAAGTTACTAATTAAAAGGGAATTCAGCCTCCAGAGCCATGGTAACTGCCTCCCAGGGAATTGCTCTAGAATCCTTATACTGATGCATTCGATTCCCTTAAACAAACATGGGTTAAAGAAGGCACAAAACCAGGAACTATAAAGTCTGCAAAGCAAATGCCATTCCGGAGCCAAAGGACAGAGCCCAGCAGAGGACAGAATCACCATGAACACACAGAAATAGTAAGTCCCACTTGGGGAGCCAGATTTTATGGACCCAGCATTTCAGAGAAGCCCTAGGGGGGCTTCCACAAACCTGCCACAACCTGCACGCCCTGCCCTGAGCCTCACCTCCAAGCAGATTCCATTTCCCCAAAACAACAGAATCTCAGGAAAAACAGTACTTCATTGTCTAGTCTCCTCCGAACACATCTCATCGCCTGCCCGACCTATGAACTGACGTTCGCGTCCGCATCCGGGTCCCCCTCTCCCGTGGCCCCGCTCCTCCGGCTGAGCCCATGGTGCCTGCTCCGTGCAGCGCCTGAGCCAGGCAGCGTGAGGCAGGAGGGGTCAAACAGCCTGAAAGGAAAGCTGCCAGTGGACACCCCCCCAAGAGACAGACCTGAATCCAATCTGGGTCCCCAAAGCAGTGACCTTGAGGAAGTTGCTGGGCCCACTCCGTCTCAGCACCCAGGCAGTAGAGTCAGGGCCAGCAAGCGCACCTGTGGACTTCACGCAAGCTACCCAGCAGGTGACCATCAAGGCTGGAACGCCAAAGAACTGCCGAGGGTCCCCGACGAGGAGCCGGGCTCCCGTGCCCCACCCCCGACAGGCACTCGGAAGCGAGCTCCCCTTGACACCGAATCATCCCAGGGCGGCTCCAGCACCCACAGAAGGCTTGGAGGAAGGCGGGACGCGGGGAGGGGGCAGACTTGCGGCTCCGGCCAAGACTCACTCGCACCGAGAGTTCTGGGTCTGTCGAGGGAAGCAGCGCAGCAGACTGTGACAAGGGTAGCGGGAGCAGGACGCCTTCACTCGCCTTCCCCCTGCTTTAATCACGGCTGACAGTCAGACGCGACTGGAAGAGCCTTGCATTGCAATTAACCCTGGGACTGCACGCCGCGAGCAGGGTCCTCATGTCATCCATTCCGAGGAACAGCTGAGAAACGGCACGGGGAGACCTCCGCCAGCGGTATTTCAAGCTACCAGGGCTTCAAGTGTTAAGCATGTTTCACCCAGCCAGGCAATAGGCTAATCTAACAGCTAATTCATTTGTGTTGTTATTTGCTCTGAAATTAAGAAAGACCATATTTCATTTTAAGTATCAGCCACCTACTAATAGTGATTATGACTATAAATCACAGAGAAATAAGAAGACATCCATTCCTCTGACGGACATGTGCCTCTGCCCTGTGCACACACTTCCCAAGTCCACACCTCCTCCCTCTGCACCTCCTGCGTCCATGCTGCTACCCTGTGCCCAAACCCACGAGGGGCCCAGGTGCAAGGGTCACAAAGCTAAGCAGTACAATCCCACAGCAGTCCCTCTGGCCCTTGACCTCTTGGGGCCCTGTAATAAAAAATTGGAATTCCTCAACTTTAACGGGTGAGAGCACCTTAGGTGAAACCAAGGGCAACATTCCCAAATCCTCAGACGGGGAACTGCTGGCTTGTACCCCCGAGGACCCCATGCCCACATGGACCCCGCCCTGAGTGGACCCCTCCCCGGCCCCTTCCCTTCCCGGTGCCCCCTCCAGAGAGCGACACTGCAGAGACAAGTGTGGCCTGAGAATCAAGGGACCCGGCCACCCGGCCCCACCACCGACAGGCCCTGGGCACCAGGGGAGCCATCACCCTCCTGGTCTCATCTTCTCCCCACAGGGTCTGCAAAAGCATTTAGATGGGCACGTGCACACTGACATAACAGAGGTTTGTGATCAAACAATGTAAGAAAAAGATGAATTGTCTTGCCAATGGGTTTCAGCCCCAGGCAAGTTCGCTATGTATGCAGTGTGACCAAAGAAAATGACAGCAAAACGTTCTTGGGGTGAAAGGGTTATACCCAACTTTATTTCCAGGTGGCAGGTCAGTCACTAGAATCCCATTCACTCAGAGCAAGTCTGCAGGCAGCGAGCCGGTCTCTGCCTCTGGGCCCCTCTCTCTGCACATCCATCCTCTGGGCCTCTGTCCTCGGCGCTGCCACCACCCCAGCCTCTGCTCTGCTCTCCTGCAGCCTTGCAGCCCTGCCACCCTGTCACACCCAAAGCACTGGGCGGAGCTCTTTATATAGAGTCAACAGCCCTGTATTGCCCACAGGTGTGCAGTGAGCTAGTCAACCAGGGCCAGGTGAGAATCCTGGCCACAGGAACTCTCATTTATCCACATGAATTCTCTCACCAAAAGATGCAATAATTCCCCTTCAGAGAGCAACACAAACAGAAGCAGTGGTTCCAGATATTCTACAAGCCACCGATTCTACAAGAACCCCAGATTCTTAGAGCCCCAGAGCAGTCTCACCCTATTTCCTTAAAACTTAGAACCAACAGTGCTACTAAGCCAAGAACAGGTTTGTATTGTAGCCAAATAAAAGTACGACAAGATCCACCTGGCTCTTCATGTGGCGCGCCGGCACGGGTTTGCTCCCGTTCTCCGCAGACAGCGAGGCCTCACACGCGGATTTCCTGCTACATCACATCCCTCCCTCTTCTCGCTGAGCAGCCCAGGACAGTGAGTCACACGCGGGCGTGACCCTCCCAAGGCCTCGGGCAGCTTTGCTCTCGGGCTCACACCCAAGTGGCCACTTGCTGACGGGGGCTTCCCACACATCGTCTCCAGTCCTGCGAGCAGCCCCGCAGCGCGCCCACCTTACGGAAGAGGAAATGGGCACTGAGGAGCCCGTGGCCGGGCTCAGAGCCCGGTGTCTCTCCCAGAGCATGCTCCCCGCCGAGACCACCCAAGCTGTGCAGGCAGGACGGCGCTGTGCTCGCACAGCTTCACGAGGGCAGAGGCGGGAGGGGCGCCGCCGCGTCCTCACTTGGAGCCGCATGCCCACGACCCTCAGCGGCAGCTCCCGACTCCTGCTGCCCAGCCTCGGGACAGGAATCCATCTGAGGAAGGAAAAGGCGAGCCTGGGCTGTGATTTGGCCAACGACCACACACGCGCGCACGCGCCACTTGAAAGGCCAACCCCCGGTCCCCCTCAAGCTCCTCCTCCTGTGATCGCGACCTCTCGGTAAGACAGGCGCCCCGGGGCTCTCGCCACCGTGCAGCTGGGTTCCTGGCCTCCACGCTCTGCCTGTGCCTCCCAGGGGCCTCCAGAGCAGCTCACAGCTCAGCAGGAAGGGTTGGGAGGTCACGCAGAGTGGGTGGCTGGCAATGCACGGACATAGGTGCCCTCAGCGACCCGCAGACAGATGGCAGGTGTGGGAAAAGCCCCTCTGTACACATGACCAGGGGCACCATCCTTGACACAGCCAACGTGAGGCATGTCTCAGAGCAGCCGGTAGACAGAAGGGCAGGAAGCCAAAGGAAACAATGCCGGCCTGCCCAGGACCAGGCCCCCGGCTGCAGACCTCGGAGGCCGGCGCAGGCAGGCACACTCTCTTTGCTGGCATTTGGATGGGTCTACATTTGGCTCACACTCTGCTCTCTACTATCTAGACACTTTCCTTTCTCCGGGAGCTGCTTCTTGGCTCTCAGACGTCTAAACAGCAGCAACTGGAAGCTGCAAGATACTCATGCGTGCAGTGCTTTCCACGTGACGTCGGTGCCTGTGAGCACAGGAAACTGCGGAGCACAGCAGGAAGGCAGTCCCAGCTGCAGCACTGCAGGCCACAGTGACTCCTGGTGGCCAGGCCAGCGAGGATGGTGTGGGGCGCCTGGCAGGCCCCAAGAACCCCTGGACACGGAGCTAGGCACACTCCCCCTTCACACCTGCAGCCCAGTTCATGGGCATGTCCTTGCACATGAGCCTCCCCAGCATCCCCCAGGATCCCCGGGACACCGCAGGCCTGGGTACACTGGGGCGCTGAATGCGTGAGGAAGTCACTTCTTGGTCTGCAGGCACAAGAGGTTGAAGGAGTGACCTCTGAGGCCTGGCCCCCCGATGTGAGGACCTTTGCAGAAAGGCTCTATTGCTTCCATCGCTCTGTTACTCAGAAAGTGGTACAAAGCACAGGAAACAAGTACAAGATATTTGTAACACACACATCCACCCTCTTTACGTGCCGTCCCCTCCCACAGGCAGTGCCCGCAAGCGTGCATCTGGACCAGGAGCAGGTGCACCTGGCCTGCTGGGCAGCAGGAGGTGCCCTGCTGGGGTGGGCAGAGGCCAGGACAGTGGCAGCTGGGTGGGCCCAGGGGGCATCCTGCCTTCTCCACCGCCACCACCAGGCTCTCCGGGTCAGGGGGCAGCCCCTCCAAAGACCAGAGGAGCAGCTGCATGCCCAGGCAGGGAAGGCACATGAGGTGGAGGCTGAGCCGGCCTCACACCCGCCCAGGAGGCAGTTCTGAAACAGGTGTTGAACCAGTTCAGAGGACTGTAAAGCCCAGCTGTCCTGAACTGACACCTGACAACATGGACTGGGATGCCAGCTGGGGCTGCACATCACACAGGGTGCCTCCTGGACACCTGGCCCCGGGGCCCCAGCCATCACCTGCTGACTTTCCCAAGCACATGTCGCGTGGAAACCTGAGAGTCCAGCGGCACCTGCTCACTCACCTCCCTGAGCAGCAGCCCGCGGGCTCCTGCTTGTCCACACCCAGCGAAGCCCCAAGGGGATGGTCCTTCCTCAGATGCTCGCACATCCCCTGGGCACAGCAGAAAACGGAGTCATGTGAATGCAGAGAAGCGAGTCTCACGAACACACCCTTCCTTGCTGCCCCTGCAAAGGTGTTTTACACTACAACACCGTGAAGCTTTTGTGCAAGAACACACGCCATTTCATAACTGAAAGCTGTGTTGGCAGAGTTCACCCACAGAAGCCATGCTTCCCCTCGGTGCCCAGCTAACTCTCAGAGCCTTGCCAGACACATGGCCCAGTGACCATGCTCTGGAGCTCACTACCCACATCCCCACCGCCCTCATCGCTAGTGATTCTGTGTCTGTCCTGGGTCCTCCATGCCTGAGAGAAAAAGACAGTGCCTTGAGCCCCGTGAACCTGGTATTCTGTACAGTGTGGCCCTTCAATAATCAGTACTGACCGACAGTGTTAATTCCTTATCAGTTTGGCTTCGGTGCCAGTCTACCAAAACAGTGATAGTCACAGAGGCATTTTCTCTCTCCCTAGTGGAAGGCGCTAAGTGGTATAATAACCTGAGGTTCTGGGCAATTACATTCAATTGCACTCTTTTCTAGGGACACTCTTTTCTAAGATTAAAAGAGACATCCTTTTTAAAGTCATCTGCATTTTAATATTCTGAGGATGCCATCCTGCCCGTGAACTGGGTGAACTGAACACACTCAGCAGGGGTGAGAATGTAGGGCCACACGTGCCCAGCACACTGCTATGCCATCACCACGGTCATCACAGGCCGGGAGGCAAACACTCACGGTGGATCCTCGGCACCCACTGTGGTGTCCTGTATGTGTCTGTCTATCAGACCAAAAGCAAATGCACATTTAACTAAGGCAGGGTCTGCAGGCAGACAGGAAACCAGTTCTACATGAAGAGTGCTTCTTTTGGAGTAAGACCCTGAAAAGCAAGCAAGAGATTAAAGACCCTCAGCCCAGAGTCTGGGCTGCCACCTCCAGGCTGTGTGCTTCTCGGAGCAGAGAACAGCCCTGAGACCGGTGTTCAGACGCCCCGGGTCTCAGCTCAGCAACGTGTGCTGTGGGTCAGAACACCTAGTGTCCTTCTCCCAAGATCTCAGATTAAAGCTGTGATTTCCATTTCAGGACAAAAGGGAAGGGAGACAGAAAGAGAGCAAAAGAGGGAGGGAGAGAGTAGCTGCCCGCTCTGCCCCAGGACTGCCCAGGAGGAGGGCACCACACTGTCACAGGCAGTCGGCCTCTCTGAGTGGCCATCGTGGCAGGGCAGACTCAGAGCTGAGCGGCCGTGGGCATTGGCGCACACCCCTTGCTGTGTGTCCATCCATAAAGGGGCTGGCCAGGGGCTGGGATGGGAAGAAACCCCTCCAGGGGTGAGAGGGAGTTCTGACTATGGGGCTGAGTGCCCAGCGGCAGCCTGCCTGCGGCCAGCAGCCAAGGAAACCACAGCCCTGGTCCTGCACATAAAGCCACCCCTGGTCCCTGGTAATTAGTGAGGGGCTCTGTGAGGGGCACTCCCACCCAACAGGTCAGACCCTCAGGGCATCTGGGAGGCTGCCAGGCTAGCACTGTCCTTCTGTTTCACTCTGAGGGGGTTGTCCCATGAATCCCTGAAGTGCATGTGGTAACAGTTTTTTATTTGACTTGACGGTCCAGGGTCCAGGGTGCACACTGGCCAGTGGGGTCAAAGAGCCACTCACACTGTGGACCTGGGACGGGCTCATCAGCTTCCCTCAGAGGGTCACCTGAGCGGTCCTTTCTCTTTCTTGCATGCCCACCCCACAGGCTCAGGACACCAGTGGGAACAGGACGGCCCCAGATGACCCACTGTGTCCCTCCCAAAGCACCTGGGGCTTCAGGGCTTTCGATGTGGGGGGCCTTCTATCCACCACATTCATCCAGCCTGGATGGTCCCGCAGTGCTGTCAGGGCTCAGAGACCTCAATCCCGGCCCTGCTGAGCCCACGAAGAGGCAGCAGACCGCCTTGCTGCCCGGAGACCACAGTGCCGGGTCGTGAGACACAGCCCCCACCTGTGTGCAGCACACTAGGACACCCTCACTGAACAGCCAACCTCCCAGGAACCATCAAGAGCCGGTGATGTCACTAACAACACATTGATCTGTTCTGCTATGGGCCTGGCAGGCCCTCCCTGTCACACAGCTTCAAACTGTGGGCACCACACTCTCCAGGCTGGGGTAGCCCCAGGCTCGGTGCTCCGCACGCCGACACTGTGCTGTGCCTGGCTGGCGAGGTGGACTGTGGGGCCACACAACACCAGGTCATGACAGACGGCCCCCCACCCACTTCTCCCCACATCCTTGCTTGGTCGGCTCTGTTCTGGTGGTACTTGCATTTAGCAGGAGCTAAAAACACACTCAGCACTTGGCCTCACATCTCCTTTTGGTCCTGTGAAGGGCGTTCTTGCTGGAGGCAGGTCCCACTGGTGGCCCACCCACCCACAGCCCACTCTTCACACACAGAGCCCTTTATTCTATATAAACATTACAGAACAGGATGGTCAGCAGGTCCCATGATAATTTTTTCTTTATTTCTTTATTCCCAGAATAAAGAAAAACTAAACTCTAATCATGACTAAATCCCTTGATTTCAAGTTCCTAATTACCTATGTTTATTTAAAAATAAAAAATTGGTCCAAATTCAGGATATCTGCCAGAATTTGGGGCTTTGTTTTTAAGGTACAGGAGCTAATTTTTAGGAAATGCATTGTCATTGTGGGCACTGCATTCCTGCTTCGCTATTTTAATCAACTTCATTTAGATGCAGAACTGAGGGCATTCTAATTGGCTCTATGTTTTTTTGTCCTCAGACAGTTTCTTGAAATGGAACAGAAATCTTCCAAAGAAGGATATTTTCCAAATTATTGTTTTGGATTAAGGAAGCACTTCTAAGCTAGTTTCCATAGATACAAAGATAAAGAAAAGCTGTGAAAAAATATGTAAGGAGGAGACTTGAATGTCAAACACTGTACAAATAGCCACTTTGTTAGGAGAGAGAACCCCAACTGGTGATTAGTGGGTAAAACTGATGTTGACCCATCTGTAACTCCCACAGGAGGGGGGTGAAGGTCTGGTCACTAGACCAGGACGAGATCCCACTCCTGCCACTGTCCTGTCACAGACCCCTCTCTTGCATGTGTCCTACCTGATGGACATGATTGCCTATGCTGGTGTCATTAAACTGTGTATCTTATGGCCCTTAAGGTTATTTCCTCCCACAGTCCCTGTGGCCTGGACCCGCCCCTGGCTGCAGCTGCCACATGGTGACTGCTCTGGACTCCCCACCTGTTCAGCTACTGACTGCCTGTGGGATGGGCGAGCTGTGGACTTAATCTGCGCAGGACTTTGAATTTAGCTGAATCCTCTGGCTTGAGGATTATCATGATTTTATTGCTGTTGTTTCTGTATGTTATTAGTCTGGTTACAGTGCTCCAGTTTTCTCTCACTGGGGCCATTGCAAAAGATGGGGGAGTGAGTAGATTATGAAGTGAGATTTCTGGAAGTGTGGGCTGTGGGTAAAATTGCAACATTTCAAGAATCTCTCACCTGGCCTTACTGCATGTCCATATCAACAGGTGTTCCCAAGTGGTGGAGTGAAGTAGTCCAACTCCATATCAATAGATAATTACTCAAGGGAAGTGAGGGCATATCTGGACTGGAGAGGTTGGGTGGGGTCCCTTTTTGCAGCCGGGTCACAAGAGACACGGGTGAGCAGAAGTGGATGACTGCTTGTAAGCAATAAATGGGTTTCTCCCACTTTATTTCTCTCTTTGATTTTGGTTTCAAAGGTATTTTGCCCCAGGTTGGGAAGGTGTATTCCCCCCGGAGTCACGCGACTAAATACAGCATGCCCCAGGATCTGGACCAGAAGCCGGGGAAAAGAGTGCATCACATAGCCTAGATGTCTAAGTACGCACACTTGCTGTAAATACGTGAGGTACAGGGCTTAAAGGGGAAACAAGATTCTTGGCAGTGCCAGGCTGACTTAGCTACGGTCTCAGATGAACAGGGGAAAAACCAGCCCTAGTTTCCCATTCTTGCAGCCGAGACCCCTTTGACAGTGGTATGTAAGCACACGACTCTCCTTACTACAGTCATACTATTTTGTCATCATCACATGACAGAACACAGTATTTCCCAAACTTTGGCATGCACATGAATCCACTGGGGGTCCTGATGCAATGTACTTATGATCCCCTAGGCACTGGGTGGGATCCGAGGTTCTGCATTTCCAACAAGAAGGAAGGGTACCCCTTGCAGAAATAATCTGACTGTTGTGCAAATTAATAATTAATACTAATTAATATATTTAAAGTAATTAATAAAGGGACCTGGGAGGAGCTCACACGCCACCAGGCTGTTATAACTACTTTCCCAAACAACAGGAGGAAGGTCTCCACCTGCCCCAGCAACAGCCCAGCCAATGAGGGGCTGCCACAACTCAGCCAATGAGCAGCCAGCACACATGGGCCCCACCCCTTTTCCTCCAATGAGCTTTTTGCTCAGAACAGCCCTTTTTTCATACAAAAGAGGCTCTCCTTGGTTCCTGGACTCACGTGTGGTTTTGCCCACAGTAGATTCTTATCCCAATTGCAATTCTCTGCTGTTCCCCAATAAACCCATTTTTTACTGGAAAAATAACTGACAGTTTTATTTTTAAGGTTAGCAATGTAAAAACCTAGATTAGCGTATTATCAAAGATTGAACTATAAGAAAATTTAACAAATTCTGCAATTTATTTTTTTGAGTCCAAATTCTTTCTCATCCCAAAAAGCAAGTGACATGACTTCTTCAAATTAGTTCAAATTAATTACATAGGAAAAATCATGTCACCTAATTCTTTACTAATAAATTAGGTTCCATTTTAAATTAGATGCATATTAAAATGTACACTGTAATTTAATCAGGGTTAAAGTAAAAACTGTATTTATTGCCTAATGTTTAGAATTCTTATACTATGAGCTCAAAAAATACCACATGGTTTATTTTGGTAATTTTCTGGTTCTGTTTTTAAAAGATGAGATGTTTCGGTCTGTGGTTTGTGAGCACTTGTCCACAAATACCACTGTGGCGAGTGTTGTCTCACAGCCAATGGTGAAAACCCCAAAGACACACAACGTTGCTACACCGCCCTTCATCGCTGCTCTCTGAAGCCTGCTGACAACTGGGTGCGAATGCAGGGCCGTCCTGACCGCGGCCGTGCCTGGGAAGCCAAGTACCCACCGCCCCAGAGGCCAGGCAGGCCTCTGCTCCCGGACCCTTGCCCTCCGAGTCAGCACACCGCCAGCTGCGTACGAGTAGCCGATAACTTTAGAGATCTTAGCTGATTTCCATAACTGACCCTTCAGGCCACTTGTCTTTTCTCTTCTGGAGCTCTAAATTCCCACCCTTGTGTTTTAAACTCACCAATGAAGAGTGGGCCTGAGACTGCAGGCCCAGCACCCTCGGTTCCCCAGCGGCCTCGTGGAGTGCCCCAGGGGTGTGGAGAGGTGACTGTGTAACCTCCAGGTCCTCTGAGTAGTGAAGTTCCCCGCAGTTGTTGCCAAATGCATCCTGCAATCAGAGTCAGAACCACGAGACAGGTCCACCCCAGCTGCACAGGGACAGGCCGCGAAGCGCACAAGACAAGGTCACATAAGATCTGTGTCGGACGATGAGACTGGTTGCAGGAAGAGGGTCTGAAGTGAATTTGAATTATAATTGTCTTTATTCTCTTTAACTTGCTACCTTTCAACATCAGTGTGCTTGTGCGTCCTACTAGCCACTGTAGATATGGATTAAATGACAGAACAAAGATAAACAATTTAAACTGCATCAGAGTTAAGTAACCTAAGGAATAATTAGCAGCATCCAATTGGCAATAATGTTCTGCAGACTGCAGTGAGTAAATATTCAGAAAGGGCCCCAGGGAGACAAAATTTAACAGGTTTCTCCTCTGCAGGACTTCTCAGAACCTTCAGTACTGCAAAGGGCCATGCTTTCTTCTAAAGAAGATCCTACAGATAACTTGCCAGACTACTTGAAATGCAACCCTTACCACACTGACCTCGTGGAGATATGGCCAACTAGCCCATGGCTGAGCGTGGCCTGTGAGAGTCATCCTGCCTGGTTGTTCTGTCTTAAGCACACAAAGGACTTGTTAAAACACGGATTCCTGGGCCCAACTCGAGTTTAGACATGGGATGGGACCTGCGATTCTGCATCTCTAGTGGTGCTAAAGCTCCTAGACCCCATTCCCAACACAACTGGTCAGGTAGATGGTTTCCTGGATGTGTTCAGAAGAAGCCAGTCTGGGGAGAAGCTCTGGGCCTGGTGCATCTGGATCATTCTGTACCCCAACGTCCCCCTCTTAGCAGGTCTAATGTATTTTAGGGGTTAGAGGTGCTGGGACTTTATATCAAGTTTCTTTAATCTGGTATTTTTCTATTTTTTGTTATTTTTACATCTAACAATAACGTCATTGTGCGTGCACATGTAAATGACAATCCATTACTGAGACCACATAGGGGAAGCATCACTATTTCCTCCTGAAAGGAATTCTTTCCTTTACGGTTTCTTCTGGTTTAATTTAATCTCAAATCCCTTCCTGCCCTGTGTTACGACCAAGCAAACAATGCCTTGCATGCTGCCTTCTAGCACCCGAGACCCATTCGCTCTTCCAAGTATCAGGAAACAGGCATTTGCTGAGAAGGCTCCATCCCTTGAATTCCTCCACCCAGAACACGATTAATGGGCCAAACGTACGTGAGAGAACAGCCTGCCTTCTGCTGAGGATCCATGTTCCCAACCCGGTACTACCCAGGGCGAGGCTTTTTCCTTGCAGACCCTCCCACATCCCAAGTCTGGGAGGAATCCTGGAGGAGAACAGATTTGCTGAAAACCGAAGGGTCGCTCACCTCCAACAAAGAGACCGGCACTGCACACCAGCTACTCTCGTCTTCTGGGTAAGAGACACAGCTGAAAGTCTGGCGACAGATGACCACGGGGACAGCCACAGAGAGGGTCTCACGGCTGAAGGAGCCCAGCCCAGCCTCCCCGGGAGGCATCGTCCTGGGCGGTACACGGGCCCAGGCGGCAGTGCTGTCGTGACCAGGGAGGCGACTCATGTCAGAACAGCTCGGAATAGCCGAGGCCTTATTCTGCTCTGCGGAGTACCAAGTGTGCCTCTGGGAAGTTCCCCTGCCGACCCTTACAGCACTTGTCATGACAGAGCTGAGGTGACAAATCACCCGGCATAAAGCCGAGCACGCGTGTTCTCGGTGAGTTCCACAGGATAGCCCCTCCAATGTTTAAATTTGGCTCTTCTTCAATTAAAATATCTCCAGCTCTTTCACATGACATGGCTTCAAACCACTCTGCTGAGCTAGGCCTCCCACCCTCAGCACTGACCATCCTGTGCAGACCTGTCTGAAGAGGAGACGCAGGCCTCAGGCCTGGGCGGAGAGCTTCGGGGGTGAGCCGGCACGCGCAGCAAGCGCACAGTCTTCCTCCCGGCTCTCACTGCCCTCCGGGCCCAAGAGCTGGAGGCCACCGTCCCACCTGGAAGTCACAGACAGGACACTCCCGGGGGTGCTTCAGCATCAGCGGGGTCGGCCCGCTCGGGGATACGCAAACCAAGGCCCCACGTTTCGGGACCCAGCCCGCCCACCTGCTGACATCTGCGTACGGTTGCTTTCATCTGCAGCAGCTGAGCTCAATAGCGTTGATGGAGACGATGGCCTGAAAAGCCTCAATTATTTACAGAAAAAAATTAGTTGACCCCAGTTTGTTAAAAGGAGAGCAGGTTGCTTGTAGGGCCAAAAAGAAAATCGAAATTTGGCTTTGAAAGATGAGCAGGAACCTACCAGCACACGGCCAAGGCCATCTACCACCCACAGCTCAGGACGCAGCCGCCCTGCTGGCGTCGCAGCTGCCAGCCCACTGTGCCCCTCGAAACCCTTCCTGATGGCCACGGCCTAGAGCTTGCATGGAGCACGTGACTGGCCTCGCCTCCATCCATGTCCACAGCCCAGGTCCCACGGGGCAGTCGTGCACCCCAAACCTGGATTCCACCACCCAGGAGCACACAGGCCCATCACACCAAGGACTCTAATTTCACATTAGAACACAGGCTGTTTGCTTTTCAGATTCACAGCTAAGTCCTGTTCCCACCACCAGCCTCCCGACCCCAAGAGCAGAACTCTGTCCTCATCCCCACGGAAATTCACCTTTGTATGTGACTCATTTTCCCAGCCTAAATCTATCTGGATTCTACTGGTGCAATCCAGCTTCTCTCCAGACCTCCCTGCCGTGCGTCCTGGGCAAACTTAAGCAGATGCTTCACGTCTGATTCCTGGGCACTGGAGGGCAGTGGTGGGGGCAGAACAGGATGGGGCCACCACCTCTCCCCACCAGGCCAGCCTTTTCCAAACCAGAAACAACCCACCTTCCTTGCACTGCTGAAGGCGAACAATCCAGCACTGTGGTGATGAGAAGACAGAAATAGAAGCACTAAACATGAAAAACTGGACTTGGGTGTTGGAAAGGGCTCTTGTTTAGGAATAGAAGGTTCTGGATATGCAATGTTGCCAGGGACAAACTGCACGTTTTCTCTGCACCTGTTTACTTAAACAATTATTTTTGATTTTTCATACATAAAAGTTTAAAATGTTAAGAAAATGCAAAAAAACACAAGGAATAAAGAAACACACCATTCACCTCATCACTCAGAGATAACATCCCTGCTAATATTTTGGTTTTCAGTCATTTCTCTATACATATTTATAAAAATAGGTATCGCGAGAGGGGGCGGAAGATGGCGGCGTGAGTAGAGCAGCAGAAATCTCCTCCCAAAACCACATTTATCTATGAAAATATAACAAAGACAACCCTTCCTAGAATAAAGACCAGAGGACACAGGACAATACCCAGACCACATCCGCACCTGAGAGAACCCAGCGCCTCGCGAAGGGGGTGAGATACAAGCCCCGGCCCCGCGGGAGCCGAGCGCCCCTCCCCCCAGCTCCCGGCGGGAGAAGAGCAGGCAGAGCGGGAGGGAGACGGAGCCCAGGGCTGCCGAGCACCCAGCCCCCGCCATCCGGGCCAGAGCGCAGACACAGCGCCTGCGCGGGGGGCCCTGGATGCTAGGGAAACAGGGCAGCAAGAACAGTGAGCAGGCACCGGAGGCCTGGCACCGGAGGACATAAGAAAAGCGAGCGACCATTTTTTTTTTTTTTTTGGCGAGCGCTTTTTGGAAGTCTTAAAGAGACAGGGACCACAATACTAGGGAAACAGGGCAGCAAGACCAGTGAGCAGATGCCTGAGGCTGGCGCCGGAGAATAAGGAAAAACGAGCAGCCACCTTTTTTATTTATTTTTAATTAAAAAAAAATTTTTTTAATTAAAAAATTTTTTTTTTTTTTTTTTGGTCATCGTTTTGTTTTGGCGGGTGCTTTTTGGAAGTCTTAAACGGGCAGGGCGGGTCACTTAATCCAGAGGTAGGGAATCCGGGATCTCTGGGCACCCTAACCCCTGGGCTGCAGGGAGCAGGGAGGCCCCTTGCGGAGATAAATAGCCTCCCAGCCGCTCCTGCTCCAACACGACTCCACCACTTTGGAGCAGCCGCCCGAGCCAGGCCACGCCCACAGCAACAGCGGAGATTAACTCCATAGCAGCCGGGCAGGAAGCAGAAGCCCTGTCTGCGCGCAGCTGCGCAGCACAAGCCACTAGAGGCCGCTGTTCTCCCAGGAGAGGAGGGCCACAAACCAACAAGAAAGGAAGTCCTTCCAGCCGTCACTCGTCCCAGTTCTGCAGACTATTCCTATCACCATGAAAAGGCAAAGCTACAGGCAGACAGAGATCACAGAGACAACACCAGAGAAGGAGACAGACCTAACCAGTCTCCCTGAAAAAGAATTCAAAATAAGAATCATAAACATGCTGACAGAGATGCAGAGAAATACACAAGAGAAATGGGATGAAGTCCGGAGGGAGATCACAGATGCCAGAAAGGAGATCGCAGAAATGAAACAAACTCTGGAAGAGTTTGTAAGCAGAATGGATAGGATGCAAGAGGCCATTGATGGAATTGTAACCAGAGAACAGGAACGCATAGAAGCTGACATAGAGAGAGATAAAAGGATCTCCAGGAATGAAACAATGTTAAGAGAACTGTGTGACCAATCCAAATGGAACAATATCCGTATTATAGGGGTTCCAGAAGAAGAAGAGAGAGGAAAAGAAATGGAAAGTATCTTGGAAGAAATAATTGCTGAAAACTTCCCCAAACTGGGGGAGGAAATAATCGAACAGATCACGGAAATACACAGAACCCCCAACAGAAAGGATCCAAGGAAGACAACACCAAGACACATAATAATTAAAATGGCAGAGATCAAGGACAAGGAAAGAGTGTTAAAGGCAGCTAGAGAGAAAAAGGTCACCTATAAAGGAAAACCCATCAGGCTAACGTCAGAATTCTCAACAGAAACCCTACAGGCCAGAAGAGAATGGCATGATATATTTAATGCAATTAAACAGAAGGGCCTTGAACCAAGGATACTGTATCCAGCACGACTATCATTCACATATGATGGTGGGATTAAACAATTCCCAGACAAACAAAAGCTGAGGGAATTTGCTTTCCACAAACCACCTCTACAGAACATCTTACAGGGACTGCTCTAGATGGGAGCACTCCTAGAAAGAGCACAGCACAAAACACCCAACATATGAAGAATCGAGGAGGAGGAATAAGAAGGGAGAGAAGAAAAGAATCTCCAGACAGTGTAAATAACAGCTCAATAAGCGAGCTAAGTTAGGCAGTAAGATACTAAAGAGGCTAACCTTGAACCTTTGGTAACCACGAATTTAAAGCCTGCAATGGCAATAAGTACATATCTTTCAATAGTCACCCTAAATGTTAATGGGCTGAATGCACCAATCAAAAGACACAGAGTAATAGAATGGATAAAAAAGCAAGACCCATCTATACGCTGCTTACAGGAAACTCACCTCAAGCCCAAAGACATGTACAGACTAAAAGTCAAGGGATGGAAAAACATATTTCAAGCAAACAACAGCCAGAAGAAAGCAGGGGTTGCAGTACTAATATCAGACAAAATAGACTTCAAAACAAAGAAAGTAACAAGAGATAAAGAAGGACACTACATAATGATAAAGGGCTCAGTCCAACAAGAGGATATAACCATTCTAAATATATATGCACCCAACACAGGAGCACCAGCATATGTGAAACAAATACTAACAGAACTAAAGGGGGATATAGACTGCAATGCATTCATTCTAGGAGACTTCAACACACCACTCACCCCAAAGGATAGATCCACTGGGCAGAAAATAAGTAAGGACACGGAAGCACTGAAAAACACAGTAGAGCAGATGGACCTAATAGACATCTATAGAACTCAACATCCAAAAGCAGCGGGATATACATTCTTCTCAAGTGCACATGGAACATTCTCTAGAATAGACCACATACTAGGCCACAAAAAGAGCCTCAGAAAATTCCAAAAGATTGAAATCCTACCAACCAACTTTTCAGACCACAAAGGCATAAAACTAGAAATAAACTGTACAAAGAAAGCAAAGAGGCTCACAAACACATGGAGGCTTAACAACACGCTCCTAAATAATCAATGGATCAATGACCAAATCAAAATGGAGATCCAGCAATATATGGAAACAAATGACAACAACAACACTAAGCCCCAACTTCTGTGGGACACAGCAAAAGCAGTCTTAAGAGGAAAGTATATAGCAATCCAAGCATATTTTAAAAAGGAAGAACAATCCCAAATGAATGGTCTAATGTCACAATTATCGAAATTGGAAAAAGAAGAACAGATGAGGCCTAAGGTCAGCAGAAGGAGGGACATAATAAAGATCAGAGAAGAAATAAATAAAATTGAGAAAAATAAAACAATAGAAAAACTCAATGAAACCAAGAGTTGGTTCTTTGAGAAAATAAACAAAATAGATAAGCCTCTAGCCAGACTTATTAAGAAGAAAAGAGAGTCAACACAAATCAACAGTATCAGAAATGAGAAAGGAAAAATCACGATGGACCCCACAGAAATACAAAGAATTATTAGAGAATACTATGAAAACCTATATGCTAACAAGCTGGGAAACCTAGGAGAAATGGACAACTTCCTAGAAAAATACAACCTTCCAAGACTGACCCAGAAAGAAACAGAAAATCTAAACAGACCAATTACCAGCAATGAAATTGAAGCAGTAATCAAAAAACTACCAAAGAACAAAACCCCCGGGCCAGATGGATTTACCTTGGAATTTTATCAGACATACAGGGAAGACATAATACCAATTCTCCTTAAAGTTTTCCAAAAAATAGAGGAGGAGGGGATACTCCCAAACTCATTCTATGAAGCTAACATCACCCTAATACCAAAACCAGGCAAAGACACCACCAAAAAAGAAAATTACAGACCAATATCCCTGATGAATGTAGAAGCAAAAATACTCAACAAAATATTAGCAAACCGAATTCAAAAATACATCAAAAGGATCATACACCATGACCAAGTGGGATTCATCCCAGGGATGCAAGGATGGCACAACATTCGAAAATCCATCAACATCATCCACCACATTAACAAAAAGAAAGACAAAAACCACATGATCATCTCCATAGATGCTGAAAAAGTATTTGACAAAGTTCAACATCCATTCATGATAAAAACTCTCAGCAAAATGGGAATAGAGGGCAAGTACCTCAACATAATAAAGGCCATCTATGATAAACCCACAGCCAACATTATACTGAACAGCGAGAAGCTGAAAGCATTTCCTCTGAGATCGGGCACTAGACAGGGATGCCCACTCTCTCCACTGTTATTTAACATAGTACTGGAGGTCCTAGCCACGGCAATCAGACAAAACAAAGAAATACAAGGAATCCAGATTGGTAAGAAGAAGTTAAACTGTCACTATTTGCAGATGACATGATACTGTACATAAAAACCCCTAAAGACTCCACCCCAAAACTACTAGAACTGATATCGGAATACAGCAAAGTTGCAGGATACAAAATCAACACACAGAAATCTGTGGCTTTCCTATATACTAACAATGAACCAACAGAAAGAGAAATCAGGAAAACAACTCCATTCACAATTGCATCAAAAAAAATAAAATACCTAGGAATAAACCTAACCAAAGAAGTGAAAGACTTATACTCTGAAAACTACAAGTCACTCTTAAGAGAAATTAAAGGGGACACTAACAGATGGAAACTCATCCCATGCTCGTGGCTAGGAAGAATTAATATCGTCAAAATGGCCATCCTGCCCAAAGCAATATACAGATTTGATGCAATCCCTATGAAACTACCAGCAACGTTCTTCAATGAACTGGAACAAATTATTGAAAAATTCATATGGAAACACCAAAGACCCCGAATAGCCAAAGCAATCCTGAGAAAGAAGAATAAAGTAGGGGGGATCTCACTCCCCAACTTTAAGCTCTACTATAAAGCCATAGTAATCAAGACAATTTGGTACTGGCACAAGAGCAGAGCCACAGACCAATGGAACAGACTAGAGAATCCAGACATTAACCCAGACATATATGGTCAATTAATATTTGATAAAGGAGCCATGGACATACATTGGCAAAATGACAGTCTCTTCAACAGATGGTGCTGGCAAAACTGGACAGCTACATGTAGGAGAATGAAACTGGACCATTGTCTAACCCCATATACAAAAGTAAACTCAAAATGGATCAAAGACCTGAATGTAAGTCATGAAACCATTAAACTCTTGGAAGAAAACATAGGCAAAAACCTCTTAGACATAAACATGAGTGACCTCTTCTTGAACATATCTCCCCGGGCAAGGAAAACAACAGCAAAAATGAATAAGTGGGACTATATTAAGCTGAAAAGCTTCTGTACAGCAAAAGACACCATCAATAGAACAAAAAGGAACCCTACAGTATGGGAGAATATATTTGAAAATGACACATCCGATAAAGGCTTGACGTCCAGAATATATAAGGAGCTCACATGCCTCAACAAACAAAAAACAAATAACCCAATTAAAAAATGGGCAGAGGAACTGAACAGTTCTCCAAAAAAGAAATACAGATGGCCAACAGACACATGAAAAGATGCTCCACATCGCTAATTATCAGAGAAATGCAAATTAAAACTACAATGAGGTATCACCTCACACCAGTAAGGATGGCTGCCATCCAAAAGACAAACAACAACAAATGTTGGCGAGGCTGTGGAGAAAGGGGAACCCTCCTACACTGCTGGTGGGAATGTAAGTTAGTTCAACCATTGTGGAAAGCAGTATGGAGGTACATCAAAATGCTCAAAACAGACTTACCATTTGACCCAAGAATTGCACTCCTAGGAATTTACCCTAAGAATGCAGCAATCAAGTATGAGAAAGATCAGTGCACCCCTATGTTTATCGCAGCACTATTTACAATAGCCAAGAATTGGAAGCAACCTAAATGTCCATCGATAGATGAATGGATAAAGAAGATGTGGTACATATACACAATGGAATACTACTCAGCCATAAGAAAAGGGCAAATCCAATCATTTGCAGCAACATGGATGGAGCTGGAGGGTATTATGCTCAGTGAAACAAGCCAAGCGGAGAAAGAGAAATACCAAATGATTTCACTTATCTGTGGAATATAAGAACAAAGGAAAAACTGAAGGAACAAAACAGCAGCAGAATCACAGAACTCAAGAATGGACTAACAGGTACCAAAGGGGAAGGGACTGGGGAGGATGGGTGGGTAGGGAGGGATAAGGGTGGGGAGAAGTAGGTGGGTATTAAGATTAGCATGCATGGGGGGGTAGGAGAAAAGGGAGGGCTGTACAACACAGAGAAGGCAAGTAGGGATTCTACAACATTTTGCTATGCTGATGGACAGTGACTGTAAAGGGGTTTATAGGGGGGACCTGGTATAGGGGAGAGCCTAGTAAACATAATATTCATCATGTAAGTGTAGATTAGTGATACCAAAAAAAAAAAAAAAAGGGCAGTTCCTGTGTGATGACCTCCAATGAGTTCCACACAAGGGTATAAAGGGCATATAAAAGTGTAGGCAAAGGGTCTGTTTGTGTTTATACAGAGGATCAAAGCCTAATTGGGCTACCCCGAAAATGAACTAAGATATGATATGAAAAAGAACTTCCAACATCAGCACTCCCTGGAAGACTCATGCCAGAAGATGATCATCAAAAAACCTCAACAAAGATCCACGCACTGCTACAGCTGTAGATGCCCTCATCCCACCAGTTCCTGGACTTGCCATGGGAATGAAGAAGGAGATATCTAAGCTGGCCTGTGCATACAGTAAAACAACAAATTTGACTGGATCTATACTGTTGGAACTCAATCAAGAATTAGGAGAAGTGCAAATTGTAGCGCTCCAAAATCTTACAACTACAGACTATTTACTGCTAAAAGAACATAAGGGATGTGAACATTCCCCAGGAATGGGTTGTTTTAATTTGTCTGATTTCTCTCAGACTGTTCAAGTTCAGTTGGACAATATCCACCATATCATAGATAAGTTTTCACAAATGCCTAAGGTGCCTAACTGGTTTTCTCAGTTTCACTGGAGATGGCTGGTAATTACAGATATGCTTTGGTTATGTAACTATACTCCTATTATGTTAATGTGTGTGCGCAATTTAAGTAGTAGCTTAAAACCTATACATGCTGAAGTTACTCTACAAGAAGATATGTCAAAGAAATAATCAATCTTCCCATGTTTTCTTCCGCCTGCTACTTCTATAGCTTTTCTTCTTCCTTCCTAATTACAACCCTTAAATAGAATTCATGCCTCATATCAAATTTACCGAGTATCATAATTCTTCCAAGTGGTAAAGATACCTCAAGACAAATGCTGGGCATAGAAGCTACAGGGCATAAATATGCAAAGAAATAAAAAGCTAACCATTTCAAACAATAAGGCTTCTCTCTCACTTACCAACTTCACATCTCCCTGTATGGCCCCGGAAGATGACTGGTTAGCCAGAGACGGGTAAGATTCCTCAAGGGAGGAACAACCTAAGACAGGCACAGTCGCAGGGGGCCATCTGGTGAGAAAATGGGGATCAACAGAGGTGAGGCTTAGAACCTCCCCCCTCATGTTCTGAGAGAAATCTTCTGCATATGTGGATGTTTTATTGCCCTCGTCTAGCTCGGATTAACACATAGTCGACAGGCACACACCTGATCATCTACATTTGCTCTCTTACAACACTAAAATCGGTTTTCTACCTTTATCTCGTATCTACCTACCACTTCAGCATTTTACTAAAAATAATAATAATAGAGAAATGTGGTATCCACATATAAATCAAGTTTAAAAATCAAATGAATATTCATATTTGAACTGACTGTGTATAGTTCATAATGCATGAACAAAACCGAAAGCTTCTGTGATGACTGCCCTTGCACTGTTCACCATGTAACTTATTCACTATGTAAGAATTTGTTCTCCATGTAAGAATTTGTTCGTTATGCATCAGAAGATTGGAGACTGATGAAAATTAGGCTTGGGGTGGATTAATGATTGTGCATTGAGCATTGACTCCCCTATACAGAATTTTATTGTTGTTAACAACCATTTGATCAATAAATATGAGAGATGCCCTCACAAAAAAAAAAAAAAAAAAGTGCACACTTCCAATGGTAAAATAAATAAGTGACCAGGATGTAATGTATAGCATAAGGAATATAGTCAAGATATTGTAACAGCTTGGTAGGGTGATAGCTGGAACCTAGAATTGTCATGTATATAAATGTTGAATCACTGTGTTGTACACCTGAAACTAATGTAATGTAATACTGTGTGTCAACTACCCTTCAATAAAAAATAATTATCTACAAAAAAAAAAAAAATAGGTATCGTAAGAACTACTGTATGTACAACTTCATAACCTGCACTTTTCACTTCTGATACATTGTAAACAATTCCCTTTCCTTACTATTTCTCATTATTATGAATGTTAATCACTGCATAATAATTCCACACATGCACATAATCTATTTAACCTCTTTTCTCTTAAAATAAGTTTACATTGTGTCAAATTTTCCCCATTTAAAAAAATGCTGTGATCAGCAATCTTGATTGCAAGCCCTTGGGGATATGTCTGATTTTTTTTCCCTTCAGAGTAAATTCCTACAAAAAGAATCCCAGATTTTTAAAAAGTGTATAAGATGTAAGAAAGATGTTTCCAAATTGCCTCTCACCTGCATACTGTAATATGCCTTGAGATCTCAGTTTCTCGATTTGTTAAAGGATTAGATATTTCCCCTCCTTGCCTTAAAGGATTGCTGGGAGAACTCAAGGCCATACAGAGGTTGGAATACCTTACCAACAAAGCATGCAGAAGGGGTGTCAACTAGCGTCAGTCACAGGGGGGCGCTGTTCTCTTGCCCCTGCTTCACCAGAGCATGAATCTGAACCATCAGAGGTCAGGAAAGATATCAATAAAATAAGACGCAATGATGCCTTCAGACAAGGCCACATTTTACAATCGCTAACACGATTTAACACAGCCTGAAACACCAAGATGGATTAAAAGCTTTGTATTTATGCACCACGTGGAATTATCTCTGTGACCAGTTCCCAAGCTGCTCTTTCTCCAGAAGTGTGACACCAAATTACATGCAACAGAACACCTCGGTGAGGTCCAAGTCATCCTGTCTGCTACAAGAAGCTGTCCTCAGTCTCCTGAAGCTAAAAAATAAAAATTAAAAAAGGGGCAAGAGAAAGCAAGGGAGGGAAGAGAGAGCAAGGGATTGTCAGAAAGAAAGGGTTGCAGGCAGCATCTAACAGCACAGGCTGCGACAGGGTGGCCAGCACGACACCTGTCCTTTCTGTGGCCACATCAGGGCTGGTTAGCAGCATCTTTGGTAGAAGGTTGTAGCAAATGCATCCTATGGCCTTCTGTCCTTGCTTGTCAGCCCCCTTCATCATGACTGCTTGATCCTGGGGTGCAGGCCAGCCAGCTCTTCCCCAGAGAAGGAAGCAGGGTAGTCATCAACGTGCATGTCCTGTCTCCCCAAGAAAACTTCCCCCACAGGAGGGAGCACCAGCACCACTGGGCATCGATCCTGCGATTCCCTTCAGGCTCATCTGGGACCTAATGCCCAGCCCATTTCTCCTTCCCATCAGCCAGAGTTAAAGATCAAGATAATGTAGAACCAGAGGAGCATGAAGTGTGGCAATCAACTCTCCAAATACCTTTCCTTCTTTCTAGTCTCCATGGCCTCATTTACATCTCTATTATGGGTTCTGCTGACCACACACTATATTGGAAAAGGCAAAATGCCAGCCAGCATCCAGCAAGTAGGGCTGACCTAGTGGGCAGCATGTGGCGGGGACCCTGTGATGAGCACCTGTCTTTTGTCCAGGATTGGTGGGTTGGCCTGAGGCCATGGGGTGCCACACAGCAGAGAACTGAAGGTGACATGCGAGTGGATTTCTCTACAGGTTTGCACAGGAGAAACAACTGGTGACGTGCAATTTCTTTGCTCCATGCCTAGCAGAGCACTGTGAGCAATTAGGGGCATCTTTTAAATTGTAATTCTATTCAGCAAGCATTTATTCAAGACCTTTTACACAGGCCTTGAATTAAATAAACAACAAAAGATAAACACAAATGAAACACAACACCCCATTCCCAGAAGTCACTAGAGAAAGAGCATTATCACGTAGATTAGTGATAATGACCTAGTAGTGATGTCTCAGGCCTCATTTCCCAGTTTCAAGAACACATAGTAAACTTGCTTTGTTTTGTACCTGCTAGCAGACACTTCTCCTGGCATGGCTCTCTGAGGGAACATTCGCTATGTTTTCAATTTTATGACTCCACATTCTTAGTGTCCCCCTCTTGGGTCCCCCACAGCCCCAGTGACCACAGATACCTTAGACGTGCAGGGGGCTCTGAGGAAATCTTGTTTCACTGCTCAACCCAGGCAGGTGCTCAATAGAGAGTGAGCAAATGAGGGAGGGATAAATCCCCCAATTCTCACCCCATTAAGCCTCATTTACCCCCCACCCTCTTTCTGATTCTCACAAGTTCAGGATAAGGCTATTTTATCTTTTTGTTAAAGAGTAATTACCCTTCTTCGCCATCCTCTCCAACTCCTTCTATCCCTAACCCAGGCTCTTCTCCATATTATAATAGTGAAACAGCTCTCAGGTACCAGACACTTTCCCGTTCAATGCAAACCACTAGATTTCGATGTGGGAGAAACGACCACGTTCTTCAAAAAGTGGGGAGAAGGGGCAGAAGAAGAAAGATGATGATGATCAGATCAGAGGCGGAGATGAGCAACAATCAGAAAGGATAGAAAGACTGGACAGAACACAACAGTTCTTAGACACAGTAACTAAGAGCGAGGGGCACCTTTCTCCTGCAGGGGCAGCGCCGACTGGAGAACAAAATACACCTGCTCCCTCCCCACAACTCCCAGGAGGAGCCCTCCTCACACTTGTGAGACCATGTAGTTTGCAAAGACTCTGACCTGCCTCATACAACTGCAGGTGACAAATTTTAAATTCACTTTTCTCAAGTCCAAAGGTTGAAAACAGCTGGCCAGGACTCGGGGCCAGCAGGAAGACCAGGTCAACTTTTCCTCTGGGATCCATGACTCTACACCCTTGCTTCTCAGTGCAAATCACTGTGGCACTTCCTCCCCACCTTCCCCCTAAAGCTTGTTCTCTTCCATCCCCTCCCCTCATGAGCAAAAGCAGCAGCAAGTTGCAGTGTCAGGCCACGACATCATCTCGAGCTGCATTCCCAGTATCAGCCCCCACCCCACACCCTGTCCCAGGGCCTAGAGTTGCACTGTTGTGTGATTCTATTTAAATGACTGGACAGAGGTCACCTACTGAGATGGGAATGTACAGGTTACAGCAATTTATGAAGGCGGCAGGTCAGAGCATGCCCACAGATCACAGGAATGCTTTGTCCTGTGGCTTTTCTGAACCATGCACACCTTGTAGCCACATGAAAGACCAGCTGAACAGGTCCAGTACCATTTTCTGCAGACACTCTGTGGGCCTTGTGGAGGAGAAAGGAAAGCACCACAGGCAGGTCTAACTGCACAGGACTTCATGGATCACACACACGCTGTCACCGCACGTGTCCAGCTCAGTGTCAGGCCTCTGCAGATCCCAGGTGAGCAGTGAGCATGGGGAGCAGGGACGTGCCCCTGGGCCCCGGGGAAGCAGGGTTTATCACAGCACTGGGAAGAGTCACTGAAATGCACAGTGCTAGGTGAAAGCAGCCAGTCTGAAGACTGGAAAAGCAAACGTACAGACAGTAAGAACCCTGGTTGCGAGGGATCTGGGCAGAGCGGAGGGAGGGTTGAGTGGGTGAACTGCACACAGACTCCACATTCCAGTTGGCACTGCTGTTTCCTAAGGAATACAGGCCAACAATGCCCAGGCCGCTGTGCCTGCAGCACAGACTGCAGTCCAACGAGGAGGCAAACGGCCGGCATGAGGCAGGAGCCAGGGGTCTCCTGCACTGGGGGGCGGGTCACAGAAGCAAGGGGAGGAGACTGGGACGGTCCAGGCGGTGACAGACTAGAGACAGAGAATCAGAAAGCATTCGTGCTCAGCTTAATGCGGAGGCAGATGGCTACAGACAGAGCTCTCTCGAATGTGCGCGTGTGCACAGATGGGCTCACACACGTGACCTCTTGCACCATCGGAAGAGAGGCCCGGAGGCAGTGACTCTGGACCAGTGACTCACCCAGTGCTCAGAACTTGGTTTCTGACACCATTCCAAACGAGAGGAACCAGCTCCTCAGAGAAAGGACTGATTCTAAGATGGCGAGAAATACACCAGATGGGCCTCGAGCTCCTTGTAGTGCCAGAAAGAAAGAAAGTGCTCAAAAAAATAAAAATGATGGGAGTATTCAAGGAGACGTACGAGCCAAGTGAAAGAGCTCCCAGTGAACAACGCCAGAAACTTTTGAAAAAAATACAGCATTGGATTGTGACCCAACCTACAGATGAAATGGCTCACTCAATACATGAGGAAAGAGACAAATCTCTGCTTTCTTCAGTTTTTTGGTAAATCTAAAACTTCTTTAAAAAAGCTGTTGTAGATTAAAGATGGTGGCATGAGAGGTGAAACAGAGACTTCCTCCTAAAACTATATGTAATACAAAAATATAATTAATACAACTAATCCTGAAAGAGCAACCGGAAAGAAGGCTGAGCCAGACTGCATACTCCTGGAGGAAAGAGCAGACCTCATGGAACAGGGTAACGTACCAGAGCGGTGCGGGACCCAAGCCCCTCCCCCACCCCAGCTCACTGGCAGGAAGGAGAAAAACAGAGCAGGGAGGGAATGGAGGCCTGGGACTGCTGAACAGCTAACTATGGAGATCTGCTCTGGAAGCACCAACCCACATTGCATGGTGCTCTGGTGATTAGTGGCATTGGAAAGCTAAGACGGGTGGAATAACTGGAGAGACTGAGATTCCAGCTGCTTGTGGAAAACAGGGATCCACATCTGGCCGCTGTGGGACAAAAGAAAGGCGGACAGTCTGAGAGACTTCCTAACAGCGAGATAACTGCTAAAGGGGCAGGGACTGCACAGAGCTTACTGCTCAGGAGAAAAGACAGGAAGACAAACTTGTCTGGGTGCACTCCGCCCAGCAGGTTGAGAACTTAAACTACCTTCAGGTGCTCCAACCCCCTGGGTGGCTACGCAGCTGTGAGGCCCCCCACGTGATACGCAGCCGACTGCGCCTTTCTCCCAGCCAGCCCACACCTGGCTTGCAAACCAGCAAACCCTACCCTGGTGTCAGGCCAGCCAGAGGGAAGATCTGTCTACAGCAGCTACAAACACAAAGCACAGAGGCTTACACCTGTGCTCAGCCCGCTGGTTCAGGCAGTGGAGACAGACACAGCAGCTGGGAAACAGGAAACTGCTCTTTTCCTCCCCCCAGGCACCAATACCGCTCCCCTGTGACCCCCAACATTGCTTCAGGGGCTGAGCAGCTCCAGAGGAGTTTCTGGGAACTAGAGGGCACCATATACAAATATGAAATGCCAAAGAAACCTGGTTCAAAGCAAATTCTCAACACCAGAATAAGGATCAAGTGAGAATGAATTAATAAATCTTCCTGAAAGATTTCATTAAAAAATCATAAACATGCTCCTGGAGGTAGAGAAAAATATTCAAGAACTCAGGAATGAATTTAGGCCAGAGATCCAATCATTGAAGAGCATGATGGAGGGTATTAAAAGCAGGTTGGATACGGTGGAGGAGACGATAAATGAAATAGAAACTAGGGAAGAGGAATACAAAGAAGCTGAGGCACAGAGAGAAAAAAGTATCTCCAAGAATGAAAGAATATTGAGAGAACTGTGTGACAAACCCAAATGGAAATATTTGTATTTCAGGGATACCAGAAGAAGAAGAGAGAGAAAAAGGAATAGAAAGTGTCTTTGAAGAGGTAATTGATGAAAACTTCCCCAATCTGGGGAAGGAGATAGTCTCTCAGGCCAGGGAGGTGCACAGATCTCCCAACACAGGGGACCCAAGGAAGACAACACCAAGACATATAGTAACTAAAATGGCAAAGATCAAGGATAAGGACAGACTACTAAAAGCAGCCAGAGAGAGAGAAATAAGATCACATACAAAGGAAAACCCATCAAGCTATCATCAGACTTCTCAGCAAAAACCTTACAGGCCAGAAGGGAGTGGCATGATATATTTACTGAAATGAAACAGAAGGGCTTGGAACCAAGAATACTTTATCTGGCAAGATTATCATTTAAATTTAAAGGAGGGATTAAACAATTCCCAGATAAGCAAAAGCTGTGAGAATTTACCTCCCACAAACCATCTCTACAGTGTATTTTGGAGCGACTGCTATAGATGGAAGTGTTCCTAAGGTTAAATAGCTGTCACCAGAGGTAATGAAAAGGGATAGACAAAGAGTACAGAACACAATACCTAATATATAAAGAATGGAGGAGGAAGAAAAGGAGGGAAAGAAGAAGAAAAGAAGCTTTAGAGTCTGTTTATAATAGCATATTAAGGGAGTTATATTAGACTCTTAGATCATAAGGAAGTTAACCTTGAACCTTTGGTAACCAAGAATCTAAAGCCTGCAATGGCAATAAGTACATATCATTGATAATCACCCTAAATGTAAATGGTATGAATGGATGAATCAAAAGACATAGAGTCACTGAATGGATAAAGAAACAAGACCCATCCATATGCTGCCTACAAGAGACTCACTTTAAACCCAAAGATATACACAGACTAAACGTCAAGGGATGGAAAAAGATATTTCATGCAACTAATAGGGAGAAAAAGCAGGAGTTGCAGTACTTGTATCAGACAAAATAGACTTCAAAACAAAGAGAGTCACAAGAGATAAAGAAGGACATTACATAATGATAAAGTGGCCAGTCCAACAAGAGGATATAACCATTATAAATATCTATGCACCTAATACAGGAGCACCTACATATGTGAAACAAATACTAACAGAATTAAAAGGGGGAATAGACTGCAATGCATTCATTCTAGGAGACTTCAACACACCACTCACCCCAAAGGACAGACCAAACAGACAGAAAATAAGTAAGAACACAGAGGCACTGAACAACACACTAGAACAGATGGACCTAACAGACATCTGCAGAACTCTACACCCAAAAGCAGCAGGATACACATTCTTCTCAAGTGCACATGAAACATTTTCTAGAATAGATCATATACTAAGCCACAAAAAGAGCCTCAGTAAATTCAAAAAGACTGAAATTGTACCAACCACCTTCTCAGACCACAAAGGTATGAAACCAGAAATAAATTATGCAAAGAAAACAAAAAAGCCCACAAACACATGGAGGCTTCACAACATGCTCCTAAATAACCAATGGATCAATGACCAAATAAAAACAGAGATCAAGCAATATATGGAGACAAATGACAACAATAATTCAACACTGCAAAACCTGTGGGATGCATCAAAGGCCATGCAAGAGGGAAGTATATTGCAATACAGGCCTACCTTAGGAAAGAAGAACAATCCCATATGAACAGTCTAAACTCACAACTAAAGCAACTAGAAAAAGAAGAACAAATGAGGCCCAAAGTCAGTAGAAGGAGGGACATAATAAAGATTAGAGTAGAAATAAATAAAATAGAGAAGAACAAAACAATAGAAAGAATCAATGAAAACAGGAGCTGGTTCTTCAAGAAAATAAACAAAATAGATAAACCCCTAGCCAGACTTATCAAGAAAAAAAGAGTCTACACACATAAACAGTCAAAAATGAGAAAGGAAAAATCACTATGGACAAGACAGAAATACAAAGAATTATTAGAGAATACTATGAAAAACTATATGCTAACTGGATAACCTAGAAGAAAATGACAATGTTTTAGAAAAATACAACCTTCCAAGGCTGACCCAGAAAGAAACAGAAAATCTGAACAGACCAATTACTAGCAATGAAATTGAACTGGTAATCAAAAAACTACCTAAGAACAAAATTCCCGAACCAGATGGCTTCACCGCTGAATTTATCAAGCATTTAGTGAAGACCTAATACCCATCCTTCTTAAAATTTTCCAAAAAGTGGAAGAGGAGGGAATACTTCCAAACTCATTCTATGAGGCCAGGATCACCCTAATACCAAAACCAGGCAAAGACACCACGAAAAAAGAAAATTACAGAACAATATCCCTGATGAATGTAGATGCAAAAGTACACAACAAAATATTAGCAAACTAATTCAAAAATACATCAGAAAGATTATCCATCATGATCAAGTAGGATTTATTCCAGGGATACAAGGATGGTACAACATTTGAAAATCCATCAACATCATCCACCACACCAACAAAAAGAAGGACAAAAACCACATGATCATCTTCATAGATTCTGAAAAAGCATTTGACAAAATTCAACATCCATTCATGATAAACGCTCTCAACAAAATGGGTATAGAGGGCAAGTACCTCAACATAATAAAAGCCATATACGACAAACCCAAGGCCAAAATCATACTTAACAGCAAGAAGCTGAAAGCCTTTCATTGAAGATCGGGAATAAGACAAGGATGCCCACTCTCTCCACTTTTATTCAACATAGATCTGGAGGTCCCAGCCACGCAATCAGACAACACAAAGAAATAAAAGGAATCCAGATTGGTAATAAAGAAGTTAAACTGTCACTGTTTACAGATTACATGATATTGTACATAAAAAATCCTAAAGAATCCACTCCAAACTACTAGATCTAATATCTGAATTCAGCAAAGTTGCAGGAAACAAAATTAATACACAGAAATCTGTGGCATTCCTATACACTAATGATGAACTAGCAGAAAAAGAAATCAGAAAAACAATTCCATTCACGATTGCATCAAAAAGAATAAAATACCTAGGAATAAACCTAACCAAGGAGGTGAAAGACCTATACCCTGAAAACTACAAGACAGTCATGAGAGAAATTAAAGAAGATACCAATAAATGGAAACACATCCCATGCACATAGATAGGAAGAATTAATATTGTCAAAATGGCCATCCTGCCTAAAGCAATCTACAGACTCAATGCAATCCCTATCAAAATACCAAAAGTATTCTTCAATGAACTAGAGCAAAGAGTTCTAAAATTCATATGGAAACACAAAAGACCCCGAATAGCCAAAGCAATCCTGAGAAGGAAGAATAAAGCTGGGGGAATTATGCTCCCCAACTTCAAGCTCTACTACAAAGCTACAGTAATCAAGACAATTTGGTACTGGCACAAGAACAGAGCCACAGACCAGTGGAACAGAACAAAGAGCCCTGATATAAACTCAAACATAAATGGTCAATTAATATATGATAAAGAAGCCATGCATATACATTGGGGAAATGACAGCCTCTTCAACAGCTGGTGTTGGCAAAACTGGACAGCTACATGCAAGAGAATGAAACTGGATTATTGTTATCCACATACACAAAAGTACACTCAAAATGGATCAAAGACCTGAATGTAAGCCATGAAACCATCAATTTCTTAGAAGACAACATAGGCAAAAATCTCCTAAATATTAACATGAGCAACTTCTTCCTGAACGCTTCTCCTGGAGCAAGGGAAACAAAAGCAAAAATGAACACATGGGACTACATAAAACTAAAATTCTTCTGTACAGCATAGGACACCATTAACAGAACAAAAAGTCATCCTACAGTATGGGAGAATATATTTGTAAATGACATATCCGACAAGGGGTTAACATCCAAAATATATAAAGAACTCACATGCCTCAACACCCAAAAAGCAAATAACCTGATTAAATATTGGGTGGAGGATATGAACAGACAATTCTCCAAAAAAGAAATTCAGATGGCCAACAGGCACATGAAAAGATGCTCCACATCACTAATTATCATGGAAATGCAAATAAAAGCCACAATGAAATATCATCATACACCACTTAGGATGGCCAGTATTGAACAGACTAAAAACAACAAATGCTGGTGAGGATGTGGAGAAAGGGGAACCCTCCTACACTGCTGGTGGGAATGTAAGCTAGTTCAACCATTGTGGAAAGCAATATGGAGGTTCCTCAAAAAGACTAAAAATAGAAATACCATTTGACCCTGGAATTCCACTCCTAGGAATTCACCCAAAGAATATAATTTCTCAGATTCAGAAAGACATATGCACCCCTATGTTTACTGCAATGCTATTTACTGTAGCTAAGATATGGAAGCAACCTAAGTGTCCATCAGTAGATGAATGGATAAAGAAGATGTGGTACATATACACAATGGAATACTATTCAGCCATAAGAAAGAAACAAATACTACAATTTGCAACAACATGGATGGAGTTGGAGTATGCTATGCTCTGTGAAATAAGCCAGGCAGAAAAAGACAAGTGCCAAATGATTTCCCTCGTTTGTGGAGTACAACAATGAAGCAAAACTGAAGGAACAAAACAGCAGCAGACTCACAGACTCCAAGAAGGGACTAGTGGTTACCAAAGGGGAGGGGTATGGGAGGGCGGGTGGGGAGGGAGGGAGAAGGGGACTGAGGGGTATTATGTTTAGTACACATGGTGTGTGGGGGATCACAGGGAAGACAGTGTAGCACAGAGAAGGCAATTAGTGACTCTGTGGCATCTGACTACACTGATGGACAGTGACTGCAATGGGGTATGGGGTGGACACGGTAACATGGGTGAATGTAGTAACCACATTGTTTTTTCATGTGAAACCTTCATAAGAGTGTATATCAATAATACCTTAATTAAAAAATATTATTTAAAAAAGCTGTTGTAGATATATGCATTTATAAATGCAGTACGGACACACAACGGAATGCAGGAAACCACCAGGAATGCCGTGTGCTAACTTATCTTAACAAGATAATAGGCTCCTGCTGCACAGTGTGAAGACCCAGCCGAAGTACAGAAGGCAGAGAGAACAGCACGAAGACAGCAGGGGCCTCTGCGTGGGGCGGTGGGAACACACCGGCATTAGAGTTTCTTCCTTTTGCACAAATCTTTGTTTTAGATTTATTCAAGGAATATGTTAACCATCTTTGTACTATGAAAAATTCCACAAGTTATCAAGTTAGGGGTTTTTAAACATCACTGGGTGAAAGAAGTACCAGAAATGATCCTGACTTCTTCCCGGGTAGGAAAGGGTACGGTTTTGCCCACTCACCCAGCCACCAACCCAAGGAGTCCGCGACAGTCAGGATCATCTTTAAAATGCCCAGCGCTCTGCATCAATAAACCTTGAATTGAACGGTGCAGACATGAAATGGAGAACCTGTCACCAAGTTAACTCCTTGACCCTCCATTCAAGCCCAACCCCAAGAACGGCCACCGACAGGCCCTGGTCTCTCCCCCTCTGTCGCCAGAGGCTTTCCTTACCTCACCCAGGCCTGGGCTATTCTTTGAGCCGGCTGAGACCCCTTGGACACCCCCCAGGAAGTGAGGGGGACTCACAGAGAACACACAGGTATGTGGGGAGCAGCCGGGGCAGCAGCCCGGGGTCCCCAGGAGGGCCTGCACCAGCAGCAGTGCCGGTGGGGGGCAGCCCAGCAGAGGCACTCCCCAGGGGCTTGTGACACAACCGAACCTGTGTGGTCCACAGAGGAGACCGCAGCTGTGTCCAGCCTTGTGTCCCAAGGGACACAGCAAATCCCCACACCCTGGATGAGGAGACGGCTCCCACTGGTGAGAGAGTCATCTCGGCGGCAGGACCTGCAGTGTGAGGCAGCTGCCCCAGGGCTGATGGCGGGAGACAGAGGCGAGAGGCACCGAGGGCTTCTTCCCGGCGCACCACCTGCTGGCGGGTAGGCGGCTGTGTGCCTGAGTCTGCTTATCACTTCAAGCTACTGAGACGACTAGGAACATATTTATGAAAAGAAAACAGAAGAGGACTAATCTGCCCTGTCTGTTAGAAATAGTATCTGTAGAATTTCAAGGTCAAAAGATATTCCCCTCCAAAAATCACCTTTCAAGATAATACAACTTTTTTGTTGTTGTTATCATTAATCTACAATTACATGAGGAACATTATGTTTACTAGACTCCCCCCTTCACCAAGTTCCCCCCACAAACCCCATTACAGTCACTGTCCATCAGTGTAGTAAGATGCTGTAGAATTACTACTTGTCTTCTCTGTGTTGCACAGCCCCCCGTGCCCCCCCACATTATACATTGCTAATCGTAATGCCCCCTTTCTTCTTCCCCACCCTTATCCCTCCCTTCCCACCCACCCTCCCCAGTCCCTTTCCCTTTGGTAACTGTTAGTCCATTCTTGGGTTCTGTGATTCTGCTGCTGTTTTGTTCCTTCAGTTTTTCTTTGTTCTTATGCTCCACAGATGAGTGAAATCATTTGGTACTTATCTTTCTCCACCTGGCTTACTTCACTGAGCATAATACCCTCTAGCTCCATCCATGTTGTTGCAAATGGTAGGATTTGTTTTCTTCTTATGGCTGAATAATATTCTGTTGTGTATATGTACCACATCTTCTTTATCCATTCATCCACTGATGGACACTTAGGTTGCTTCCATTTCTTGGCTATTGTAATTAGTGCTGCAATAAACATAGGAGTGCATCTGTCTTTTTCAAGCTGGGCTGCTGCATTCTTAGGGTAAATTCTCAGAAGTGGAATTCCTGGGTCAAATGGTATGTCTATTTTGAGCTTTTTGAGGAACCTCCATACTGCTTTCCACAATGGTTGAACTAATTTACATTCCCACCAGCAGTGTAGGAGGGTTCCCCTTTCTCCAAAACCTCGCCAACATTTGTTGTTGTTTGTCTTTTGGATGGCGGCCATCCTTACTGGTGTGAGGTGATATCTCATTGCAGTTTTAATTTGCATTTCTCTGATGACTAGCAATGTGGAGCATCTTTTCATGTGCCTGTTGGCCATCTGTATTTCTTCTTTGAAGAACTGTTCAGCTCTTCTGCCCATTTTTTAATTGGATTATTTGCTTTTTGTTTGTTGAGGTGCGTGAGCTCTTTATATATTTTGGTTGGCAACCCTTTAAGATAACACAACTTTTAAAGAATGAAAAAGAAAATATGAACAGAAAAATATCCCACAAATGTAACATTCGTGGTTGGTTTCTCCTATAAAAATAGCTGTCTAGCTGCTGGACAGCTCCTGGCCCAGGCGGCTGTGCTGAGCTGCCCAGATCTGCTTTGTCTCATCACAAGTCCCTGTGAGCCGATGGGAGACGATCTGAAGGGAAGGAACTGCCCACATGGCATCGCTGCCGCTTTATTCCCACAACACTGCTTCCTACCTTACTTCCTCTGGACATTCGGACACCAGCACTGAAGATGGTGAGGAGGGGCAGAGCCGGCAGCACAGAGTGACTGCAGAGTGTGAGGCCGGCGTGGAGAAGATGGAGACCAGCACGGTGGGATAGCCAGCCGCACAGGGCATCCTGCACCTGCCGGTCCCCCGTCCTGAGACTCTCATTTTTAAGTCTCAGCATCCTGACTGGCCTCCCGCCCTGTTTGGCTCCCTCCACAGGGCCCCGGGGCTCCCTTCCTTTGCCGATGACCCTCCTGGCCCCAGGGAAGCCTCCCTGGCCCTCCTGTCTTTCGAGCTTGCTGTCTCCATGCCCGGCTCCTTGTCCCAGGCTTCCTTCAGTCCCCACGCCACTGAGGGATCAAAGACTGCAGACATCACTGCCGCCTCTCTCGCTCTTCCCTTAGATGGTCTCCCAGTTCACTCCATGTTCGCTCCATGTCTGTATTCCATGATTCTTAAATATATTTCCAAACTCAAGAGTTCAAAAGCAGAGTCTGCCCCACAGCACCAGCCCCCGTCTAAGGGTCCCACGTGGACTTACGATTCGCTGCCCCAGCCTGCCCCCACTCCAGCCGTCCCCCTCCGCTGCCCCTCCTCACATCCACCCCCACTCAGCAACCTCCTAACCAGCCCTGTGCTTCAAGCCACTTCCATGCCAGGCCATCTCTGTGCGATGGCAGAAACTTCCCACAATGCAGGGGCTTCACCTGCAACAAGAGCCTTCTGCAAAAGCCAAAGGGCACGTTTGCCATGTTCCTGAGCCACCACCCAGTCCCGCCTGGCGCGGTGTCCCCCTCTGGGCAGCGCACCTGCCAGGCTTTTTTTGCACATGTTCCTCCCAGGTTCTGAGATGGTTTTATCCCCCTGAACCCTGGGAAAAGCTTCCACGTCAGACCTCAGTGCTGGGGACACAACTTCCCTAACCCTCTCCTGCCCCAGAAATTCCCTCTCCCTTCTCTACACTACCGCCCTGGTCCTGCCACACCCATGCCATGCAGCGCCACAGTAACAGGTATAGTTGGGAACTCTGCTGTTAGGTCCAGAAGGTTCCTGAGCTCTGCGAGTCCCCAAACAGCATGGGGCCTTAGCACAGAACAGGGGCCAGGAACAGCTGGCGTGTGCCATGGGGCTGAGCGAGTGGGGTGGCGGTGAGGAGCCCCACGCAGGGTGGCAGCTGGCTCATGTCCAACGACGGACTCTTGGGGAGGCTGCCCCGAGTTATTTTGATGTCTTTCTCAATTCTTCTCTCAGGAACAACACAAATGAAGCTCTTCCCTCTTAGCTATGACAGTCCCCAACTTGAGAAGGTGTCTGTCATTCTCTTTATGTGGCCTCCCTTCTCAAGACCCTTACCCACCATGCCTTCCTGGATTCCTTTGGGGACACGGCTTCTGTGCCTCCCACCACCTCACTTTTGGCACTGACGCACGTACGCGTAGGGCCCCAAGCTGGCCATCTTCCCCAGAGTGACCCACACGGTGTAGACGATGAGGAGGCCGCTCAGCTTGGTCTAGACAAGGCAGCCTGTGCAGAAAGCCCAAGCTGAAGCTACTTCACTCACTCGCCACCTCACATCCAGGCCGACACATGCCGATAATCAAAGCTGCAGGTATTTTACATTAATGTCTACCTGCCAGCCACCTTGTACCTGTGTAATCTGTTGACTCTAACATAAAAGATTTCACCATATCCAACTAAGCCCCATCCTAGTGGCTTTGTCCCAGCCTCGAGCTTACCAAAATGACTTGAATTTTCAGTTTGCATCTGTCATATTAACCTAGAGTTATTTAACATCCTAGAAGCCTTGCTGTTAGACTGGTCCTTGGCCGGAATCCATGAACTTACCTGGTAAACAGTTGGCAACACCTATATAAAGTCTTCCTGATGGACAGTTTCCCCACAGTTTGTGCGGTGTGGTTTGTGCCACACACCTGCTTTCCTTCGGGAGTCTGCAACCCTGGCACAGCCAGGCCAAGGCTGCCTACATGACCAGCCCCCAAAAATAACAGCCATATCCAATGACCTACATGTGGCAGGTGGCTGCAGGCTTCTGTGCATCCTGGGGATGCCAGCGGGAGAAGGTTCTGGAAGCGTGCACTTGAAACTCCCCTGAGCACCTCCTCCCTTTATGGATTTTGCCTTGTGTTCTTTTGCTGTCGTAAACCACCAGCATGAGCAGACGGACTGCGATTCCTGTGACCCGTTCCCGACCACCAACGCTAGGGCCCTCCACCCAGCTGCATTCTGACTCTGAGGCAACCACAGTTCGGTTAAGTCTAAGCACTGTTTACAAAGGCCATCAGGGCAGAAAAGACAGACATCCCGGGTCTACACTGTCTGACCCCGACTGAAGGCAGATGACAGCACGTGTGCCCTGAAACTGCCCTGGGGGTTAAGGGCCGCCCCACTGGGCTGACCCCTCTCGTTCAGGGTTGCACAGGCACAAGGCTGAGCAGCCCCTCCACAGCTTTAGAGAAAGCAGAGCAGGATAGCTGCACCCTCCATGCAGAACACAACCACACATGGAAAATTCCAGAACATGACCCTCTACTTAACTCCTTACAACCACCAGGTCTCATCAGCTCTCTTCTGGATGTCTCTTAGATTAGTCCGTCCTCCCCACCACCGTCCCCTGCCTGGCTGCTTCTCTGACTCCTGGCTCACGTCGCTGCCCCTGACCTGACTCCTTCCCAGGCTTTCCCCTCAGCAGCCAGAACAGCCTTCGTAAAATGTAAAAGGGGTCAGATTACGCAGGAGCGTAACACCTCCACGGGCTCTCAGCGCCTCTAGGAGAGAGGCCAACGCTGGCCTCACGGACGGTGACTCCAGCCTCATCCCCACCCTAAGCCAGATAGACCTTTGTCCAGTTCCTCAAGTGTGTGTGTTCTGTTCGTATCCAGGCTCTCTAATCCCTGCACAGACAATCCTGCCCCTCGGCCCTGCTGCAGCCCCGTGTCTCTCAGGTACCAGATTAAACAGTACTCCTCTGGGAGGATCCCCTGCCTCCTGAGCAGCTGCAGCCCCAGGCTACGGGTCCTGAGGCTCCCTGGACACCCATCCTAGCTCATGCCTAGGCCTGGAATTATTTACTTCCCCACTTCTTCCGTTCTAGAAAGCAGCCCCCATGGGGCAGGGGCCCAGCGTGCCTCCATTACTGTGGTGTCTACGCAATCCTTGGGGCTCTGTGAAAACTTACTGAGTAAATTGGTACTGGAGATGGCAGGGATTCAGTGGGGTGGGAAAGGAATGTATCATATGAACATATAAAACCAGATTCCAGCCTCACCTGCATTTAAAGTAACACTCTGCCCACCGAGGGCAGGCAGGAAGAGCCTTGCAGTGCCCACCCTTCCTGGGAGGCATACACAGGGGACGTCCTGGCCCTAAAGCGTCACCACCACACATCCTGTGCTGCACTTTGTGTGCAGGCACCCATTTCTCCAGAACATCCACACCCTGGAACGCAAACCAAAGGCCTACTGTCCAAGCCACTCAGCAAGGAGAGTGTACCAGGCCCACGGTGTGCCAACAGATGTGGAGTGCAGAGCACACACCAAAAACGAGAGGGCACTGCCAGAGACACAAGGCCATGTGACAGCCGAGGCAGAGGTTTGCAGCTCAGGTGCTGAATCAGCAGAAATTAAGAAAATGGCACCGCAACTCTGCCCAAAACACTCTCAAGAGGCTGAAAAGACCAGGTTCCAGCTTCACCTTGAAGAAAGGATGGCTGTGCACCAACAGAGGAATGAAAATAAACCCCCGAATCGCTGGGACAACGTGAACCCGAGGGACACAGGCACGCTGCTCCTGTAAGCAAACAGTGCCACCTGCCCGCAAGCAGCCACCACAGGATGCCCTCCAGCCTCGGCATCAACGGCTAGAGCTGATTAACGAATCTGGGCTCTGGGACATTCATCCCCCGTGGCAGCTTGGAAGGTACTCCCTTTGTGCCGCGGTCTCAGTGCCCAGACTTCTGCAGGGTGCCTCTCAGGCCAAAGGGCGCCCAGGGGCCTTCACTTCCCTGCGTCCTGAGTGTAAGTCACTTAAGGCCGTGGGGCTACCTTGGCTCTCGTCTTGGGGGGAGAGAACACGTTAAAAGCAGCCCTTTGCCCTGAAACTGCTCTGGCAGCCTGGGTGTGCACTCCCACATGGTGAACACAGGGCGCCTCGACTGTGCCGGCTGAGCTCCTGCTCTGTGACGGCAGCGGACCTGGTCCACAAACAGCAAAGAGGTGCCGGCCTGGGAGGTGCTCCTCACAGGCCGGGTCTGCCAGCAGGCTGGCAGGGTGCCAGGGCTCCTGGGCGTGCACGGTCTCTGTGTTGCCCCGGTGGCCCTCAGGATCTTAGGCGGACAGTCTCTCTGTTGGTCCGAATGATCCCAGAACTTAGCATTAAACTCATCCAAGATTCTATAGGCACAAGCTACCCCCATCATACCTGACATGCTTCCCCATAAATGTGAGGCCCTTCTCCTGTTCCAGGCTGACAAGTGAGGGTGACCCACCTGAGAAGTGAGGAGAAGACACCTCACCAGCTGCACAGGGAACACAGGTCATCTGACCTCCCTGGCCTTGACTCCATGCCCTCTCGAGTCCACGCACCACTCTCCATAAACCAATGTGTGTCCTCCGGAGCCCAGCACACCGGAGTCTTTACGCTGGACAGAGTCTCTGGGGCCCAAGCGTGAACTACCTGCCCAAGACCTTGTCACTGCGAGCCCATCCCCCGTGTGTAATTTCTTTCCTACTCCAGACAGTTAGGACCTGCTGGCCACTGAGCACGATGTGGACTTGAGGTTCAGGTGCAGATTTCAGAGGCATGACTCACACAGACGGGGTTCTCACCACACTCTGGTGAGATAACCACAGCTTTAGCTCCCTGAACGACACTGAGGCTAAAAGTGGATCCCCTGGACTCAACCACACTGGAAGAAATAGATTAACATATGTCACCTACATCTTCAAAGAGAGAACACAAATATTAAGTTGCTTGTTCATGAAACACGTATCTACTGAGCATGTACTCTGACCCAAGCTCTGTGCGAGGGCACAGGTGAACGAGGCAGGCAAGGCCCTGCCCCAGGAAGCCTGGATTCGTGCGAATTAATTAAACACACACTGCTTGCCTCATGCTAGCACCACTAGACTAACGATAAATAAAGCCCAACTGCTTTCGCCCAAAAGGTTCTGAGAGCACCCAGATCAGCTCCGGGGCAGACCAGCCGAGGCTGTGTAGCCAGGAGTCGAGCTCGAGGCAGACGAGGTCCCCTGCCCCAGCCGGCTGACTCACTTCTCCCGAATGGTTCTTCCTCCCACTTCTGAACCTAACAGTCAGGAGACAGACCTACTTGTACCCAGCAAGGCAGTGAAACAGTAACAACCCCAAAATCAATTTGCAAGTGATCTGTCATGAATACCATGATGGGTGATGGCTCAGAAGGGGCAGTCCATGTCACAATAACTTGCTGTCTGGGAGGGCACACCTGCACCCCTGTGGACCTACAATAAGTCACTCTCTTTCCATGAGCTCCCGTGACCATCAGTACATTGACCATGTGGGCCGAGCTGGAGTGGGACGCAACCTGTGGACATGAGAGAGCAGAGCCGGCCCTGTTGATTCACCAGGTGCTCGCACCCACCAGGGCCACGCGGGCCAGCTCTGCCCACAGATTTCAGTACCCTTCCCAGTTTGTCAAGTGCACATGCCTTCCTTCTCTGCATGCTGTTCACTGTCCACTGACTCTGCTGACAGTGGACATGGAGACGAGAGGACAGAGGTGGCACTGAGCAGGGAAGGACAGGGTTCACCTATGTATGCTGGGCTTGGGACACTCAGTAGTCAAGGACTTAAATGAAAAAGTGACATGAAGGTCTGGGAGTCTCAGCATCAAGTGGCTGCGAGCATCTTGAAAACTGGAAAATGAGATCTTAGGAGAGAGAGAGAGGTGGGGAGGCAGGAGGCAAGGCACGAGTCCGGGGGCCAGGAAGACATCACGGTCAGCAGCACAGGAGTGAGCCAGGGGAGGCCACCAGTGGTCGAGTGTGGGGTCCAGTCCAGGAGCGGGAGGTGGGGGAGGGTGGGAGGGAGCAGCAGGCCCAGCATGCGGAGCAGGGGGGTGGAGAGCCTGGCCACGGGGAGTTGCCATGCCATCGCACGCGGGCCTCCAGGGGAGCACGGTCCCAGATCACGGAGGGGTGGTGGGTTTGAGGGGCGGTGAAAGCTGAACCATGTCCCCCTACAACTCACAGGTTGAAGTCCTAACATCAGAATGGATGCGATCTGGGAACTGGGTCATTGCGAACATGACTGAGATGAGGTGAGTAGATGAACTGGTAGCCCTGCCCCCGCCTGAGCCCTCACACAAGGGGAGAGCTGGACACACACCCAGAGAAGAAGGCAGGCAGAGTTCAGGGGGAGACTCCCACGAGCTGAGGAAGGCCAGAGACTGCAGCCACCAGACGGCGGGAGAGCGGCATGGACAGATTCCCCCTCAGCACCTCAGAAGGAATCAGCCAGGCTGCCACTGGATCCCAGACTTCCCCAGGCTGTGAGACAACCCATTTCTGTTGTGTAGACAATCCCAGCTGTGGTGCTTTGTGGCAGCAGCTTAGGAGACCCACACAGTGGCAGAGGGACGAGGCCATGGGCAGACAGCATCCCATCCAGTTCTACCACAATGAAGGGAATGGGCCCAGAGGCACCGAGGGCCAGCCTCCAACCCGGAAGTATAGAGGCAGGCTGAGCAAAGGAGGTGCCAGGGAAAAGGAGAGAGTCCAGTGGGCATGCCCAGGCCAGCCCTCTCCCTCAAGAAAGTCTGAAAGGGAGCGACTGTCTTAAAGACAGTGGCATGAGAGGTGAGACAGAAACCTTCTCCCAAAACCACATATAATATGAAAATATAGCAAATATAGCTAATCCTGAAAGAGCAACAGGAAAGAAGCTGCAACAGACTGCCAACATCTGGGGAAAAGAGCAGACCTCACAGAAAAAGGTAAAATAGAAAAGCCACCACCCAGCAGGACCCAAGACCATCCCCCACCCCAGCTCACCAGCAAGAGGAAGAGAAATGCAGCAGAGAAGGGGTGGAGGCCTGAGACTGCTGAACACCCAGCCCTGGAGATGTGCTCTGGAGGCACGAACCTACCGTACATGGTGCTCTGGAAATTAGTGGGGTTGGAAAGCTAAGACAGGCGGAATACCTGGAGAGACTGAGCTTCCAGCCATTTGTGGGACAACACAGGGATCCACATCCGGCCACTGTGGGACAAAAGAAAGGCGGGCAGTCTGAGAGACTTCCTAACAGCAAGAGAACTGCTAAAGGGGCAAGGCTTCCGCAGGGCTTGCCGCTCAGGAGAAAGGACAGGTGCGCCAAACTGCATGGGTGCACTCTGCCCGGCAGGCGGGGGAGCTTTCAGGAGCTCTGGGCGCTCCATCCCCCTGGCTGGCCTTGCAGCTCCGAGGCCCCTTACCATGCTGTGACTGGTACATGGCCTGCTGCACCTTACTCCCAGCCAGCACTGGTTCACAAATCTGCTGCTCCGCCATTGCGCCAGGCCAGCCAGAGGGTGGCCCTGCCAATGGCAGCTACAAGGGTGTAGCATAGAGGCTTCTACCTGCATGCTTGGCCTACTGGTCCAGGCTTTAGAGGCAGGCACTGCAGCCGTGAAGCAGGAAAGAGCTCTTTCCTCCCAGTGGGCACCAGTGCCCCTCACCTGCGACTCCCACCATCACCCCAGGGGCTGAGCAGCTCCAGAGAGCAGAGCTTCTTAACACTAGAGGGCACCACCTATACCCAGTTATTGTTACAAATATGGAACGTCAAAAGAATGTGATACAAACCAAAATCCCACAAACACCAGAAAGGGCACCATGTGAAACTGAACTCACCAATATTCCTGAAAAAGATTTCAAAATAAAAATCATAACCATGCTCACATAGCTACAGAAAAATATTCAAGACCTCAGGGAGGAATTCAAGAAAGAGACAGAAACTTTGAAAAAATACAGTATCCAAAATGAAACATACAATGGAGGGATTTAAAAGCAGATTAGATCAAGTAATGATGGTAAATGAAATAGATATTAGAGAACAGAGAGGCACAGAGAACAAAAAGGATCTCTGGGAATGAAAGAATACTAAGAGAACTGTGTGACCAATCCAAACGGAACAATTTGCATTATAGGGGTACCAGAAGAAGAACAGAGAAAAAAGGGATATAAAGTGTCTTTGAGGAGGTAATTGCTGAAAACTTCCCGATCTCAGGAAGGAGATAGTCTCTCAGGCCATGGAGGTGCACAGATCTCCCAACACAAGGAAGACAACACCAAGACATACAGTAATTAAAATGGCAAAGATCAAGGACAAGGACAGAGTATTAAAAGCAGCCAGAGAGAGGATGGCCAACATCCAAAAGACAAGGAACAACAAATGCTGGCAAGGATGTGGAGAATGGGGAACCCCCTCCTACACTGTTGGTGTGTATGTAAATTAGTTTAACCACTGTGGAAAGCAATATGGAGGTTCTTCAAATAACTAAAAATAGAAATACCATTTGACCTGGTAATTCCACTCCTAGAAATTTACCCAAAGAAAACAAGATCCCAGATTCAAAAAGACATATGCACCCATATTTATGGAGGCACTATTTATAATAGCCAAGAAATGGAAGCAACCTAAGTGTCCACCAGGAGATGAATGGATAAAGAAGAGGTGGTACATATACACAATGGAATATTATTCAGCCATAAGAAGAAAACAAATCCTACCGTTTGCAACAACATGGATGGAGCTGGAGGACATTATGCTCAGTGAAATAAGCCAAGCAAAGAAAGACAAATACCAAATGATCTCCCTTGTTTGTGGAGTATAACGATGAAGCAAAACTGAAGGAACAAAACAGCAGCAGACTCACAGACTCCAAGAAGGGACTAGTGGTTAGCAAATGGGAGGGGTGGGGAAGGGAGGGAGAGGTGGATTGAGGGGTATTATGACTGGCACACATTGTGCGGGGATGTCACGGGGAAGACAGTGTAGCACAGAGAAGACAAGTAGGGACCCTGTGACATCTTACTACGCTGATGAACAGTGACTGCAATGAGGTGCTGGGGGGACTTGATAATATGGGTGAATATAGTAACCACAATGTTTTTCATGTGAAACCTTCATAAGAGTGTATGTCAATGATACCTTAATAAAAAAAGAAAAGAAAAGTGCCTCCCAGCTAGGTGGCGATAAATAGACCCTCCCTAAAAGTTCTGGGAATTTGTCTACATTGTCTGTGGCCCACTCCTCCCTTGGAGCGTATTCAAATAAATACACTCACTTCACACACACAAAAAAAAATTTCTATTGTTTATAAGTCACCCAGACTGATTTTCTACTATAGCAGCCTTAACTGACTGAAAAAAAATTTTTTTTTAAAACAGAAAAAAGTGAGAAATAGAGTAAAATCTAGGGTTGAATATCATTAACAGGAATTAAAACATATGTTAAAAACAAAGTCTGAAAGGGACATTTGCAGGACTGGCTCGAGATCTTCTAAAAGGGAGACCCAGCACCTCTGGAAAGAGCCCCTGGTGGACCGTGGCTCGTGACTGGCTCAGTCTTGGAAGCGAATTGTCAGAGTGGCCAGCATGTCAGGAAATAGCGGGTCCGGGGCCTCAGCCAGGGGAGGGGGCAGCCTCGGCCCTCCCAGCTCCAGGCTCCAAGTCTGCCGCAGAGCTGAGCATCAGAAAAAGCACGTGCTTTGTAAAAGGAAAGCTACTTTTGGGAATTGGTGCACAGGTTAAGGTTTAGCTATTGTGGAAACTGGGTCTCTGCAAAGGCAAATACACAGCCCTCCCAATGTGGAACAGAACTAGCAGGCAGCACAGAGGCAGCAACAGAAGCCAGCACAGGCAAAAGGCTCAGTCTGGCAGGGTGCACGTTCAGGGAGCCGAGCACCTGGCTGGGTTTCTGGGTTTAGAAAGGAAAGAGGGCAGGGACTCTCAGACTCGGAGACTGCAGACGTCCGGGACAAAGTCATCCTCCTCCTGCTCTACAGCTGCCTGTGGGTCCCTGTGGAGACGAGGCCGGAGCCTTTCTCCCCTTCTCAGCTGCCTGTGCACAAGGCTGTCTGCACAAGCTTGCCTCTGTTCCCCTCAGACTCCTGAGAGGAGTCTTGGCTACAGCTCCTTGGGGACGTGAATGCCAACAGGTGCAATGTGTGATCACTTCTTAGGGTGATTAAATGTATTATGGGTTTCAAAGATCTGTTCATGCATGATGAGCATCGCCTGGACCAAACCACCCCACTGGGGTGGCAGCCCGGCCTCCCCTCCCTGATCTCAGGCAAGCACCTCGGCTGACTGCTGCCCACCAGACTCAGAGCTCCGGCTGCCCCCTGCCTCTGTCTTCTCCCATAGCAGGAGGTCACGGCTCACAGAAAGCCTCCTGGGGACAGTGAGGGGTGTTCACCCTACAGACCCCATCCCCACTCCCAGAGTCCATACATGAAGGCCCCACATCTCTGTGGCACAAAGCCTAAGGACACGCAGATCCCGCGCAGCAACCCGCTCCCAAAAGCTCTCCGTGTGGCCTGCGGGTCCACGGCCTCAGGCCCTGCTCAGGCCACCCACCTCAAGCCAATATGAGTGAAGGACACTTTGTAGAAACCAATGTCCTTGAGTCCCTGAGGGGACCACAACTTCATGAAACATGTGAATGGGGCCCACCCTGAGCCCATGACAGACAACACCGAGGCAGCAATGTCAGCCTGGGGGAGGGAAGGGTCACAGGGTGAAACAGCGCAGGGCTGGGAGTCACCCACCCCAAAGGCCCGGTAGCAAAGGGGGAGGAACACATGTGCCCCTGAGGTATATTTTACCATGAGCCCTTTTCAGGGGGAGTCAAGCATCCAGACCCCCACACTGGCTCAGGGCAACCTGGGGAGGATGGCGGCAGGGTGAAAGGGTGGCCAAGTCACCTCCAAATGCACATTTATGTGTACACGTGTGTTGGTGCATGTGCCAGTGGAGGGAAGCACATAGGCACAGCCAGCATCACGCACAGATGGACAGTATTCAACACCAAGCCTCTGCAGTTTCCTTGAGAGGCACCAAAGGTATCTGGAAGTCAAAGAATTTTATGTTCCATGTTCCAATTCTTTATTATTGAAAAAGGGAAATTATAAAGAAAAGGCCAGCATGGAAGCCTATGGTTGCAGACGGAAATTATTTCTCTCCCATTTTTGGTCAAAGAATGGTGGTAACTGAGTGAGCCCTTCTGACTATAAGGGCAACCCACTAATGTATTCTGAACTACAGTATCAAAAACACTTTCTAATCGGAATGACAACTGTTATGTCTAAGGTGTATTAAGCATTTACTGTGTGCTAGCCACTGCTCCAAGTACTTCACATACACATAAGTCCACCGAGGAGAAATTCACACTAACACCAGCTTGTCACCAAAAGTCCAAAAGAAAAAAATGCCAGAACCAAGACTGTTCTAAACAAAAGAAACCCTAAGCAGTGATATGGCCACAAAGCTCGGGGCTTCACAGTCACATCGCCAGTTAAAGTGGGCCCAGTGGCTGCCCAGAGGCAAGCATGAGAAAGCAAACTGTGAGCACCCTCCCGAGCACTGTGGGTCGCAGCCCCTGCCCTGAGGTACCCTGCTGCCACCTCAGGACCCACAAGGACGCATTCTTGGCATCAGCCCCAGCACACCCCAGACTCGGTCGCGCTCACACCTGCTGGTGCAACTGCTCCGGGAGCAGATAACCACGCAGGCAACGGACACCATCCAGATTCTGGTCTGTGAGCGAAGTTCAAGGCCGCAAACCCAGACACAGACACACGGTCAAAGCACGGCCCAGGTGCAGCCCTCACGCCCACAGAGGGGTGGGGAAGAGGGGGAAGCCTTCCAAGCATGTGAACAGAGTCCATGTGGCTGAGTGGAAGCCTACTTTTCATAACCCCCTAGGAAGAGCAGAAAAAACAAACTCCTAGCCAAGAGGTGCATGGCCTTCAGAGAATTCAGAAGAGAACAGAACCGGTGGGCCCTTTGGAGAAAGAACAAGAAATTTGTATCACATGAAAACAGTCTTGAAACAGCAGCCTCAATTCTGCCACACCGCTGCCCACTTTCTGATGGATAATGAAGAAATACAATTATGCAGCAGCACATTGTACATCACTTTTATACAAACACACATATCATTTTACACAAAGATTCACATACACGGTGGCAACTAGCACCGTAAGGCAAACAGCACAGTCCCTGCCGTTCAGAATCATCTGGAACTTGGACGCATCCTTACACAACTAAATACTCACCTGGGTGTGAGAAGCCCAGGTGTTTCGGGTGGCTGTTCACTTACATGAACACAAAAACGAACACAAAAGGCAAAAACAAAGCAGTGTGGGTCCTTTCGTTTCTCTAGCTATGTAAACGGCTCATTTTATTCTTAGAATAGGTTTATGCTGCATTTACACTGCAAACGAGCAGCAGAAGGAAAAAGAGATGTGTTCACCCCAAACTTGAAGTATTCCATGTTAACCAAAGCTCCTCAGAGGAGGTGAGAGACACAAATGGCTCCAGGGTCAGCTCAGGCCCTGGGCGACACCCATGGTCCCCCAAAGGGAAAGGCCTCTCAGCTCCCCGACCAGGAACTGCATTCCCGTCAGCCTGCGGCTCCAGCCCTAAGCCTGGAAGGAGCCCATGGCTGACCTCGCGAGACAAAGCCGGTGCCTTCAAACTCATGGCTGAGCCCACCCTACACACTCCTGGTACAAGGCCAAACAGGGCTGTGCCAGCTCCGGGCACCATGCCCAACGGGCACCAAAACAATCAAGCTAAACCGTTGCAGGAAATAGGCCAGATGAGCTGCATGATCCGCAGATCGCCCCAGTGAGGCCCTACCGAGTGCCACATCCCTGAGCCTGGGGCGCAGAGGGCCCACACTGACAGAAGGGCCCTTACACAGCTTCCATTTTTAAAAGAGGGAAAAACAACAGATGAATGAAAATAAGTCATTTCTAAGCCTCAAAATCCTAGGATATGGTATGATTAGAGGAAAGGCAAGAATATAGCAAAAATAAAATAAATAAACACACCCTTCCCCCCAAGACACACCAAAACATACTTCAAAACATTAATTTATGACACCACCTGAATACATGTATGTTAACCGTACGCAAGGATCAGGGTCTCCATTCTGGAAGCCTCTGCACGTGGGGTCACGCCCTGACTGAGCTGACCGCTCAGGTGACCTCTGAGTGCTCCCCAAGCTGGGCTCCTCTTCCTGGCCCTTCTCCACCCAGCTAGTGACTGGGTCTCATCCTAGAGTCAAGCTAGAGTATTGATTTAAAGTAAAACAGATACAGGGAGAAAGCAAGCCCTGGAAAACAGAACAGTCATGACGGAATTTCCATCATTTACAACCAAACATCATCAAAGGCAAGCAATTAGTGACAAGTAACATTAGTTAACTATTTCCAGCAATAAAGCGAACTTGAAACCAGTCCCTCCCTAGCTTTTGTTACTTGCACAATAAACTGATTCTAGAAACCCCCGAGATGGTGAGGCTGTGGGAGCTGTTTCTGATATGCCGGCTCGTGGGGTAAAGTCCACAATCAAAGGAACATTAACCACTCCTTGACGCACCTCCTTCAGAAGGCAGCATGTGTGCGCCTGAACTGAGCACCTGGCAGTCTCTGATGAGTTAGGAAGTGGAGACATTTGAGGCCCCCCTTGGACGAGGTAAGAGAGCCACCCCAGAACGAGGTCCTTTGCCTCCCACCAACAGCAGATAGCCTGAGAGCTGGGCTGGGCGTGATGCCGTCATGGAGGGCCAGGCGCTGAACGGGCCACTCGGTGCTGTGCAGACATTCCAGGACCCCTGAAAGGTGGCCCTGCCCATCGGCCTCCTGCAGGAGAGTCTGCTCAGGCCGGCCACCAAGCCCTTCCCAGGGCCCACCTCTCGCCCAAGCTGACCCTCCACCCAGGCCCAGCTAAGTCTGCTCAACATCACTGGTCGCCTTCCCAAGGCTGAATCTGATCTCAGCTGCTTTTTGAATTCTCTGAAGACAAGACACCCTCCATGGCTCACAGCCCCAGGCAGCTTCTCCACAAAAATATGCTCAGCAGACACACATTCCTTGCACCTACTCCACAGGGCCAGGGAGGAGGGGGTGACAGGGGAAAGGTACCACCCTGATGGCATGATAAAGAGAAAAGGGGCATATGAAATATTTTTAAAAAGAGAGAGAGAGCCATCAGCCAGTAGGCCCTGTCAGCATGGCACAGGACTCCCCGCAGGGCGAGCGCTCCACACATCCCAAGGCCACAGCCACACAGCTTCTGTCCCACCTGTGCTGCCACCCCAGTCATTTCCCAACCTCAGTTCAGGCTCCCAAGGTTTTCTTTCCTGCGGCTCTTACTCTTATAATCTTAAGTATTTAGGCCCCAAGCTACCCTGTGTAGCAATGGCTTATCATGTTCCTTCCACAATACTGTCAAAGAAAAAAGTGGCTTTGGCCTCTGACACCTCTCGGCAACACTGGACCACGAGAAACCACAGGCTTCCTGCCAAACAGACCACTTTAAACCACAGCTCCGTCTCCGACCAGCTGTACAAACCCGGGCAAGCTATTTACACTGACTGAGCCTCAGTTCTCTTCCCTGTAAAAGGGGGATTCGACAACACCTACCTCATGGGGTGTTGGAAGAATCTGTGGTGCTGATTAAGGTGGGGGCCTGGAGATGGCCTGGCTTTTTATCCACGCCTCTTGCCTTTCTCCAGGTAGAGAATTACTTTCAAAATCCTGCCTTCTGTCAAATGCACAATAACAAGAAAGCAAGCCAGAGGAGTAATCAGGGCTTCCCTGGGAATCAGAGCTTGTCAAGGGTGAGTCCTCTGGCATTCAGGTGGTTATTTATTTAAAACATATGGAAAGTCATTATGCAAACATTAAAAACCAGGTTACAAAGAGTTTTTCGATTATTTGGCAAATTGCTCCCACAACATAAAGTGGAAAAAACAGGACATGATTTGTATATAGAGGAAGTTTTCAACCATGGTTTTTTGAACCATGCATTAAAAAAAAAAAAAAGACTGGAAAGAAATACAGCAAACTTGGTAATATTGGTTTTCTCTTCGGTCTTTATCAAGTGTCCAATTTTCATTTTTTATAAAGTGTCTACATTTTCCAACAGGAGACTGTGTTATTCTTTTATCTGGAAAAATACTTCAAAAATGAATGACCTGAATAGACCAATTACCATCAAGGCAATTGAACTGGTAATAAAAAAAAAACCCTAAGAACATAACACCTGGTCCAGATGGTTTCACTGCTGAATTTTATCAAGCATTTAGTGAAGACCTAATACCCATCCTCCTTAAAGATTTCCAAAAAGTAGAAGAGGAGGGAATACTCCCAAACTCATTCTACGAGGCCAGCATCTCTCTGGTACCAAAACCAGGCAAAACCAACACAAAAAAAGAAAATTACAGACCAATATTTCTGATGAACATACATGCAAAAATACTCAACAAAATATTAGCAAACCGAATTCAAAAATACATCAAAAAGATCATCCATCACGATCAAGTAGGATTTATCCCAGGGATGCAAGGATGGTACAATATTCGAAAATCCATCAACATCATCCACCACATCAACAAAAAGAAGGACAAAACCACATGACCATCTCCATAGATGCTGAAAAAACATTTGACAAAATTCAACATCCATTCATGATAAAAACTCTCAACAAATGGGTATACAGGGCAAGTACCTCAACATAATAAAGGCCATATATGACAAACCCACCACTAACATTATACTTAACAGTGAGAAGTTGAAAGCTTTTCCTTTACGATCAGGAACAAGACAAGGATGCCCACTCTCCCCACTTCTATTCAACATAGTACTGGAGGTCCTAGCCACGGCAATCAGACAACACAAAGAAATAAAAGGCATCCAGATTGGTGATAAAGAAGTCAAACTATCCCTATTTGCAGATGACATGACATTATACATAAAAAACCCTAAAGAATCCACTCCAAAACTACTAGATCTAATATCTGAATTCAGCAAAGTTGCAGAAAAAAAATTAATACACAGAAATCTGTGGCATTCCTATACACTAACGATGAACTAGCAGAAAGAGAAATCAGGAAAACAATTCCATTCACAACTGCATCAAAAAGAATAAAATACCTAAGAATAAACCTAACCAAGGAGTGAAAGACCTATACCCTGAAAACTACAAGACAGTCATGAGAGAAATTAAAGAAGAAACCAATAAATGGAAACACATCCCATGCTCATGGATAGGAAGAATTAATATTGTCAAAATGGCCATCCTGCCTAAAGCAATCTACAGATTCAATGAAATCCCTATCAAAATACCAACAGCATTTTTCAACAAACTAGAACAAATAGTTCTAAAATTCATATGGAACCACAAAAGACCCAGAATAGCCAAAGCAATCCTGAGAAGGAAGAATAAAGTAGGGGGGATCTCGCTCTCCAACTTCAAGCTCTACTACAAAGCTACAGTAATCAAGACAATTTGGTACTGGCACAAGAATAGACCCACAGACCAATGGAAAAGAATAGAGAGCCCAGATTTATAAACCCAAGCATATATGGTCAATTAATATATGATAAAGGAGTCATGGACATACAATGGGGAAATGACAGCCTCTTCAACAGCTGGTGTTGGCAAAACTCAACAGCTACATGCAAGAGAATGAAACTGGATTATTGTCTAACCCCATACACAAAAGTAAACTCAAATGGATCAAAGACCTGAATGTAAATCATTAAACCACAAAACTCTTAGAAGAAAACACAGGCAAAAATCTCCTGAATATAAACATGAGCAACTTTTTCCTGAACGCATCTCCTCGGGCAAGGGAAACAAAAGCAAAAATGATCAAATGGAACTACATTATGTTAAAAAGATTCTGTACAGCAAAGGATGCTATCAACAGAACAAAGAGGCATCCTACAGTATGGGAGAATATATTTGTAAATGACATATCCAACAAGGGGTTAACATCCAAAATATAAAAAGAACTCACACTCCTCAACACCCAAAAAGCAAATAACCCTATTAAAAAATGGCCAGAGGATATGAACAGATACTTCTCCAAAGAAGAAATTCAGATGTCCAACAGGCACATGAAAAGATGCTCCACATCATTATTATCAGGGAAATGCAAATTAAAACCACAATGATACCACCTCACACCAGGTAGGATGGCCAACATCCAAAAGACAAGAACAACAAATGCTGGTGAGGATGTGGAGAAAGGGGAACCCTCCTACTCTGCTGGTGGGAATGTAAATTAGTTCAACCATTGTGGAAAGCAGTATGGAGGTTCCTCAAAAAGCTCAAAATAGACATACCATTTGACCCAGGAATTCCACTTCTGAGAATTTACCCTAAGAATGTAGGATCCTAGTTTCAAAAAGACATATGCACCCCTATGTTTACCGCAGCACTGTCTACAATAGCCAAGAAGTGGAAGCAACCTAAGTGTCCATCAGTAGATGAATGGGTAAAGAAGGGGTGGTACATATACACAATGGAATATTATTCAGCCATAAGAAGAAAACAAATCCTACCATTTGCAACAACATGAATGGAGCTAGAGGGTATTATGTTCAGTGAAATAAGCCAGGCGGAGAAAGACAAATACCAAATGATTTCACTCATCTGTGGAGCATAAGAACCAAGCAAAAACTGAAGCAACAAAATAGCAGCAGACTCACAGAACCCAAGAATGGACTAACAGTTACCAAAGGGAAAGGGACCTGGGAGGATGGGTGGGTAGGGAGGGATAAGGGGAATAAGGGGCATTACGATCAGCACACATAATGTTGTGGGGGGAAGGGCACAGGGAAGGCTGTACAACACAGAGAAGACAAGCTGTGATTCTACAGCATCTTACTATGCTGATGGACAGTGACTGTAATGGAGTATGTGGTGGGGACTTGATGATGGGGGGAATCTAGTAACCACAATGTTGCTCATGTGATTTTATATTAATGATACCAAAATTTTTAAAAAATGAATGATCTAAAAAGCCAGTTTCATACTAAGACAAACAAAGAAAATGTGATTTAGCTCCTGCCCAAAGGCTGGCTCCTTCAGACACTGCACACCCACCCCAGTCCCCATTTCATTGAGGTCACTGGTGATGTAATGCTCAAAGTTTCTTTAATTCAATGAATTAAATTATAAGTAAATTAACTGAATTGATTAAATTATTAGACAAAATAAATTTGACAGCATGAAAATTAAAACAGAAACATCTGAAATGCTCCTAAGGTTTGCTGAAAATCTTCACTCTAAGGGTTGAGAGAGGGCTGTGTCAACAGAGGCTTGTCAAATGAAATCACGAGATTGTAGATTTGAGGCTTTGACTGGGTTCCCAGTGTGGTGAACATGTGGTGAATTTCATTTTGAAGAAAGCAAGCAAACTATAAGAAACCAAGTAAGCCTGCTTGGGGCCTGTGTTCATTCTGCACCTGGTACATACAAGACTACTAAGCAGTCAACCCACAGCGGACTCCCAGCTCCACTGTCCTCGGGGAACAGAGAGCCAGTGTCCCCAGGCCAGGAACACCGGTGGGGACAACGCTGCGGACAGCTGGTGTGTCCTCCCAAATTCCCGTCTGATCCCCACCCGCAGCGGGACGGTGTTAGGAGGCGGGCCCCTTTCAGAGGAAGCAGGCCATGAGGGTGGAGATCCTCGTGAGGGGACCCACCCCCAAGTGCACCCTCACCCTTTGCACCCCGTGAGGACAGGGCAAGAAGGCACCAGCTGTGAACCGGGAAGAGAGCCCCACCAGACAAGCCTCGGGGCACCCTGATCGGGGACTTCCGGCCCCCACAGCTCCGAGGGAGAAAGGAGTGCTGTTCAGGCCGCCCTGCGTGCAGTCTTCTGTTACAGCTGCCTGGATGGACAGACGGATGGCTCAGTGAGGTAAGATCATTTGGAGAGGGTCTAACAGAGGGACTACCGGGTGCAAGGAAGTCCAGTTCAGCAGCAAAGGGGCTACTGGCATTGGAGGGCCCAGAGATGAAGGAACTTGGGGTCACACAGTGACCCTTTAGGAGGCACTGACCTGCAGCCCAAGGACAGGGACACCTGGGGGTGTCACCCCTGGGACGGAGCCACAGGAAGAAGCCCTGCACATCTTCCTCCTCCTCAGTGCCTGCTGGGCTCCACTGCCAGCGGGCCAGGGCAAGGGAGTAGCCACAGGACGCAGAGCAGCCTGTGGCGTGAGCGGGGTAGGGAAGGGTGGACGGTGCCCCTGGAGGACAGACAGAAAACACCAGGCCGTGTGCTGCAAGCAAGGCGCCCGACCCGTGCTGGGTTCTGACAAGCTCTCCTCCACGGGCGTCCCACCGCAGGTCTGTGTCACCCTTACGTCACAGGCGCACCTCGCCGCACTCTCGGCTGGCTTCTTACTCGGCTCTCTGAAAAATGGCTGCCTCTTTATTTTTATTTATGAATAAATACTTCCTTGTAATATTTGCTAGTTCCATCCTGGCTTCAAATTTAACTTGTTGTTTCAAATTCTAGCACCAGAATGGCTTTTCAAAATGCTGAAAAGTTGTCATTTTAGAGCAGGTGAGAGAAAAATATAGGTTTTGCTCGTGATTTTTTTCTTCTGGCTTTGCAAACAAAACTCTGGCTTTCCAAGAGCCAAAATAAGTGAAACGGGTACTTGAAGCCTCCCTGGGACAATGGAGAGATCTGTGTGGACAGCAGCTGGACAGGACCACGTAGGTAGTTGCAGGCAGCCAGGGCTGTGAACTGCATCTCATTTTGAAACTGTTTTCAAGACTCTTTGTTTGTTTACCAAATATAATTGATGAGCACAGCTATAAACATTTATTTTCAGTAGTTTCCCTCCTACCAACTTGTCTCGTTGCTATTCTGAAGTCATCCTGTGGATATCCATGAATGGGCCATCTCAGATCTGTATCTAATTGCTTCACATGTTCACATTAGCAATTCTGGTATAACTGCAAGTTTCCAGAGACCAAGGACAAGGCTCCATGTTTCGTGACTCCAGCTCCTTCTCGGTGTCTAGCACAATCACACACCTGCCCCCATCAGTAGACGTGATCGAGTCCGTAAGCGGTGTCTCCCCCGCCTTGGGTGCTCCCTGGACTCCTACAGGAGATGACTCTCTCCATTTCCTAGCAGTGAGGACAGAGGTGGTGCCCCACCTTAGCACAGAGGCCGAGCCTGGCCACTGTCCCGAGTCCCTTCTCAACATGCCCATGTCCGCAGCATGGTCCAAAAAGGAGGACAGAGGGCAGAAAAGCAGAGGCTGGGCCTGCTGACCTTTGTGAATAACTACATGCTGGGCACTGAGTCCAAGCTTTACATCACCAATCCGTAATTCGAACAATTATGTGAACTTGGCATTTGTTCCCATTTTACACTTAAGCCAACAGAGGTGAGGCGACTCACCAACTCCCACAGCCGGGGCAGCTGGCCGGGCAGCCTGGACCCTTAGGGCTCACTGCCAGACCTGGGTCCTGTGCCCTGCAGGCCAGTCTTTTCAGACACAGCCTGGGCATGGCCACACTTCTTCCACCCCAAATTCTTGAGGGAACTAAATTACATATTCAAAAAATGTACCAAGGAAAATAATTGCAAGTTTCCAAGTGTCAGCTATGACTTCCCACAGTTAGACGCTGCAAAAATCTACACTGGTAACGAACAAGTGAATTGGCACATTTTCCAATGAACTATTGTCCAAATTTCATCTAAACATATGACTACGAATTCAAATGAGCCTGAGAATCTTTTGAGATTTATATTCAAATGCACAGGTATGGAATTACTATTTATCTTACTCACATTTTAAGTGCCTTTAGCTACAGTAACAGTAATGCTGGTTGTGTGCATTAAATTAATATAGATTTCCTCCCTGAACTGTCAAGATTACTGCTGCTTGCCTTCTAAGTGTCCCTGGGATCACTCCTTTAAAAGCTAGCATTTTATTTCCACAAAGGAATAACTGTGAGCTGCTCATCTCTCTCAACAGGTCAGAACAATGAGTGGCCCAAGCATCCGATCCCATCCCCTCACAGGGTCTCAGAGGCAGCCCTGGAGGGGCCCTCAGCCCTCCTCTCCGACTGGGCGCACAGGTGTGGGCTGGGCTTCCACCTCTGGCCAGAGAGGAGAGGGCAACCCTAAGGACTGAGCGATCCGACTGCTGTGAGAACAGCTCCTTCTGTGTGGTTCAGGGCAGAGCCATCTGCATCCATCTGCAGAGCCACTTCCACCTGTCTGTCTGCGCAGGGCTCACCTCTGTCTGCCTGCATCAACCTCTCTTGCAGCTGGGAAAGCTCACTGCTGAGCTATCAGCTGGGTGAAGGTCCAGACTTAAGGTTGGTGTGGCTGGGACTAAGGCGCAGGGGCAAGGGCCACCCCATGGGCACTGATGGGCCCCTTGCCTCCATCGCAGTCCCATTCCGGCTGCCCGGTGCCTGCCTTCTGTCTGTTCCTCACTGGCCCTTCATGCTGTAGGGTCCACTCAGATAGTCCAGTACTGTCTCCCCACAGACGGCCTCCTACTCCTAAATCACTGGTGTCACCCTTAAACAGAAGACCCGCTGGCCTGTGCTCTGGTGAGAAGAGCCGCTGCCAGCCAAGCTTTCCAGGGGCTGTGACAACAGCGGGCCTCCCTCTGCCTGCAGGTCTACAGTGAGCATCACACCTGCAGACCGGGCCTCGGCAGGAGAGGGGCGGCTAGACTGAGTGTGGAGTGTGCCCCCCACCATCAGGGGATGAGAGGCACTCATGCCACGGCGAAGAGAGCCCTCTGAGGAGGGCTGCCTCCACACACACCCCACGCACACCTCGGGAGGCTCAAGGGCCCTGCTGGGGTCTCCCGTCCCTCACCCAGGACGGAGGCAGCCCACAGGCTCTGGGGCTCTGGGGCAGTGACACAGGTCACCTGCGCACACTGCGGGTGCTCCAGCCCCCACCCAACACTGATGCCTCCTCCACCCTTAAACTCTCAAGAGTTTTTCCTTCAGTTTGGAATAACTGCAAAAGTGGTCTGTGCCAACATCTACATAGAGTGTCACACCTTTAACTTGGGTCATCCCACAGCTGGTGATGATATGCCACATTTATCAAGTATTTCCTGAGTTTCAACCACAAAATGCTATCATAAATGACCTTATTTAATCCTCACAACAACTTGCAAGATAGACATCTCCATTTTACAGATGAGGAAACCAAGGCTGAGAGGTTACACAATCTGAGGCTGCACAGCCATTATATCTGCTGGGATTCAAACCCAGGTCTGATCTGGATCCATGGCCATAAAATACCTGAGTAAATAATGTTGTCAGGGTGCCCGGACTCTGGGTACTTCACACATCACTCTCTCTGCCTCTCATTTTGAAGACACAGGGTAAAAGTTTTGTTAGAAACATCGAAGTGACAGTCCCTGGCTTCTCCAGGGCTGCTGACCACATGCATCTGGCCTGGGTAGAGCCCTGGCTGGCGACTGCACTGTCGTTCTCAGAGCTCTGGGCTGCAATAGCGGGCAGCCTGCTGGGTCTTAGTAGCCCAGAGGCACTGTAAACATCACCTGCTTTCCAAAATTAAAGTCCAAATACCAGCAAGCCTCAGTTTCTCCACTGGACATCTGCCCAGCACTGTACCAGACACTCAGGCCCAAGGGCTGGCCCCTCATAATGGTGTCCCTCTGCACTGGGCATGAGGGTCACACAGGCTACCGGGCCCCCAGCAAGGTGAACACACACACAGAACAGTGTCAAGACAGAAAACCTGCTTCGGTTCCCAGGAGGAAGTATTCAGATTCCACAGCCCCCTGGACACCACTTCACAAGCTCCTTGCAAAATGTGACTATAATTGTGTCAACTCATGAACATTAGTTAATTCTTTCTTTCAGAGTTTAGCTAAGCAAACTGAAGAAACACAAAGTACTGCTAAAGCCACAACCGACCCACAAACGGGACTGCAGTGCCCACAGGAGGGGCCTCAGGGGCACCAACTCTCCCTCTGAGAGACTCGGTGACATGGCCGTGCTGCCCGCACATGCACACTACCTGCATGGAATTAGGGTGATGCAGAACTGTTGCTAAACTGTGGCTTGTTACATCAATTTATGAAGTAAACCAGCCTAACCCACTTTAGACCACAAGCACTGCTTTATGACAAGCATTCATTTATAAACTCCCAATTAATTACCAACATGCATTTGTATTTGTCAAACAAGATTCCTAGGAAGAACAGGAGACAAAAATGGTCTATCTAGCTTTACTTATGTTCTTTAAAAATATAAAACTGGACATGTTTTCTAGATTTTTCATCAGTTTCAAGAAACCAGGACCATTATTTTGTATTTCTTACTGACTTCTTGCTCTTCTCTGGGGACGCCAAACAGCCACACTGCACACAGTGGCTGGTCGTGTGGGTTTCCCGCTGTGCAACGTGTCGCTCACGGGCAGGAATAGACCAAAGCACAAAGAAGGAGCCGCCCGCAGCCGTTTTCGGGTTCAGCCGAGGAGGAGGTGCTGCGCTTAGCCTATCTTCTAGCTCCACGCCCACCCCAACGATCTCACTCTGTCAAATCCTGCAGACCTTTTCTTCTTCTTCTAATTTTTTTTATCAGGCTTCAAGCAAGCACTAATAATGAAAATCTTTGAAATTACGTTCTATAGGGAACTGCTGGGTGCAGGTAACAGACCTGTGCCTGCAGGATCCACGCAGAGAAGGGCTCCTTTTCCACGCCTCAAGGCTTTGCGGGGGAATTCCAGAAGTGTTTATAAATGCTAGGGCCACACTGTTGCTGAAAATCAAAGCTCATCAATTCCTGAGCTCTGAAGTGCACTGCCCAGGGGGAGACAAGGGTGGGCTAAGGGGCGGCCCCTCAGCACTGCTCCTCACCACCACCAGACAAAGAGTGCCAGGGACTGTCTGCAGAACAGGTACCAGGAAATGCCACAGAGCCTTGCTCTCGAATATTGTCGAGCCACACAGCTCTCTGAGTGGACGCCATCATCAGATTTCACTTGAAAATTATTCTCCTACTTTAAAACCACTGGTCTGTCCAACTTGTCCACTTCAAACAAGAAAGCTGAGGCCCGAGAGAAAGGGTGCTGAGTGTCCTGCCCAGGCCGCCAGCAGCCTCGTCACCCTCACCCCAAGGAGGCCGCTCTGGGCGGAGGGTGAGGGGGGCAGGGCGAAGGGAAGGGCCATCCAGGCTGTGGCCCAGCACCATAGCCCTCTCATCGCTGCTTGATTTACAAAACAAAACCTCCCAAAAGGTCTGTGCGCCACACATAGCTAAGTTTTGTAAATTTTTATTTCCCTTCTTATAGTAACTAAGAATACCCGGTTATGTGATTAAGAAACAAGACTGAGGGTAACTGCATCTCTTGGAAGGCAGCTATGCTCACCACTCCACCACTGATGCTGCACAGCATCTCTTCAAAAACAAACAAACCAACCAACCCTCCTGCCAAGAAGGCAGAACATTTGAAATGAGAACGTCTGCACTCTGGGAAATGCAGACACAAACGTGATCTTACATTAAGTGCTCGTTATCCAAAGCCATGTTTATTTAAGCATGAGTCCCGCTTGCAAATGCAGCATGTGCCAGAAACATTGAACACAGAGAAGTATTTGGAGCCCTGCCCCAGGCCGTGCTGGGAGCCCCGCAGCAGCAGCAGCTTGGAGGAGGGGGCGGGGACACGCCCGGGTCTGTAAGCGGCCCTGCACTTCATCAGAGCGCCCTGGAGGCCCACCAGGGTACGGCTTGCTTTGCTGTCTTTCTACCGATCCTTACCTTTAATTTGACTTCCTAGATAATAGCTTCCCAATCCTTTGCCAAAACCACAGACAGGCAACCGACTTACTGGGATCCCTTCTTTGCCAGCCTCTGACTCTCACCCGGTGGGAGGAGGCTGCTCCCCTGCCCTGCAGTGCCCCTCACTGGGCACAGCCCCTGCTCACAGACCCCCTGTGCTCCTTTCCAAGAGGCGATTCCATGTCAGTGTTTCATCACACACCTCGTCAACCTCCCAAATAACTCGGCAGGCACACTAGTCAGCAAGATCCCACTCGTACCAAAGCCCTACTTTCAATGCCTAAAATTCCATGGCATCTTCTCTATTTTCCACACCCTTCCCAGGGTTGATCTGGTCATTGATCCACCCAGACAGATGTCTGTGGGACCTCAGAATCAATGCCATCCAAAAATACCCTCCCTGCCTGTTTAGTGACGCTTTTTGCCAGTTAACGGAGGGGCTCTAGCAGGGACGTGAGCCCTGACAGGCGAACCAGCAGCTCGTGACCAAGGGGTAACCGGTGTTCTCTGCTGCCGCAGAGATGCTGTCACTCAGGCCTCTTGTCCTGTCCCTGTTCCACAAAGACTCTCACATTTTACAAGACAGAATTTAGTGGCAATTTCTGGCAAGAGCTGCAGACGCCCATGAACCCCTGAGAAAGGGGAGCCGGGGCCTTCGGATGAAGGGGCAGGGCCATGAGGCTGGACCTCGTCCCCAGCACCTTCCGAGGGCTGGTGTGTCCTCTTCCGTGCTGCTGGGCACACCTCTGCTGCCCAGGACCCAGTTCTGACCTGAAGCCAATTCAGTGAATCATTCAAGAGAAACACAGTCCAGCCCAGTGCCCAGGGGCAGCGCCTTTGCCTGAATAGAAGTGTGTCTCCAAGCTCCTTGCAACGCCTGCTTTCTCAGCTCATACACATCGTGCGATCTGAGGAGTTCCTTTTGGTCTGGTGGCCAGGAAGCTCAGAGCTCACTTTTACATTAAAACATAACTGTTCACCTCTGCTAACAAAGCATCTGTGTTCTAATTGTAACATCTGCACTCCAGGCCTTTGCCAAAATGTGTGACCTTGAGCACCTGGCAATGGAACTACACTGACTGACTCGCTGAGTGAAAGACAGAGGCGATTTTGGCCCGCGGAGTGCCCCACAGGTGACGTGGTCGACATTGTTTCATTTACTCTTGTCCACCCTTAGCACTGCCATCCCCATATTTCACACTTGAGGAAACCAAGACCCAAAAATAGAGATGTAAGGGGCATGTCAACCCCTTGCCTGTTGTCCCCTTTGCAAGCCCCAGTCCCTGTCCCCAAAGGTCACTTTGTCCTACACACTGCATACCAGCATGGGGAGTTGGCCCGTGGCATTTATTCCTATGCAGGGAAAGTCAACTTTTCCTTATATTTATTCATTCATTTTTGCTTACTTTTCTAGGAGACCTGAGCCCCTCAGAGTCACTTCTGTGATTTCCCAGTGGGTCAAGCAGATGGCTGACTCATGTTGGAAACACGAGGACCCTTCAATGAAGAGCGCTAGGGATGCTGAGTAATTGGCTGCTGGCCAGCGTTGCCCGGCCGGCCTCCGAAGCCCTCACAGCCGGCCTGCATGGGAGTGCTCTGTCCACATGGTCTTCAGGGAGTTTTCAAGGGCTGGACCCGGCTCCACACAACAGTTTGCAGCAATAAACATAAGACTAATGGGAAACCAGTGGCTCCCAGGCTTGACATCGCCCAGCTGGGACACTCCCTTGCCCACCTGCAGCACTGGGTGCCCAGGAGAGGATGAGAAAGCCCAGTGGGAGACAGCATGAACCCAGATGTCCACTGTCAGAGGGTCCTTGAGGAGGCTGGTGTCCCCACTGGCCACCACAATGGGGCGAATAAGCTGAACCAGGAGGGAGAGCTTTCAGTCCATTGTAAGGAACATAAACCCCAGAGCCCGAGGCCTGTACCAATAGCACTTTCCAGGAAACACCTTCCGGGGCCTCTGCAACCCTCCACCCCTGCTCCTACTTGAGGCACAAAGCCAACTCCAGGACAGCCCCTCCACGGAGCTGCTCTCTGCAGTGGGTGCAGCAGAGAGCCGACACCCAGGAGAGAGGCCCGGGGACTGAGTCTGAGAGGCCAGTTCCCTGCAAGTCCCTCTCTTCCATCGCAAGGACAGGCATGCAGGGACAAGACCAGGAATATGAGGGAGAGGGGGGAGTGTTTGGTAAATAATACTTGCATGAATGATTTAGGCTTTCTTAAATGAAATACAGAATCTTATTTTTGGAACTGAAGTTGACACAGACCTCCCATTGTGAGTCAGAGATGGGTAGTTTGTCCCAAGGTGGTTTGGCAGGGAATGCAGTCCCTGAGATCCACCAAGATCTGGCCCATTCAACCCTCCAAGAGGTCAGCCAGACCTGTGCCAGCTGGGACACAGCAAAGGAGAGGAATGTACCAACCTGCAGCTGCACCACTGAGACTGGTGTCTGCAGCGCTCGAGGTGGCAGCCAAGGCCGAGCCAGACACCCCACCCAGGCCCCGCCCCTGCTGCAGAGCCCCTGGAGTGGGTGTTCTTCTCCCTGCATAGAAGTCTGTTTTTAAATTGTGTGTGCACTAGGAAGGCAGAGACGCAGGCCCCTTGTCCCTCCTCCCCCAGAGATTTCTCTCTGTGGATCCGATTCCTCCATAAATAATGCAAAGGCAGTGGATTCAGAAAAGCCAACAGATCTACAGACTCCAAGGGAAGGGAACCCAGAGGACACAAAATAATTGGCCTGCTATCAGTTACGACGACAGCACTGAGCCACATCTGAGGCCAGGAGGGGCCAGGCAACTGGGAAAGGTCCCAGGAGGCTGCTTTCCTGCCTGGGTGCCTGCAGACACAGTCCCCACTTGGAGGCTCACCGCGTGCACCAGAAGGAAGGTCTGCTGCCGTCCACCCTGACCAACATGGGGCCCACAGGCCACTAAGGGATTCTGATGAGAACACAGGCTACATGGCTGGTTAAAAACGAACAAAATCAAGTGCTTGCCCCCGAACCTGCAGCTCCAGGAGGCTGTCCTGGTTGCACCTGAGATCCAGGCCGCTGCCCACAGCTGCCCCACTGCACCCTGAGGACCCTCCTGGAGCCCATCCTGGCACCAGGGAATCCAGACCCCAACCCCACCCCATCCCAGCTGAGCCTCTGACACTTCAGCGCCATCCTGAGGAAGCCTGTCCCAAACGCAGCCAGTGACACCCCCTGGGAGCCACCGCTGTAATCTCACGCCCTCCACGGAAACTCCTGGAGATGCAGTGGGTGGGCCCTGAGCAAGCTCTGTCCCCACGTGTGATTCAGACAGACCCTCCTTGTGTCTTCTACACCCAGCCCCCCCGAGCTGGTGGGCACGCTGCCACTCGTGGAGGCGTTGCAGCAAGAGAAGGAGGAGGACGCAGGGGGAGACCCACAAGGACCAGGAGGGGCAGGAAAGGAAAGTGGTGCGAGCACAGGCTGTGGGTGGGCCTGGTCGGGTCCCAGCACTGTGGCTGTGTGGCCATGGGCAGGTCACTTACTCTCTCTGGGCCACTTCTTCACCTGTAAAAACCAATTTATTGTGAAGATTAAAAAAGAAAATGCCTCCAGAGCTTCTGAGATTGCTGTAAAGTAAGCTACTATTTTTGTGTGGATTTTAAAGTATATTTTTACAACTTGCAGTTAACTACGTAGCCAAGTGGGTTTGATCTTGTGTCTTAGGGGATTTATTCCTTTTTCTTGATTCTAGCCTGATGGCACATAGGGGCTGATGCAAGCCAAGATCAAGACCCTAAAGCTCTGAAGTGCTTCCATTCCCCTGCGGTCTGGGGTCTCCCGATGGAGCCTGAGCCACAGGCACTGGCCCAGGGTTGGGATTTTCCTCCACTGCCCCTCATGACCCTGGAGCTCCAGCAAGCCAGCTCCACTGAGGGTGATGCCAGGTGAGTTCCCAGGTCACCTTTCACTCCTTCCACTATCCTCCAGAGGCCCAGTGCCCACAGGATGGCAGAGCTGGGCCAAACCCCAGCATTCTGAGTGCTCCGAGTGAACTTGGTTCTCACCAGGAGCAACTCATGAAACCTGACCCAGTATCCTCGCATGCAAGCAGCTTCCGAGCCTGAACCCCGCCCCTGACTAAACACCCGCTCCACCTGCAGGAAATGAAGTCCAGGGTCATCCCAAGGTGCTGCTGGGAGAACAGTCTGATTGCACAGAGGACACCCCACCCCCCCACACTGAATCCTCAAGGCACACAAGTCGTCTGCCTCAGCAGTAAGATCAGTTATTGGGAGTCGGTGCAAATGGACCCTTCATCCCAGAGTGACTGAAACCAAGAGATGATAGAAAAGCTGAAAACTGCCAAGGGCACTGTAGAGAGATCCTGCGAACAGAGGCCGCCCCTGGATTCGGGACGCATGGGTTTAGGACAAACAAGATGCAGGACAGTTTGGGGACCTTTCTTCTGGTCAGCTGCTGTGGCCCAGACAGGCTGCTAGGAGGTGGGCAACTTACCCCAGGTACAAGCTGCAGGCACCCCAGCAGATGTGCCCGGCCACGCCTCTTGGGCCATGCGCGGTGTCTCTGGGCTTTGTCCCCAGGATGCCGTTCTTGTCGAGGAAACACTAGATTAAACAACGGATTCTTTGAGGCCATGGAAGCCTTGGTCCTGAAGCGAGGTGAGCACCAGCACACCGCCTGGCCCTCAACGCAGCGTCTGCCCCCCACCCAGTCTGCTGTAGTGTGGATTGCTTCTCTGGGCTCCACAGGGGTCCCTCCTCCCCAAGGGTCCACCAGGAATGCAGCCAAGCCCACCAAGGGGCAGAGGCAGTGCCACGGGGACCCACAGCTCCCGAGCCCGGGTCAGACCACCAACAGCTCCTCGTTTGCCCCAGAGCACCCCAGTCAGGAAGACGAGTCACATGGGGACCCCAGCAGGTGGTTCTGCCTCTGCCTCTGGTTGACTGTGAGGCCCGGAACTCGCTGCTGAGGCACCAGGCCCAGTCAGCTCCCGGCACGCTGTCGGTTCGGACCTGCCTAACCTCCTGTGCCTAAAATCAAGGGGCCATGACAGCTTTCAAGGAAGCTGAAGGCGCCCGTTAAAAACAGAACTGCTCCAGCTGGAGCTGATGGGGGGTGGGCACTGCAGGCCTGTGTGGTCGAGGCTGCCCGGCAGGACTCCTTGCGCACAGCTGGCAGACCACCTGCAGGGATAGCACATTCTGGCCTGTGTTAGTACAAAAGGGGACGAAAGAACCTGAAACGTCATAGTCTTATTGATGGGAAACTGGACTTAGAAACCTTCCAGGGACCCTCTGTACCCCGTCCCCAACCCAGGGGCTGGCAGCAGCTTTTCAGCAGTGGGCAGACCCCCGCCAACCCCGGTGCAGGACACAGACCACGTGGAGCTAGCATGCCCACAGGCCTATGATGAGCCCACCTCATCTGCCTCTGCCACCTGTGAAGCCTGCTCTGGGCTTTGGAAATAGACATGGCGGGGCACCTTTCTCCTGGGACAGGCTTTGCAGTCCCTGGTGACCCTGGACCCCCTGGCACAGCAGGCAAGGGTCCACCCTCAGCACACCTGGCAATGGCCCACTGCAGGGCCCCAGGTCGCACATCACACAGACTGACTCTTGCTGTGGGGTGACCCAAGAGATGGGCTCTCCGGTCGACTCAGTCACCATTCAGTAAAGCCTGACTCGTCCCCTCCCATTTTACCCCAGGCAGCCTGCTTACTAGGCCCAGTATGCTTCTGGCTTTTCTTCATTTCTGGTTCTCTGCAAACACCTGAAAACCAGTCCCATCCCTGGCCTGCCCACTCCTACTATGCAGCTGCCTACATTTACTTCTATGAGTTCACAGCTTTAGAATTCCGTAATTATTGAGAAGTTACTCAATCAGCAAGCAATCTGGACCATCCACCCCTAGAGATCCAGCATTCGCATTCCCAGAGCTGAGCAGCACCTGCTGTGGGTAAAGTGGCTGCTCCTGTGGCCAGGATTCTCACCTGGCCCTGGCTGGCTAGCTCACTGGTTGCCCACACATATGGGCAATACATTGCTACTGACTCTATACAAAGAGCTCTGCCCAGTGCTCTGGGCAACCCAGTGGCACAGCTGCAAGGCTGCAGGACAGCAGAGATGAGACTGGGGTGGTGGCAGTGCCGAGGACAGAGACTGAGACGGCTGTGCAGGCAGAGGGGCCCAGAGGCAGAGACCGACTTGCTGCCTGCAGACTCGCTGAGTGGATGGGATTCTAGTGATTGACCTGCCATCTTGGAAATAAAGTTGGGTATAACCCTTTCATGCCAAGAATGTTCTACTGTCATTTCTTTGGTCACAATGAATCCGCAGTGAACTTGCCCGGGGCAGAAACCCATTGGCAAGACACCTGGCATTGGGCTAACCGAGCAGAAGCAAACAGGCCGGGCTGCAGTTTCCGCATGTTTAGTGCACGAAGACCTCACTGGTCTGTTCTCTCGGTGAGCAGCCATCACCCACCCCTCCAGCCTCTACTGTAAACCTGGCAGGTGTGCTCTTACCTGCAGCCCAGGCACAAACACTGCATTCATAGACCCAACGCCGAGGTGTCTGATCTTCATCGACCAAGACCAACCCCGTGCAACTTAGTCCCTCTTCTCTTGATGCCAGAGCCCCAGGCACAGCCTTCCACCAGCTTAAACCTGTGTCCTTGAGACACTTCCCTGGAGGGTGTCTCGGCAAAAAATGCCATCCAGACGGCCAGCTCCAACCATGTTCCCAGGCCCCAGGAGGCAGGCGGAGCCTGTTGAAGCACTGCTGGGGAGACGGCCCCGAAGGAAAGGTGAGCGGCTGCGTCCAAACTCCTGCACGGAGGAAAGCAAGTTCTCCCCTCCTCAGGCCAGGCCAGGGAGGTTCTCCTCCCTGTCGTCCCATCAGACTCCAGAAGAAAGCGATCTGGGAATCTCATGAGAAGCTTCAGCGCCCATGGCAGGAGGCTCGCAGAGCCCAAGCCCCCAGGCCCGGGAGGAGAGAGAGGAGCACCTCTCCAGGCGCGCTTGCGGATCCTCGAGACACGCAGGGGCTTCCATTGCTACTGCCCCTCCGTGTGCACGCGAGGGCCACGCGCCAAGGCCAGCGACCAGCAGGTCAGGGCACCATCGATGCCAAGGGCGCTCCAACTGGACCGGACGCCAGCACAGCTCGGCCGCGGGTCCGGCAGGGCAGCAGCCACCGAGGCGGAAGCACCAGCTCCCCCAAACCCACCCTCATGAGTTGATCTAACACTGGGAGATTTTTTAACATTTTCACTAATTTCTTTTGCTTTCATTACACAATGTTTTCTTAAAGAGGAAAATGCACCCAAATCCCACTCACATACAGGTATATATAAACATCGTGTGTGTGTGTGTGTGTGTGTGTGTGTGTGTGTATAAAATATATAAAACATCATGAATGTATATAATTTTAATTTTTTTAAAGCAAGAAGGCCTGACACAGGCCCCCCTGACTGACCACTCAGTCACAACGACAATAGTGAGATGAAGCACACCAATCAATGGCACAACGCACCTGCACCTCCATGTGGGAGCGTGGCCCCAGCCTGTTAACGGGGGGGTGCTAGGCTCTCCATGCTGCGCTTTGTCGGGCTCACACTGCCCAGACCTCCCCGTGGGGCCAGCACCGCCCTTCCATCGGCCCACATCCCCGCATCCTCCTCCCACGTCGGGGTGTCAGCAGAGAATGTGGGCGGATGGATCCAGAGCTGTGATCTGAGGCCCCCAGAGGCCTGGGGGAAAGGACAGAGCCCTCCGGCTCATCAAAGCAACAGAGAGCCCTCAAGAACCAGGCTCTCCTTGCTCTTGTCTTCCTATTTATATACTTTAATTTTTTTATTGTGATGAAAAGCACATAACATAAAACTTGCCATCTTAACCATTTCTGAGCATGCCGCACAGTGGTGTGACTGTACACACGTGGTGTTGCAGATCTGTGAAACATTCTCATGTGCAAACCTGGCCCCTCTACCCCTCTTACACATTGACTCCTCCTTCCCCAGCCCCCTGTACCCCACCCTGCTTTCTGTTTTCATGGTTTGGGCTTCTCTGGGACCTCCAATCAGTGGAATCACACGATTTTTGTCCTTCTGTGACTGGCCCACTGCGTTCCTCCCTATGATCATAGTAGCCTCACGTTCCAACCACGTGTTAGCAAGTGTCGGCACCGCCTTCTTGTTTAGGGTTGATTTGGGGAAGCTGGGGCTCCTACGGCCAGGATCCTCCCTGAACTTAAACCACCTGATGATGTACCTGGCCTGCTGCTGGGCTGCCACTTCCACACCTTTAGGCAATAAGCTATTATCGCTCTACACAGAGAGCTCGGCCCAGTGCTCTGGGCAGAGGCAGGGACGCTAGTGCTCGACCTACCGCCGGGAGAACAAGCCGGGTAATAAACCCTTTCACATGAAGAACATTCTACTGTCATTTCTTTGGTCACATTGAATCCATAGTGAACTTGTCCAGGGCTGAAACCCATTGGCAGGACACTCGGACACACAGATCCTCTCCCTGTGCTGAGTGAATTAGCACAGGCCAACGGAGGCATGCCTTCTGAGATCTCACAGCCTCCAGCGCAAGCCTTCTAGGTTGGGGAGAGTGGCATATCGCCCCACCTCCATCTTCCTTTGCTGAGAGGTGACCATGGAATTCACAGCAACGGTAGTCAACAAAACCCAAGTCAATGCACCCAGGACCCATCTGCATTAAGACACTCCCTCCGTCTCCCACAAATAAAGTCAGAGCCATGCTACAATTCTCTATTATTAATAGCCTATTTAGCACTTAGAGCGGCACCGTGGCTCCTCACACGGACTTCCCGCATGCCTGCCCAGGAGGCCTGAAGAAGGATGTAGTGACTAATGCACCACGAGAGTGAAGCTCTCCAATTACCACCGGCCTTAATGATTCATGAAGCGCATCTTCTGTTGTGCCATCAACCTCACGGTTACATGGAGTTGGAAGGCTTGCAGCAGGCAATTTAGGATCAATGGTGTGATGAAGGTTCTTAGGGACCACGCCAAAACATAATGCGACCAGGCTCACCATTTCACGTGTGGACGGAGGTGGATTAACTAGACACTAAACCAATCACACAGAAAGTCTTCCTTACACTGAGTACAGGTCCTTTAAAGCCAGAGAATGACTCCCTGATCCATCAGAGAGCGGCAGGGGCCAGCAGCTCACTACTTCCTACAGCAAGTGGTCCGTGGGGCAGGGAGGCATCCTCCGGGCTGCAAAGGGCTTGTCCGCCACAGCCACACACTCATGCACAGAGAGCCCCGCGGCCTCACACAGGCAGAGGCACGCACCAGCACATGGTGACCTGAGAGCTGAATCCCCACCACCGAGACAGGGCTGTGAATGTGCAGCTGAAGACCTGGGCATGCAGGTGTCCTGAGGTGGCTTCTCGGAACAGGCAGAATCACTGTGACTGATTGGCCAGCACTGGCTACACAGACGGCCCTTTCCCAAAGTCTGACACAGGGGGAATGGACGCAGGGCATGTCAGGAAGAACCAAAAGTGTGGCAGATGCGGGATTATTCGTACAGCAGTTCACAGACCGGCCATAATGCCTCAGAGCTTGGGTGGGGCAGTGCCCATACCCAGCCAGTGTAAACTGGGAACAACCGAACTTAAAACCATGGAAACAGGACTTGATTACAACTTCTCCCAAACAGAGCCTACCACATGGCATTCAGCCACTCCTCCCTGCTCAGACAGGAGCGGCGGGAGTCATTCCTGCCCCCAGCCTCCGGGGGCCCTTGGCTCAGTGCCTATGCCCCCCTCGTACCCCAGCACCTGTGATGGGGCCTGTGTGGAAAGCTCAGGGGGAGGAGGAGGCCAAGACCTCTAGGGGCTCCAGAGGCCAGTCTCATCCCTGCATCTTATTCTTCAATAAATTATGAAGAGATGGTGAGGTCTTTGATAAGAGTCCCACTTTTAATGAATGGCCTGTCCTGTTTATAGGATATACTATGTACTTTTAAAACCTGACAGTGGACATCACAGTGGTCAGGAACTTGGGCTGAGGGTGCCCCTGCACCTGAGGGTATCCATGAAACACCCATCACAGTAGCTCCTACATTGCAGGGCCACTGAGGGCCACACATGAATGAAGGGGGCACAGGCAGTGTGGGCGGGACAAGCTCTCCACCAGATGCACCGTTACTGTGTCATCAACTGAGTCTCCAGGCCATCCTACCTCATTCTTAGCAACTGCAAGAGTCTATGGTTGACTCTCTTATTACAAAAAATTAAGTCATTTCTAGTATTACTTTACAACAAAGAAAGTAGCAGTGAAGATCCTTCTGCAAACATCTTTCACATGTGTGTAAGCAGGTTGTAAGACAAAGTCCTAGAAGTGGGACTTTGGTCACAGAATTGTGCATGTTGCAAGGGATACAGCCAATCACCCTGTCAGAGGCCGAGGCGACCCCACTGCCCCCACGGGGGCATGACAGAGGTGCTCCCCCACCCGCTGTCAGTCATCCCAGTGCTCTGCGAGGCTCAGAGACCGACATGAGCACCAGCAGCTCTCAGCCTTAGAGGGGCACATTTAGGAGGGAGCCAGGCAGGGGCACCAACCAGGCTCTTGCCCCTGGCCCCAACCCCAGGGGTGCACCTGAGAGCCCTGGGGGCATCTGCCTTGACCCATTCATCTCCCACTCCATCTCCGATTTGCTTTGCTTCACCTGGCACATGGTTATTTAAAGGGCAGGTGGAGGCCCAGAGAGTGACCAGCTCAGCCAGCAGCCACTGATCCTTCAGCCCAGAGAGGCTCTGTGGTCCACATCAGCCGAGACAGGGAGGGGCATGAAGTCCTGGCTAGAGCACAGAGAAGTGTGTGCAGACCCAGGAAGAGTCACAAGCAGAGGCCCATGCCGTCCGTCTGTGCACATGCTTGCTTCTCAGTGGGATCTGCACCCCTGAGAAACCTCAGGGGGCAGCCCAGGCCCTGCCCTACCTGCTGCCTTCACAGCTTGGAAAACCGGATGGTGGGGAGAGAGGCAGGGACAGGACAGGCAAGCATGAGGCTTCTCCTTTAGAAAACCAAGGGGTTCCCAGGACAGAAGGGAGCCCGGCCGCATCCGTCTAAGTATCGCTATCCACCTGTACTTGCGGTTAACTTTAGAGCTGCAGTTCATACAGGTAATATTTGTGACTACATGACACAGGTTGTCAGAGTAGAGCTAAATACGCAACTTCCAAACACAGCCATACAGAAGGGGAGCTTTGCAGGAGCGGAACCCATCCTGAGGGGAGACAGACGCCCTGCTGCGACCCGTCATCCGCACCCCTGGGTCCCTGGGCTCCATCTGGCCATACCCACACAGAGCAGCTCCCCATGGAATCCGTGCTATCAGGGCCCCTGGGATGAGGTCAAGCATCCCATGTGGGATCTGTAGTCTCAGTTGACAGAGCAGAACCACAGGGGGCAGACACATGGGTGCTGGGGTCCAGGGTGCCACCCTGTCATGTCACAACCCCCACAATGAACAGAGACAACCTGAGAGCCTGCCCCCAACCAGCCCCTGCAGAGGAGGCCAGGGCACTCAGGGGCGGGCCCCACGACTCTGGCTCTGAGCTCACCATCCACCACACACCTGCCCTCAGTCTCTTCTCTGTCTTAGCCATTTTCTGCCCCTTAAAACCTCTCCCTGAGATCATAAACAGTTTTGATGACATTGAAGATCAACTTAGTTGCTTTGTCCACAGACATCAGAAGCTCGTTGGCTCCTGAGCACTTCGGTAGGAGAAGCATCAGAGGGTCACAGCAACACTGCAGACCTGTCCCCAGGCCCGCCGCACAAGCCCACAACCATCTTCCCAGAGCCCCGGCCAGCTACCTGGCATAGGCAGCCCTGACCCTGACCCCAGGGCACCCGATGTCCCTGGGCACATGGCCCTCAAAGGTGAGGGGGTCCTGGACCAGCGCAATGGGTCCTTCCTGAGCAGGGAACTCCAGAGGAGGAGAGGACTTCGCCTCTGTCCTTGCATGCTGGGAGGGAGGAGAAGAAGGGCCCCACCCCCACCACCGCAGCAGCACCCGCATGTCCCAAGTCAGCTCCCCCAGTTCTTGCAGGCCCCCTGCCAGGCCTATTGTCACGGAGGGCCCATCAGCAAACACAGACACGGAAATGATAGAAGATAAAAGGGAGCTAAATGGCTTTCATCCAACAAAATGAATGAAATGCATTTACACTGCACCTCCCTGGATATTTATGGTGTTTATTCCGATCTTTTCTAGGCCAGAAAATTTCTGAGCTCACGACAGGCCGCCCTGTCACCGTGACAAACAGGCTGGCTGAGGCTGGGGCTGTGCCTGCGATTCCATTTTCCACCCTCCGAACAGAATGTATTAGACATTATGCAGGCAGCGTTTATTTTAGGAAGGCTTTTCATTACGGCAATGCAAAATGTCAAGGCTGAGGCTCAGCAGGCTCTCTCCAGACCTCCAGGCTTGCTCATTATCTGACAAATGCACAAGCTCCTGCCATGTGCTGAGCAGGCTGGCCCACCCCCCAAAGGTAACCCAATATCCACGTTAATGAACTGATGGGGAATGCTGGATGAGGAGGGGTCGGGCACGGACACAGCCCTCCTGGACAAAGGCAAGACAGGGGGGTCATCCTGCTGGAATCGGGCAGGTGGTGAGGAGCAGGGAAATGTGGGGGGCTGGGTGGGGAGGTTTGTTGGGAGGGGACAGCTCTAGAAAGGGTCACAGACAAGACACAGGTGCCACACCCCAACCCAGATTTGCTGGAAGGGACACACCCCGCTAGCTGAGTCATTTACTGTGGCTAAGACATGCGTAAAAGGAGACGGCTCTGTAATTGGTTAAACAAGAGTGTCATAAACTGTATACATATGAATACATCTTCACCTAAGTGCTTACTTTATGTCGGGGTACCTGCAGTCCAGAGAAAGTGGACAATCGGTTCGGGTCGCTCGTGATGTGATGGACCCTTACTTGCAACGACGGTAGGAACATTAAATACCTCATCCTGGGGACTTTGGCTTGGGAGAGAAAAAATGACTTTCAGACTAGATTTCCTTTTTCCAATATACTGAGAGAATCTGCAGGGAGAGGTCTTCAAATATTGGTGTCGATCATAAGCCTGATTTATGCTGCACAAAACTGTGATATTTACCCCACATGCTCTAGACAAATATTCCTGGAGTTGACATCATTCACCTTCAGCTCCATGACCGTATGGTGAACACAAAAGCTGCTGAAAGTAGATTCTAAACGTTCTCATCACAAGGGAAAAACTGTTTTTTTTTCCTTCTTTTTATTTTGTATCTAATGAGATGACGGGAGTTAACTCACTTCTGTGGTAGTATTTCACAATATATTAGTCAAGCCATTAGGCTGTATGCCAATTACATCTCAATAAAACTGAAAGAAAAAAATAATATTCCTTAAACTAGTGGTTTCTATTTTTTTTAGTTTTACAGACTGGTAACCTTTTTTTAAAATTTGGGGAACCTATACAAAGTTGACAAATCTTTGTTCCCAATTAAAAATGCTTAACAAAAAGAAACCTACCACCTGCTACCACAACTGCTAACATAAAAAATAACAATAATATAATCTTAGAATTTTAACAGGTTTCAAAGTGAGTAACTCTGACTTGATAGAAAGGACTCACTCATCACCCTCTGACGTCAGACATGTTGCCCCACCTTCCCCAGGTGACCAGGCCCTCTGGGCGCCTGGATGCAAACGATCCACACATAAGCTCCCAGGGTGCATGCCCCCCCCATAAGGAACTACACTGATCTTCAGGTTTTAAACTGGGCTTTTGTAGGGTAGTGTGGACCAGATGCCCAGCACTGGATCATGGCTGAGCAACTGAGAAAGAAGTGAAGTTTGGGCCTCCACAAAACAGAGGGGGCCACTTCGGACACTGCCCTGTGTCCCTGACACCCACAGACCCCTGATCCTCCACCAGGCCTTACCACAGGGGTGCTGCCCCCAGACCTGGAGCCCCTATGTGGAAATACAAGGAGCCTCTCTGGGGCCACAAACGTGGAGGGTTTGAGTCAAACCAAGGTTGCCAAGGACCTCGTGATTCCAGACTGCAAATCTACTGCAGAATCTGCCGCTGTCTGTTCTGAAAGGACCCCTCACGGCCTGGACCGCAGGCCCAGAAGGGCACAACTCACCCAGGGCCACTGCCTTGTCCCTGCAGTCAGGATGAGACGGCTGAGCACAGCGCTCCACCCACGCCCCTGAGGGTGCAGAATGTGAACAGGAGTCTCCTTCTCACTTGGGATTCCATTCCACAGACACTTCACTTCCGGCTTTTGCTACTTGTTAATTTACAACACAGCCCAGAGAAGGAGCCAAAGGTCATCGATTCCAAAAACAAGACCCGCCAAGCACAGAGCAGGGACACAGACACACTTACGGGACCCTGAGCTCATCGGCAGAGGCACCTGACATGGGTCACCTTCAGCCTTTCAGTGCCGATCTATGGTTTGTGACTAAAACAATTTACAGCACAGAATCTGAGATGTTTTCATATCTTTTTAGGAATGGCTCCTTCTCTAGGGACATACAGAGGGCACTCTTCAAGCGGTCCTTCTCTCACCAACCAGCTACCCCATGCAAAGCCCCAAGAACCCAGTCAAGTCTCACACCATGACAGGGGGATGTGGGCCCCCAGGGCCCAGGACTCTTCCCAAGATACCTACTGCCCTGGCCACCACCTTCACAAGCGTCTGGTGCAGGGTGTGGTCAAGCTGGACCAAACACCCTATTCTGTGTCATTTTATTCTGTCTGATGCAGGGTTTGGGATTTTTGCATGTCATTATTATTTACTAAGGCTCATGTTTGTCAACACGTCTAATGAAAAGCATCTATTTCTTCAATGTGCAAAAAGGTAAAAAACCAACTTCATAGTTGCTGCTTCCATTTCCTGGCAAGAATTAGCAAACACAACAAAACAAACACTCAAGTAATAAAAAGGCAGGACTTACAAAAATCTCACATAGAAACAGAGAAGAGCTTCCCAAAGTAAGAACTGTATATGGAGCATGGAAAATTCTCTAGTTATTAAGTGAATTAACTTAATAAAATTCTATTACAGGACAAGCACTGGAAATACACAGAAGACAGATTCTGGTGAGCTTCTGGAGCCAAGAAAGATTCCGGAGGGCAGGGAGGGTTCTGGGCTGATTGTGGAGGGCAGGGAGGGCTCTGGGAGCAACACTGTCTTGTTTGTGTTTGCATGTCCAGTGCCCAGTACAGTGCCTGGTATATAATAATAGTAGGTGCTCAACCCATGGTACTGACCAGAGGTTTTCCAACCTGTCTAATTGTATAGTTCAGTGGAAAACATATTCTTTCTTCACAGGAATCTGACAAGGGATAAATGTCAAGGCATAGCAATTCAATTAGACCCAACAAGAAGGCAGCCAAAAATAAAAATTATGGATTTACATATATTATCAATAGTGGCCACTGTTCTAACTGTATATTGTAACTTGAGACAGCAGATGTGATAGATTGAAGCCAGAGATTAAAAAGATGTTTAAAAACTAAGCATCTGAAATGTTATTAATAATTTTAGTAAGTACAAAGAATTTTTTCTAACTCCAATATTTTAATCATTAGCCATTTTTAATCTTTCAATCTTTTATTTTTCATTTTATAAAAAGCATTAGTTCAGAGCATACATATAATTTGTAAATCAGTATATATATAACTGATAAATAAATGCACATTTCTATTGGGGTGCACCATCAAACCCATGGACCCCCCTGGAGAGAGGTGGGGAGGGGGCACATGTGCAGCAGATGGGCGTGAGGTGGGGGGTGTGGGCCTGGCACAGGACGTCTGGGAGGGTCTCACACAAAGGAGTGGCAGCATCGGACCTTCACAGTGCTCAGTCTGCCAGAAATGGAGAAGGGCAAGTTTGTTTCTATTAGTTTGTTCTGCCACAATTTATGTCCATCCTTTCCTCTCCCACAGGTGCTCATGGCCAGGGCTCCCTCCCCAAGGCTCTCCCTACATTGGAGCTTCTCAGGCTGAACCTGGCTGACATTCTGCCCGCTCCTTGGGGACAGTCCTCGGGGCTGGAGGGGGTCTCCCGTGCGCTGCCGGACACTCAGCCACATCCCTGCCTCCACTCTAGGTCCCCAGCCGGGACAACCAAATGTCCCAGACAGTTGAGAGCCACTGAGAACCACTGCGCTACGACGTAAAGGAACCTATTGCCCTTCTCCTGCGCACTGCGCACTGGACAACCTGCCGCCCTCTCCAGAGGGCATTCGCTTCCTCCTGATGGTCATTCATTCACCCAGCAAACAGCACCTTTCTAATTCTGGAGGAACCACTACCACATTTGGAACAGGAGAATGATATCCCCATTCCTGGGTAGAACCTTTCAAAATGAGGCTTTGATTTTGCAATTAGTACCCATTCAATCTACAAGATATGTGAGACATATTACGTAAGATCACCTCTAACAGTCTGGAACATTCTTTTTTCCACAATGCTTCACTTTAAATTTACCTGGATATTTGATGTTCTTTCAGAGTTCCCATGAAAAACGCTTAATCATTAAACAAATGCTACCTGTACAACACTATCAATTTATACAAAGCATATCACCTTTTAACAGCACAAATAGACTCCCTAGTTAGTGTACTGATATTTTCCTAAAATGGGTTTGACATCCATATTTCACTCCCTCAAAAGCTTTAGAGAATAAGAACAGGCATATCTACATAAATATCCAAATTTTCAACTCGATCGCACATTTTTATACTCTCAGAATTACTAAATCAAAGATGTTCTTTGAGAACTACATCTTATTTCCCAAAGAGACAAAATGGATACAACCAAACAGAATCTAACTGCATTGCTAAAGTTTGATACTTTTTGTCCCTTACACACATATTCTTTACTAAAAAATTATTCATTCCCTGACTTTTTTGGTATTGCCTTGGTCCATTCTCCATATGACAGACATTTGTTTATCATATGAATTCCATGAAGTGGTTTTCAGCACATGAGCCATGTAATTTACACATTTCTGGTTACTGGATCTGCATGCATGTAACCACATCTTCAACGACAATGGTAAATTTAATTATATGTTAAGAATAGGCAACTATTAGAAACTGTCACAAAAATTAGAAAATAAGTAGATCCTGTTTCTTAGGAGTCTAAATTAAGAATCTAACCTTTTTTCTGAAAAATAATTTTTCTACTTTAAAACGGTTTTCTTGTTTCTTTATTCAAGTGGCCAAGATGCTTCCTTCTCCTTAGACTCCCAGCAGTGAAAAACTCATGAACAAGTGTCTCTGGGCTTCCAACAGTGCCCTTGAATGTTCCCTCCTGAAGGACTTGCTTCTTGCCCCAAACAGAATACCTAAGGCCTGCTGTGGCCGAGCAGAGGGAGATGTGTGCTCTATGAACACGTGGCGGCACCAGCAGGTGGGCACAGCCTGGGCTCCTGGCCACCCTGCGCAGGGACTCTGGCAGGCTCCTGTCAGAAGAGGAGTTTCCACCCACATCTGGATCTGCAAGAAATCAGTCTCTGCACAGGTTTGCGTCTGACATCACAGTTTCTCTATTCCAACTTAACTCTGCCACAAAGCCTTTTTTTAAAGCATATTCCAGGTGACAGGCATGAGATAGATGTCAGGGGCTGGGAACGTGGGAGTCCTAGCTGGCCGAGCCTCAGGGTGCGCCCCACACAGCATGAGGGCCACATGTGGGAACCACACCTCCCATCTGCTGCCATCCACACCACAGCCCACGGGCACCTCTGCCTGCCCCCTCCCCACACAGGCAGCCACCAGGCATTCTCTGGGGAGTGACGCGCTGTCCATGACCCACATGCCACACAAGCTCACCAACAGCAGCAGGACAAGGGGCGCGCCGACCCTCACACACGGGCGTGACAGAGCTGGGCAGGGCGGAAGGCACACATGCCTCGGCTCCCGACCCTCCGCCTGCCCCCGAACAGAACAGGTGCCTGCAGACCTCAAGAGGCCTCGGAAACACAGGAGGGCGAGGGGGCACCTCCTCACCTGTCCTTCTCGGAGAGGAAGAGACAGACGGACGGCAGGGGTGAGCTGCAGGGGCTGGGGCCTCATCCGGGGCTCTTCCCTCGGCAGGTCAAAGCGTGCCCGGAACTCCGACAGACCTGGACTGCAGGGCTGCCCCTCCTCTGGCCAGTCCACGGGCCGGCCAAACATTGCGCCGACAAGAACTGCCCGACTGCAGTTCAGGGGCCGGGCGGCCCAGCACAGAGCCCCCAAGCCGGCTCCAAGCACAGACAGCAGCCCACAGAGCCACACAGACAGACAGGGAGGCTATAGGCAGTGGCTGCCAGACACCGGCGCAGCGGGGCCTGGCGGTGAGGGTCCCCTCCCTGCAGAGGTCCACAGCGCCCAAATCAGACAGTCTGAGCGCAGGACCCACAGGAAGAGATGCTGGGCAGTCAGTGGGACCTCAGGGAAGTGAGACCCCACCTACTCTGAGCAGCTGTCTTCTCTGAAGGAACATGGTGGCACCGCATGTGTCCCTGGGTGAGCAGCACAAGGGTGGTAGGCTTGGGAGCCCTTTGGGGGTGGGGTGTGGAGAGTCCTCACTCAGCTCAAAGAGAGGGGTGCAGGGCTCAAGGAATGGGTGACACTGTGTGGTGTCCTCGAAGGAGCATGTGTGCATTTTGTGTCAGGCGGCAGAAGGCAGACACACTCAGCGTGGGTGGGTCCCACATGTGGCCGGTGCTGTGCCTGACCCTCAGCCTTCTAAGGAGGGTGGGAATCCCCGTCTCCATCATCAAATACTTCTCATGCCTCGGTGACAAGACAAAAACCCAGACGCTTAAGGACAGTGCAACCTAGACATGTGAAATACCCTTTAAAAAGTGCTGAATTGCATCTATCAAATAGTACACAATATTTTAAAACAAAGCAGTGTATCTAAAAGAGTATGTCCTTCCCATTCCACTCAAACATGTAAGAAATTTACATGACTGATTTGAGCCCTATTTCTTTTATTCAAGGGTTTAAGCTCTTTTAAGGGATGATGTGAAATGAATTAGTGTCATCACCACTAATCTCATTACAATCTACAGTGTAATCTGCTACACTTTTGATGGTGCCATTAAAATACAGCTACTTCAGAGCTTGGGTGTGACCATTTTTCTAACTATGCTTATGTAAAAACATAAATGATATACTGTTAAAAATGTAACAGTGATGCTTCTGCAAACATCTCAACACTCAGTTCAGCTGAGACTTGGACTCACCAGTGATACTACTCTCGATAGTAATGATATTCCACCCTGTCTGGCCACCAACCTCCATCATTAAGTGGAAACCTGAGCTTCCAGGAAGAGCCACTACCAGGCCGCCCCCACCATGTCAAGCAAGCCTCCCAAAAGCACGGAGAATCTGGAACTTGGTTAGCAGTCAGTTCGGAACCTGCAGGCGACGTCCTCCCGTTCCTCCTGGCCTCCAGCACAAGCACTAGTGCAAACCACAGATCGCTAGGCTAGAGAGAGGAGGTGGCCTCCCAGTCGGCCACCATGCGGCCAGCAACACTACCTCGTCCTGTCCTTTGTGCTCTGCGCCCACGTCCACTCCCTTCCCACTGCGTTTCTGGAAGTCACCTGTGGTATTCCTCCTGTCATTTCACGTGGACTGTTCTCATGAAGCCAGTGACCAGAACGCCTGCTGAAACAGGCGGAGGATGCGGGAAGGCCCGGCAGCAAGGACAGGCGTCTGTGCCTTGGGACGGACGCGGCACTTCCCACAGGGGTTCCACGCACATCTGTATCCCACTCACAGAACACCTACATCACACAGAGTGTGAGGATCTTAGCCACAGCCCGTTTTCAGGCAGAAGCAGAGCAAGAGACACAAGAAGTCCTGCAGTGTTTCCGGTGAGAGCAGCTGTGCCGTGGCAGACGGCATGAGCCAGGAAGGCTGGTGGGCGGCCCCCGGCTGCTTCCTCTCCCCCGGTCTCACCCCCAGCCCGCCACGGAGGACCTGCACTTTTGATGGTGCTCATTAAACGCAGCTGCTTCAGAGAACACGCACAGCACTGAACTGGCACAGGGCAATCACTGCTGAGCTGGGGCAGGGCCACAGGCCCCAATGGAAGAAGCATCAGCCTCCCAAGGTCAGTTTCACTGGCTGCTCCATCCACGTACAGGTTGACTGTATTTCGCCACTGGAGTCAGAATTGACTTACACCATTAATATAAACTGTTTCCCCTTTGGAAACCAGGTCAGCCTTTCTTCTGAAAATTCCTTCCACCAAAGAAACCATTTCCAAATACATGCATTGGACTCTATGTAGGACATCAGAAGCCCAACAGGCTGTTAGGAGCACACAGGAACACAGGATGCCTGCGGCATGTGAGGGGCCACTCTGACACTTATCAGCACAGCTGAGAAAAGAGTAACAGGTACCTAGAATGAGCCACGCTAAATGTCAAGCTTAGACAGAACCTACTCTTAAAATTTTCTTAGGAAATTTTCTTAGGAAATAATCCTTCCATCACCCCTTACTCCGAAGTGGACTTTTTGTTGTAACTGGTTTGCAGTGAGAGCTAGCTTCTTTGGTGGTTGTATCACCACACTTTAAAAATCGGGTGGAAGCTGGAACAAATAGTTCAAAAATTCATATGGAAACACCAAAGACCCCGAATAGCCAAAGCAATCCTGAGAAGGAAGAATAAAGTAGGGGGGATCTCGCTCCCCAACTTCAAGCTCTACTACAAAGCCATAGTAATCAAGAGTTTGGTGCTGGCACAAGAACAGAGCCACAGACCAGTGGAACAGACTAGAGAGTCCAGACATTAACCCAAACATATATGGTCAATTAATATATGATAAAGGAGCCATGGACATACAAAGAGGAAATGACAGTCTCTTCAACAGATGGTGCTGGCAAAACTGGACAGCTACATGTAGGAGAATTAAACTGAATCACTGTCTAACCCCATATACAAAAGTAAACTCAAAATAGATCAAAGACCTGAATGTAAGTCATGAAACCATAAAACTCTTAGAAAAAAACATAGGCAAAAACCTCATGGACATAAACATGAGCGACTTCTTCATGAACATAGCTCCCCGGGCAAGGGAAACAAAAGCAAAAATGAACAAGTGGGACAATATCAAGCTGAAAAGCTTCTGTACAGCAAAGGACACCATCAATAGAACAAAAAGGTACCCTACAGTATGGGAGAATATATTCATAATTGACAGATCCGATAAAGGCTTGATGTCCAAAATATATAAAGAGCTCATGCACCTCAACAAACAAAAAGCAAATAATTCAATTAAAAAATGGGCAGAGGAGCTGAACAGACACTTCTCCAAAGAAGCAATTCAGATGGCCAACAGACACATGAAAAGATGCGCCACATCACTAATCATCAGAGAAATGTAAATTAAAACCACAATGAGATATCACCTCACACCAGTAAGGATCACCACCATCCAAAAGACAAACAACAAATGTTGGCGAAGTTGTGGAGAAAGGGGAACCCTCCTACACTGCTGGTGGGAATGCAAATTAGTTCAACCATTGTGGAAAGCAATATGGAGGTTCCTCAAAAAGCTCAAAATAGAAATATCATTTGACCCAGGAATTCCACTTCTAGGAATTTACCCTAAGAATGCAGCAGCCCAGTTTGAAAAAGACAGATTCACCCCTATGTTTATCGCAGCACTATTTACGATAGCCAAGAAATGGAAGCAACCTAAGTGTCCCTCAGTAGATGAGTGGATAAAGAAGATGTGGTACATATACACAATGGAATATTATTCAGCCATAAGAAGAAAACAAATCCTGCCATTTGCAACAACATGGATGGAGCTAGAGTGTATTATGCTCAGTGAAATAAGCCAGGCAGAGAAAGACAAGTACCAAATGACTTCACTCATCTGTGGAGTATAAGAACAAAGAAAAAACTGAAGGAACAAAACAGCAGCAGACTCACAGAACCAAGAATGGACTAACAGTTACCAAAGGGAAAGGGACTGGGGAGGATGGGTGGGAAGGGAGGGATAAGGGGCGGTAAAAGGAAGGGGGCATTACGATTAGCATGTATAATGTGGGGAGGGCTGTGCAACACAGAGAAGACAAGTAGTGACTCTACAGCATCTTACTGCGCTGATGGACAGTGACTGTAATGGGGTTTGTTGGGGGGGACTTGGTGAAGGGGGTAGCCTAGTAAACATAATGTTCCTCATGTAATTGTAGATAAATGATACCAAAAAAAAAAAATCGGGTGGAAGCATAGCAGCATTCTGAACAGAGTGTTTATGGACCCATCAAGCCATGAATTCTGTGGTGGTGCTTCCATTCCTGCCAGGATAGGAGGCTCAACACATCCAAAATAATCATTTACTTCCAAACATCAAGATTCCCTCAGGGAGGCTAACCAAGTAAGTGAATCTGACACCAGGACACCCAACTCAGAAAATCAACACCACCAACCACTCCCCACACCCCCCACACCCCCGCTGCCCCATTCAGGGCCTAAGGGCATTTCAAATTCTCTTGAACAGCCCCAGTGAGCCTAGAGGTTCTGACACACTGTAGAGAAAGGCAGTTTCACAAGTGAAATGCCCCCTGCCCCTGTGATAGTAACAGGCAGATATCCCCGTCCTCGTCAAGTTGGGGAGCCATGTTCTAACAGCCCAAGGAATCCTGCAGGGACCTGCATCCCGCAGTGCTGACCCTGCCCCATCCTGGGATCGCTGTCCAGGGAAGAAAGGAGATACTCAGCAGAGACAGAGGACCCCATCCTGGTTCAGGGGGCGCGATGGCACATTCCTCAACGACACCAAGCCTCAGCCTTTCCCCCTGCGAAATGGACAGACATGCCCCTTCTCAGGGATATTCCGGCGGGGAGGGGGTGCGCGTGGCCACAGGTGGAGAGCTGCAGGGGTTGCCAGGGTTTCAGGGCGCACAGCAAGCTGTCACCACAAAGGGGAGGCACAGAGCAGCGTTGGGGCGATTTAACTGTCCTGTCACCTCTCACGAGAGTCTGTCCACAGACTGGAAACCCAAAAGGAAGACCTCGATTTCCCTGTATGATCATTTTTAGTTAATTAAAAAGAGAAGGTACCCCAATCTGTTTTATAATGTCGGCTCATCCCCTCCCACCTGCCGCACCCTGAACCGCCCTCACAAAAACTATTCCTAGGAGCAGTGCTGAGAGGGAGCAACCTTGTGTTTTCTGAATCAAGGTCAGTAAGATTGGAGGGTATGGGTAAGAACAAAAGAGGTGAAGTGCCCTGCTGTCCACCTCCATCCAGGAATAGTGAACACCGAATGGTCACCCACACCCTGACCAGCATTCTTACTCTCCCACACCATCCACACAAGGCCATTTTACAGGCCAGCACTTCCAGTCCCTGATTCAGTACTAACTTAGACTAACATGGGACTCACACGCTTATCAGCACAGAAGCCGACTAACAAACAAAAAAAGTTGTTTAATATGTCAACATAAGTGCTTCCAGGAGAACCGCGCCCCTTTTCACTTCCTGCCCTAGGTACTTAAATAATGGCTGTGGCACAGTTGTTCAAGATACCACAAATTAAAATAAAAAATTTTCTTCTTCCTTCAACAGACTCTGTTTTCACTCTGTTTCCAGCCAACAGAAAAGTACATTGACTGTTTTCTGCTTCTTGGGCTTTCTGGCCTCCTATCAACCAAGATTAAAAACATATGACTAGCTGCATCTACGTCGATGAAGGTCAATTTAGACTAATGTGAAAACAGCTGCCAGGTGCTTTATATGGAGCAAAGGGTTATCTGTCATGAATGCAGCTGTTTGCTTTCTCGGGAAATGGAACACCTTGTCAGAAGAGATAAGATAGGTTCTTGGCAATTGAGCCTCACAGAGCCGGCATCTACAGGGGCACATCTGGGTAGAAACCCTTTGGCCCATTCCCTAAGCTGTTTTTCACCTCTCCATGCAAATAGAATCCTTAAGCTGGCATTATTTGCTGGTATATGTTAAACACCTGCTACCCAAAGCCAGAGGATTATTCTTAGTTTGGGCCACATTGAGTTACAAACACCTCTTCATAAGGAATTTTGAAATTCTAAGGTCCTGCTCCCTGAGGTTGCAGTAGTGGAAACCTTTCTTAGTAAGACCATGCGTAATGACAGCTCAGCTGCCCCGTCTCTCCTTACTAATCCTCTTTCTCACCTCATATTCCTACCTTTCAAAAACCAGAAAAAGGTGGGTGAGTAACTGCATTCACAAATGCAATTATACTGCATATAAAAAGCAGAACAAAATTTTCTGAGAATGCAGAAATTACTATCACACCAAAGAATCAACTCTTGTTACAGAGGCTCATCAACACACAAGCCCTGTGGCCCTGAGCCCCGGGTCGCCTATCAGCCTGGCTGAAGATTCACACTGCTATTGCCCTTCTTCATGGGAAGCTGGGGACCCAACAGCTCCATTTATTTCATGGCCTATAGAAATTGCTGGCACACAATGCTACGATGGGGTCCAACACCACTCAGGAAAATAGAGGGACTACCACAAATTCAGCACACCCCTCCACCTGCTTAGTGGGCACCAATGGTGACCTTGGTAAACAGGTGCAAAAATAAACAGGCTTTTGAAAGAAGAGCACAGCTAAGCTTAGCCCAGGGAGGAAGCCATCTTAAACCCTCTTATTTCCCACACATTTCTCTGACACATTCAATTGCCATCTCTGGACACAGAAGACAGTCACACCAGTCCCACACCACTCTCTGGTTCCCTGGATGAGCCCACTGTCTGGCCCAGAGGCCTAGGGTTTCCATGGCCCCTGTCCTTCTGCACGGGGACACTGGCATGAGGCTGAAGGAGCCAGAGCAGGAAGAGGAAGAGATGACAGAGAAGGGCTCACCGTGCCAAGGCGGCTGGGCTCTCGCTCTGTGGGAGGCGCAGGATGCTCATTACCACACAACAACAAAATTCAGGGTTCCAGACCCCAGGAAAAAAGATGGATTTGTGCTTTTGTGGCAGGAAGGATGCTTTGATTTAAAAATAAACAATCACGCCATCTAGTTCACAAAGCAAGTCGACTCCCACTCCCGGCTGCTCTCTCCTCTTCAGCTCAGTGTGGGCTCACTGGTGAATGAAAAATATGTGCAGATGAATCGGGAGGCAAAAACAAAGATAGAAAATAAACACTCGCCTGTCTTCAAAGCCAGGTGCATTGGCTAGGTTTGATTTTGGATTCTGCAAGCAAAATTTGCATGAAAGGTTAACTCTGTCCTTAGGCAAATGAAATTCACCTCTGTAGCAAAAGCAGGAAAGTTTTTTTACATGACTGCCCTTAAACATGGGGACTGCCTGAGCAGGTTCACAAACTGACTCCCCTGGAACTGAAGAATGTCAGGAAGACAAAAGACTTACACTCACATCAGACTTACAGAAAGAGTACTGAGCAATGAACAAAAGGATGCCTCAAAATCACAAAGAAAGGCAGAGGGAGGGCAGCAAAGGAAAATCCAAAACAGAAGTATTCGAAGAGAAGAAAATCGCTCAAATGTCTTAGACAATATTGATCTGGCAATGGTATTTTGGCTACAAGCAAAGTTGAATCATATTATTGAAAGGGGTGCCATATTCCGGCCCCATTCAGCTCTGACAATGGTGTCACAGATAATGGGACACCAAGTGCCAGAAAGACATGAGCAGAACTGGTGGTACAAGGGTGGGAAGCTGGAAGGATGCAGGCAAAGGTGGAACATCCACCCCACCACCACTGGGAAATAAGGCAGTGCCCTGGCGTGCGGCTCGGAGCAAGGAGAATAAACTCAGATATGGTTGTTTTCCGGACTCTGTTTCAACAAGAGCTCCCTGATGAAATGTCTAATGTGAAGCGGCCCTTACCTCAAGGTAAACTGTCCTATACAGAAGGAACTGGTCTCAGGTCTTTGTGACAGCGAACCCCTCATTCTAACCTCCAACTTCATAATGCAAGCAAGGAGCAGAACTCCCGTCTCCTGGAACCGTGTATTCTGCAGGTCTTGATCTGGGCTAAGTACACGGAGCATGCGTGACACGGCTAGGGCCGGATCTCCAGGTGCATCATCACTTGGAACAATGTGGTTGATGTGACCATTATCGAACGGAATCCAGACAGCTGAGAAGGAGAAAAACGGCAGCGTATGCCTTTGATGGGTAACAGTGGTTCCCCTTCACTTTCTGGAGACTGTGTATGTGAATTCTGGGGCATGGCAGCAGCATTCTGGGTGAGGATGGCGGGGGTGCAGAAGGCTGGGTCCCAAAATGGGAAGACCACACTTACATCTCACTCTGTGCATCCTGCCAGGCAGTTCCCAATCACACAGGAACGTAGCAGGTTAACCCTGTCACCTGGAGCCCCTGAGACAGTTCCAACGAGGTCATGTCCCTGCTGTCGTCTCACATAAAGACTGTGTCCAGTAGGCCCCCTCAGGGCACACGGCGAAGGAGGGGGAATAAGGCACCCCTTTTCAATGATTAACTTTGCCAGTGGCCAAAATGCCATTGCTTGTACCAGGCGGCACTGTCGGGACAGTTCAGAGATTTTCTTTTCATGTACTTCTGTCTTTCGGGTTCTCCTTTGCTCCCTCCCTCAGCCACCGCCCTATTCTTCCTTCCTCTGTGATGTTTGGCACAAAATGCTATGATCCGGCAGCTGTAATGGAAGGAGAGTACTGGAGGACCAGCCGCCCGCTCGGCCGTGGAAGCTGCCTTCTCTAGAATCCTGAGCGGCCGGCAGCGGCACACCCTGGTTCTCCCTGACCTGTGTGTGTGTGGAGGGTGGCGTCTGGCCAGCTGAGCAAACAGCTCTCACAGGAGGTGAAATGTCCGTTTGGGCCAGAAGGAGGAAGAACACAGCCCAGCAAGAGCACTGGTGCAGGTCGGCCTTCGTCGCTGGTTCGGGCCAAGGTCCTGGAGGTCAAGGCAGAGCCACAAGCCCCCAAAGCCACCCCCCAAGCAGGGCGCACCCGGCGAGAAAGATCTATGCTGGTGGCCCTTGGGCTTGCAGCGACTGACAGCACCCCGGAGCGGGGGGACAGGACCCAGCCCGGAGGACCTCTCCCCCATAGCCATCTGCCCATCCAGCTGGTCAGGCTGCCCACCAGGCCAGGGAGTGTAAGGAGGCATGGAAAGCAAGAGAGTAACTCGGGGCAGCTGGCCTGCATCTGCCAGGAATCTCGGGAGGCTGTCCGCCCACCTCTCCCTGGAGTTCGTGTGCTTGAACTGGGGCGCTGGGTCGCCAGAGGGAGGACCCGGCTGCAAGGCGTCGGCGGCCAGGGCCCGTCACCCCCGACCCGGGGCCGTCCTCGCGTTCGCTAACAGCGCGTCTCTGATCTGTGATGCTCGGTAATTCCGGCCTGAAGCTTTAAAAGAAACCTCCTGAACAAAAAGATGAGCGTGGAGAAGGGCCCGGGACAAGGCTCCCCGCGTCGAACACGTGAAAGGCCCTCTCGGCGGCACCCGCAGCGCGCCCCCTGCCCCTGCCGCCCACTTCGCACGCGGAAGGAAAATGTCCGTCTGCCTGTGAGGCTATGGGCGGCGTTCGCGTGGCGAAACCGCTGGCGGGAAGCCGAGGCCTGGGAGACGAAGGGATCCGCGCCCACCCGCCCCTCCCAGGGGTCCCGGCCACGCGGGTGGGTCGCGTCCACGTGGTGCCTTCCCGCCGCCGCGCGACCAGGCACAAAATGCTATGTCCGCGCAGGAGCTCCCCGTCGGGAGTGGGCGGAGGCGGGGGCCCGGAGCCGAGGCGCGGGACCCCGCGAACCCGCAACCTCCCACCAGACCCGACCCGCCCCTCCCCGGAGCCCCCTCCCCTCGGCCTCCCTCGGCGAGGACGCCCCTCCCCCTACCCCCACCTCCCTGCAGAGAAGACCCCTCCCTCACGCCCTCCCCCCAACAGAGAAGCCCCCTCCCCCTCCCGCAGAGGACGCCCCTCCCCCGCCCTCACGCCTCCCCGAGAAGCCCCCTGTCTTCCCGCTCAGTGGCGCCCCCCACTCACCCCCCACTCACCCGAGAGACCCCCTCCCCCACGCCCCTCGCCGAGAGGCCCCTCCCCCACGGATCCGCGACCCCTGCTCACCGAGCAGCCCCGGGAGCGGCCGGGCGCGGGGCGCGGGCGCGGCGTGCGGCGGCGGCGGCAGCAGCAGCAGCAGCAGCAGGAGCGCGAGCGGCGGCCCCATGTCCGCGGGCGGGCGGCGCTCAGTCCATGGCGGCCGCGGCTTCGGGCCCCACTCCGCGAGCGCCGCTCCTCCCCGCGCTGCCGGCGCCGCCGCGGTTTCAGCACCGGACAGCGCCGCCGCCCCGCCCCCTCGCGCCGCCCCGCCCCGACGCGGGAGTCGCCCCAACGCGCCGCGCCGCCCCCTCGCGCAGGCCCCGCCCCCGCGGTCGGGGCTCGCGCGCTCCCGGCCTGCGGGCTCCCCGGGCTGGAGGTACCCCTGCCTGCCCTCCGCGCACGCGGCCGAAGGGTCCGAACTGCCGCCTTTGTCTTGCCGGTAAATGGAAGTGGCCGCAGGAGGCTGCCGCTCGGGGTGGACCCTGGGGCGCAGGCGCCCTGGGGCCCGAGCGGCCCGCTGCCCCCACGCGGATACGCGGCGGCGTCCTCCCCGAGCGCAGAGCCCGAAGGGCCTGGCCGGGCGGGACCCGCGGTGGGGCGGCGTCGGCCTGGGGTCCGCGCCTTCGCCCGCAGCCGGCCCCTGTCCGAGGGTCCGCGAGGGGCTCCGGGGCCCCTGTTTCTTAAAGGCCTGCGCGCGGCCGGGCGGCCAGGGGCGTTGTGGGCGTCGCGCGGCTGTGGCTGCGACAGCGTGTCCGAGAGGAGTGGGTGTCGTGGGTCGGCGGGCGGGGCGTGCACGTTGAGATCGTGTGTGCTGTAACCTTCACATCCGCCCAGGCCGTCCCCTCGCCATCGTGCCCGTCATCCCGTGCGGACCCGCCTGGGCGCCCCCATCCCTCCTAGGGCATCCCCCCTGCAGCTCCTGCGAGGGTCCAGGCCACCCGGGCCCCACCGCCTCGGTCCCGCGGGCTCTCCTGGCCGCTGGTGGGCATCGGCGGCCTTCCCAGGCCTTTTCTTCCGTGCTCCTGCGCGCCACACAGGCTGGCTGTGCATACTTCATGGGGAGGCGATCGGTGAGGATCGGGGGCCCAGCCCAGCCTCCACAGTCAGAATTGAACCGGCGGCCTGTCCTGCACTGTTCGCAGCCGGCCCCTCCCTCGGGGTTCCCCTCAGGGCCCTGCCCCTGTGCCCAGAGCAGTTCCTCCTCTGCTGGCCAGGTGGACTAGCAGTCTTGTCCTTGACACCCAAAGGCCCAGGGGACCCCCAAAGAGAGCTGTCCACCTGGGGCACTGCAGCAGCTAATGTCTTCCTGCCGCATGCACATCAGCATCTGGGCCCCACAGACCCCACAGGCGGCCAGCCGGTCAGGGAGAGGGTGGGAAGGGGCTCCCAGGAGGCACCGCCACATTCCTGGGATCCGCAGCCGGATTTGGGCCTTCCTCCTGGAATGGTCATCAGTGACGTGACATGACTCACCCACGAGTGCCTCTCCTCCCTGAGCTCCGTGACAGCACCCCTCAAACTGGTGTGGGTATACAGGGCTCATGCCATGGCGGGCTCCAGTGGGGGGGGCCATCTCAGCAAAGGCAGGGGCTGGGTGTGGAAGGGCACCCCAGAGGGTGCGCGTGGGCACTGCCAAATGCTGACAAACTGGATGACAGAAACAACAGGAATGGGACAGCAATGAGCTCTGGGTGGGCTCCAAGGTGATTCAGCAGAGGGCGGCAAGCAGACACCCCAGGACCTGCCAGCAGCCACCTCACCCCATTTTGGACAAGGCCACTGCACCCTCATCACTCTTGAGGACCATGCCCCAGCCTCCCCACCGCAGGCGAAGTCCCTTGGCGTGTACCCAAAGGCTGAGAGGGCCTGGAAGCGGGAGCCCTTCCTGAGGCGTCCGGGAGGCTGTTTACTCTGGGGCTGTGGGGTCTCTTGTTTGGCTGCTGCTGACGGTGGAGTCCCAAGCCAGGTCCTCCTCACCCCTACCACCACAAACTCAGGACTCTGATGGTGGGAGACACCAGGGAAGGGAGGCCCAGGAGGGACTGCAGTAAGTCCCCATAACAAAGTCACCCACAGGATGACACCAAACAGCGCAGACCCCCCCGCAGACCAGTCCTGGGCTCTGCTTCAGGAGCCACAAGACCTTAGCTCTGCCAAATGACAAGCAGCTCAAGGCAGAGAGAAGGAACGCGTGGAAGGAAGGCAGGGAAGTCATCGAGAGAGAACGGGCCTGGTTCTGGAGCTCAATCTGAGGAATGCAGGTTTCTGACCCAAGAAGGCTGTGTGGGGTCAACAGGAGCGCTGGCCAGGTAAGTCATCCCTACAGGCGATCCCAGTGCTTGACCCCAACTCATAAGGAAGTGCACACACCTGCATGTGTAAGAACGTCTGCTGTCCAAGGCACACATGCATGTGTCCACTCCCCATACAGCATTCAAACGTTCTAACACATGCATCCCTGAGCCCTCTGGATGGGGGTGTCTCCTACATGTATATACATTTCCTACCTTTCTACAGAGAATTATTCAATCCAGTATCGTCACACCAATACGCATAATATACACCCAAAGCACGCCTGGGCCTCTGCAGTTCACAAAAGAACATACTTGCAGCCATCGATCAAGGAATGACTCTCCCAAGGATATTATCAAGGTCAAACATGGGCCTAGAGCAATGTCTCCCTCCAAGTGTCTGCCTGAGGACACAGGTGGACTGGAACTCCGAGGGACAACAAAAGACTTGGGGTCAGAAGGTCAGGTTTCAAGTCCCAGTCCCTCGCAAACCGGGTGTGTGGCCTGGACTGTTGCTAAGTGATGAAAGAGGAACTGTTGGCCACCCTGATGTTTTTGCTGCACCAGTGCCCTGGACTAAGTCAGGGCCGACCAGAGTAACTGACATCTCGTCAGGGCCTGAAAGGGTTCACAGTGGGGCAGCTGGGCCTCTGAGTCCTGGAAACAACAGCACAGCTGGGGACGTCACTGGCCAGGAGTAGCTCAGCCCCCATGCCCACACCCCCCAGCCCCCTGCTCTCCTGCGGAAGCCTAGACGTGCAGGGCCAGGTTGTGATCACTTACTGGGCTTTCAGTTGGCCAGCTTTCTAAAGACAAGAGCTATGAGGTGAGCTTTTCAGGCAGAGGCGACTTTCACACATCCCATGTAAGCAAAGGTACTTGACCTGTGCCAACAACCATCCTCAAATTATTTATTTTAGACAAACATCTAGCCCTTACTAAATGGCACAGCAGTCTGAACTATTGATTAAAATTGTCGAAACCTCCGGAGTGGCCATTTTTAATTGGCTGTATTCTGTCGTTTAAATACAGCCCCATCTCTAATTGAACAGCGCACCTGGGGTGGGCCATCCAATGGTCCAGCAGCACCATGAAGGACAGCGACTCCAGGCCTCAAGGAGTGCAAACCTCATCCATGCCCACTGCTACAGAGATGAAGCACCGCACACCGGACCAGGACATCACAGGGAGCACTGTGTCACTCCCCAAGGTCTTGTCCCCTCTGCAGCACACCTCCCTGCCCCAGGGACAGTTCTGTCTGGCACCAAGTGCTGCCTGACTCCCAGGCAAGCCCCAGGGCAGGTAGAGGGAGGCCGCACACCTCTCATTATCCTGGACCCCCAAAGCTCTGAAAAGTTAGGCTGAGCATGTGGAGTGCTGCGTCAGCCCATTTCGTCCGCCAGCAGACCAGCAGACAGGGCTGGTGTCGCCTGGGCAGCAGTGGACACTACAGTCAGCACCACCTGCTTGTCTTGGCAGGACTTCTCCCGAGCACATCCTGAAGGACATGGGAAGCCTACCAGGGAAAGGCTTGGGCTAGGAAGTCAGACAGATGCCAGGAATGCCTTCCGACCTGGAATGTGGGCCGCAGTGGAGTGATGTATGCTGGAAATGGTCAGAGCTGACCCCAGGGGGCTGCATGTGGGGAAGGAAAACTTCCTCTACCCCAGAGATTCTTCTGGCTGGCATAAGAATCAAACTGACATAAGACAGACTAGCAGGAGAGAACCAGACCAAAGCTGAATGGCATGTATACCTCCTGTACATGCAGGTGAGACCCAGGAAAACCTAGTAACTCCCTGGGTGTAGGTCACTGCCCTGTCTGTTGGCAGGGGTTTCTGGAGATGGAGAGCCAGCCCCCTCTTCCTGGAACTGCAGATTCCTCAGGCACGTGACTATCTCCCAGAAGAGGAACTTGTACTTGGTTTTAAGAGCTTCTCTGCTGTTTGCAGCCTTTAGAAATTAACAGGTTAAAAAATACTCAACATGCCAAAGAGGCTGTGAAACTGAATAGACCCGGCCAGTGTGGCCCAGGGATGCCAGCAGGGGGAGCTCGCGCCCAGAAAAGCAGGAGGAAGGCCCCTGCCTCCCCCAGCAACAGCCCAGCCAGTGAGCAGCTACCGCACGGGACTCCCGCTTTCCTCCAAGCAAAAGGTTTAGAACAGCCATTTCCTCTATAAAGAGCATTTTTGTTCCTAGACTTGCATGCGGTTTTGCCATAGTTTCTTGTCCTAAATGATTCTCTGCTGTTACCCAATAAACGAGTTTTTCTGGTACAGTAACTTAACAAGCTTTTTCATATAAGGGTAACAAGACATATCTTGGGGTGCCAAAATGCCCCCTCCAGGATCGCAGGGCCAGGTGCCTGCGCTGCCAGCCTGCACCTCTGGCATTGTGGCTACAGTGCCCTGCCTCCACACAGCCCGTCATTCTGCCTGGCTTGCCACATGCCTCTCAGTAGCTCCACTGACAGGCCTGCTGACCTGAGCAGGGCACCAGGCCTCAGATGCCTTACCAGTAATAAGCAGCCATCAGTGGCTGACTGTGGGAGAAATGCTGTTTATAAAGCTCCAGCTAGGTGCCAGGCAGCAGTAGCCATGAGTGACAGACACCGCGGCATCCCTGTGCTGCAGGTGAGGGGATCCAGCTGAGGGGGTTCCACCCATCTTCCCAAGATCCCACAGCCAGTAAGTGGTGGAATCAGGGCCCCAAACCAAGGCCTCTTTCTCCAGAAACATGTGACCGGCACCAGCCCTTCCCAGGTCACCCTGCAGCGATTTGGTGAGAAATCTCCGGAAGCCAGTACTCGGGCTAGTGCCTAGCCTTCTCCAAAGCAGGTGGCCAGCACTACGCTCACTGGTGGTTATCTGGGTTGTTGATGCCAGAGGGTGTGTTTAAATCAGTGTTGTTTCTTTAACTTTATCAGAGGAACAGACAAGAAATGGCATGCACTGATCTTACTTCACCAAAATCTGAACTTAGCCACAAGTCACACACTCTCCCAAGAAGCTGCCTAGTGTTTCTGGAAGACATTCAAATCCTGTGGTGCTTCCCAGAACGTTCTAGATGAAGAGTGGTACATGGAGACCTGGCTGAAAGTCCCCTGGCAAAGTCGCAGGAAAAGGCCAAGGCAGAGCCCCGGGTGACGCCCTCCTCTGGGACCCCGTCCCCATCATCTGCTTCTCCGCCTCAGCCAGCATTCGCGCACCTGGACCTTCGGGGGCTACCTTGACAAGGGGGGAACGGGCTGGCCCACCCAGAGCTAAGTCTTCAGGCCAGGGCTGTGGACAGCCTGGGCCACCCGACAGCTCTCTGACCAGCTCTGCTCTGGGCCAGGTCAGGAGCCAGTCCTGTGCAATCAGGTGCATCCAGAATGTGCCGGCTCACATCTCCTTGGGCCACTTTTAATCACTGTGACTGAGGGTCGCCATTTGGCTTTCAGAACCAGTGTTTCCACAAAGCAGGGCCTCACTATGTTCATTTGCAGTGAGAGAGCCTCCTCATTCACAGTTTGACTTCCAGCCTGAGGAACATGTACAGGGGCCCCAAACAGCCTCCATTAAGTAAACTACAGCCCCCTCTGGACAGGCAGTTCTCTCTCTGGCCAAATGGAGCAGAGCTAAGACCACACGGGGTAGTGGAGCAAAGTCCCAAATCAGAATACAAATTATGTTTATAGGCAAAGCAAAACAACAGTGCTTCACATCTGTCTAGACTGATTCCCAACAGGTGACATTGAGCATCAGGTGACTTTGGGGATGGGGTAGAGAGGCAATCCCAAACTGAATGTTGTACACTCTCCTCCCTTTACGATAACAGCTCCCCTCGGTATCACCTTGGCGTGCACGCCGTGCGTAAGTTACCAGTGGGTAAGCTTACCTTATGCAGGTACCACCTACTCAGTGAAGCACTACAGTGCTAGGCGGGCTGTCAAGAAATGTCTTCTGCAAGTAAGACAGGACATCTCAGAGGTGCTGCACATCTGCTTCTTTGCTGATGTGAGAGGAGTATGATCACTCAGACTTTAGAGATAAGGAAAGTGAGTTTCAGAAAGCTTTTATCACTTGCCCAAGCCTCACAGGTAATAAGAGGCTAAACCAAATCCTGAAGCCAGATTTAATCTCAAAGCCACACCAGCATGTTCCAAAGCGCATCTCACAGAACTCCAGAATCCAGATGCTCCTGACATGGGACCTTCCAAAGGAGGCTGATGAACCTGTGCACTACAGGGGCAATCCAGGCTGAGGGTGGGGCCTGCTGGTTCAACAGCACGCGCTCTCTTCTGAGATCATCTCTGACACCTAAGCCACAGTTTGCAGGACTCCGGAGCCAGCTCCACCCAGAGCAGCCCCCGCTCTGAGCCTGTGCAGACACAGCGCCAGAGAGCCTCAAGGACCTTGCCTTCATTACCACTCTCTGGGTGGGGTCTGGCCATTTTTGGGACATGTAATGTAGGCAGCAGCATATTAACATGCTCTGTAAGCACATAAGGCCTCCCCAGTCTTGTTACTAGGCCAGCCCCTGTCAAGTGTGCATGACCTTCTGTATGGATTCTGTGCTCCACCTGGGCTCAGGGAAACCGATCTGAGCCAGTCCCCTGCCTCCTTGCTCAGCCACCTTGCAGTAATACTTCCAGTGGGGCCGCTGCCTCGGTATTCGGCTCTCTGATGTGCCTGGACAAACAGACCCTACTTGTTTTCGTGACACTGAGGTCATGTTAAAGGGCCACAGGAACAAATGTGAAGACTCTCTTATTGCCGAAAGATGGAAAAATGTGATCACTGAAAACAAATGACTGCAAAGGATGAAAATTCATTGGACATATAAAAATGTATTTGTTCACAATGACACTAAAAAGACACTGCCAAGCCTGAGAGGTTGCTAGGGCACCAACTCATTCTTCTAAAAACTGGAAAGGTAAAGGGATCAAAACATTCATCCTGACTGCTCTGCATGAGTATTTCAGGGCAGCCAAATGGTTTTTGGAGGAAAGTTTTTTGCAGAAAAGTTCCAGGTGATTGATACAAAAGAGTAAGATTTAGAAAAACACCATTCTGCAACTTCTTGTGAAATAACAGACCAGGTAACAATAACCAATTGTTGACAGTGAAGCGGGCAGGGCGCCATCAACTTGGTGTTGATATAAGTGAGTAAGAGTCTCCTACTATCTTCCCCCAAAAGAACACCAATTTTGACAACACCCACTGACAAAAGCCTTTGTGCAAAGCTCGACACTCCAGTGCGATGTTGGAGCAAAATAAGTCCAAGACTGGATGCACTGGTGAGGGGATGAGAGACAGTTCGTGTCATCCAGTCACCTGTCCCCTGAGGCAACACAACTCAGTTTCTTCCATGGGGGAGAAGCCACGCGTGTGAGCTCAGGCTTCTGCACCAAGCGGGACACCGCCAGAGGCCCATGTGTGCTGCTCATCCAGGGACTGAGTGCTGGGATGGGACGGGGAGCGGTCGGGACAATGAACCAAGGGGCCGTGGCTACTCCTAACCCCTTTGCGGCTCCACCAGGGACCTGCCAATGGGCATCTGGGGTCACCTTGCCTGTGGGCCCCACAACTGGCCCATGGGCACCCCCAATGCCCCATGCATCACCACACGCTCCCCAACCCCATGGTCAGCTCCGTGTGTGTGCCCACGGGGCCGCAGGAGCAACCTTCTGAGCACGTGCAGGAAGCCACCGACTCTGTAGGACTGGAGGCACAACAAACCCTTGAGAATTCAGCATTGTCCTAGAGAAAACAGAAGGCAGGCTGTCAGCACCTGGCCCAGCTCTGCAGGATCAAGAGTAGGCACATGAGCTTCAGAGTTCTGAGGAGACACACAGTGTGGGGAGCAGCCTGCCCACAGGAAAGGTCTGGGAAGGCCTCGGAATCCTGAACGGGGCTGGCGGCTGCTAACTCATCCTGGAATTTCTAGGACCAACTAGACAGGCAGCCTATTACTTACTTGGCTTATTTAACCAAAATAATTCCTGGTCTGGGAAGCAAAAAGATCTAACGTGGACGCCCACAGTACTAAAGAAACACCTGATACAGAGCGTGGAGCTTCAGGGCAGATGCAGAGAATGTCACCAGGCCACGTTCTTGTGACATCCCTTCCCTCTCTCAAAGACCCCGCAGCCATGGGAAAGGCAGATGCTTGCACTAGTGGGGGGATCACAGGGCAGTGACTGGGGGCCAGGTCTAACCCCGTGCATGCAAGCCAGAATGCCAAAATGGTCCAGTAACATGGGGCCCCAGACACACCCATATCGCTTCCATTCTGTGTGGCTAAGACAGGCTTTCTCAGTTCCAAGCAGAGCCAGATTAGCCCCAACCATGGAACAAGGTGCTGACCTAGGAAAGCCAAGCAGGAGTCTATGAGCACCCCTCCCTATAAAAGCATTAAATGAGCCCCACACCGTGGAGGAGCACACTGGTGTATGACACTGACCACTCAACAGGAAGCTAGGATGAGCAGCAGACACCAAGGTGCCCGGCTCAAGCACAAACCCCCTCAGGTGATGGACACTCACAAGGGCAGGGAGACCTTTCTGGGTGATGGAAACGTCTCACCTTGACTGGAGCACAGCTTATGGGGTTGAATACATTCTCCAAAATTCATCAAACCGTACAATGAAGGCCAGTGTGTTTTACTGCATGTAAATTAATCCATTTTTTAAGATGCGATTTCTCTGGCATTTCAGAGATCTGTGCTCCTGTCAAAGACTTGAATGATGCCAGGTGGTGAGTTCCATTGCATGACGAAGGGTGGTCTGAACTCAGCAGCTGTCACCCCACCTCACGCCGTGGCCACCATGGGACAGTCCAGGAAGCAAGTGAGGGTCCTACAGATGGCCTGGTGGGCTTTGTGGACACCTTGGAGCCAGCCCCCCACCACAGACAGCAGCCCTTGGGGTTTCAGGATCTGCAGGTGTGCATCCTGACCTATTCCTCATCCACGTAGAAGCTGCCAATGTTGTGGGGCTCCAAGTCTAGAGGTCTCCCCACTGGGCACACTGCTCGGCCCCTTGCCTCACCCCACAGGCCCCAGGTGTCTGCAGCCTGGGGCCCCACACCTGGGGTGATGCGAGGACCAGATGAAATCATGAGCAACCTGTCACAGCAACTGTCCTTGAGGCTACTTCGGATCTGTGGACCCTCAGGACCGAGTATTTGGGCTGCCCCAGCACCAGACCCTCACCAAAAACATATTAGCTGGCTTCCAGGGAACCATGGAGTGGGTGCCCAAGGGGGTCACAGACTTGGTCACAGCCGCTCCCTGCATGTGTCCCGTGCACTCTGTGTGCCTGGCTCCCTGCACAGCCCTCCAGTCATCCACGGCTGTGCATCTCACTGGTACCCGTGTTCCGGGATTCCTCTCAGGAGAGCGACCCGCAGGGACAGCTGTGTCCCTGCACGAAGGGGCCACTGCCGTCAGGTAGGAGGCCCTGCCTTTAACCAGCATGCGGAATGGGAGGATAATTATGAACAGGCAGGAAGTGGGGTGGGCTAGGAGCACGATGGGGGGAGCCTGAATTTTCTCCATATGAAGTCGGTGTTAGTTTCCTGTAGCTGCTGTAAGAAATGACCACAAACTGGGGCTTAGAACAGCACACGTTTACTCTCCCGCAGCCAGGAGCCTGGATGCCCAGCAGCCCAGTTCCCTCCAGCTGCAGTGGTGCTGACAGTCCACGCTCATGGCTGCAAGCCCGTCTCCACCTGTTCAGTCGTATCTCCACCGGTGGCCACACTGCCTTCTCTGCATCTGTGTCAATCCTGCCTCTCATAAGGACACTTGTGAGGACAGCTCGGGCTGACCCAGATCACCCAGGATAACCCCCAACTCAGGATCTAAACTTCATCACACCTAGAGTCTATTTGGCCACATAAGGTGACATTCACAGGTTCCAGGAATCACAACAAATGTTTTTGGGGCCATTATTCAGATGAACACAGGGCCTCACGGGCAAGCATGAGTCCCACACTGTATAAACTCTGGAAATTTACTTTGTTCTGTAACACGATCTACCCTAGCAACTTAACAACGGCCTTTCAAAGACAGAGAAGAACATGTATTTAAATGTGAGTTATTAGTCCTGAAACGCACCTTCTTCCACAAGGAGAGCAAGGCCTACACTCACAAGGTGTGAGTCCACTTGGGAGGGAGGTCAGCACGAGCTGCTGTGCAGATGATAGTGCTGGGTGCACAGCCATCAACTGTGCAAGGAGGTGGGACTAGACTGTCTACCAGATGCAGAATGGGGCCCAACCGGCACTGCCACAAGGTGCCATGTGACCCAAAGAAACTCCTGCTGGGGAACTGCCTCCTGCCGACAGCAGTGAAGAGGTCGGATCAGGCTGGACATCACCCAGATCCTCTGTGGCAGCCAGCAGACACCAACGGCCCAGGTGGCAGGCTGGGTGGGGCTGCATGGTGGGATGGTCCACCTGCCACAGATGACCATGGGCAAGGCCTGCTTCCCCTGTACATTCACCATGCCCGTGAGTCTGGGAGAGGGGCACACGGTCCAGCCCTGACGAGTGCCCAGCGTCCCGGAAGGCCCGGCTAAAGCTGCATTAAAGTGTGAGGGGAAGTCCTTCTGTAGGTGCTTACATAACCCACTGGGGCTCATTCACATTGGGAGCAGCTACATGGGCCACGCTGAAGGCCATGATACAGATGAAGAGGCATCCCTGGAAGATACTGGGTCCATCAGACGCTGCAGCCAGGACATTTCTCTGACATACAGAGAAACGTACATCACTGAGATGTCCCATTACTGGAAAAAGCACACACACAGAAGGCTGGGCACACAGCTGAGCCAGGTGATGTGACATGCTAGTCGCAGAGCTAAGACACACCTGCTGATATTGACCCCGGTCCAGAAATGGCCTGGATGTCTACAGGAAGTCCTGGGCGTGCTTGGGTGAACCCTGCCACTCAGGGTCCCACTCAGTCGGAGCACCAGGAGGGATGCTGCCGGCCAGCAACTCCTTGCTTTACGCTTGGCGCGGCTGCCGCCCAAGACCCAGGCTGTGCTGTGTCTGGTAAATCAGGTGGAAGGCAAGCAGGCTATGTGCCCTCAGTTCTTCCAAAGAACAAAGGCCCTGGAGCCAGCATTCTGTGGTGGAGAGGTATCCTTGCATTTTCAAAATAAGCAGGTGGAATAGATGTCTGCTTTTCATTCACTCTGAAGGTTACCTAGACAAACAGCTCTCACCTAAAACTGTTCAATTGTTTCACAATCACACAAATTTCAGTCACACTTCCTTGTAGACCTGCAATTAGCAAGGCACTGACATGCCAATGCCCAGCCTGGTTTCCAAGGTGGGCAGGTGCTGGGGGGTGGCACCAGCCAGAATGGCCTCTGTGAGTGGGGGTGGAATGGCCCCCATGCCAACACTGAAGGCTGATGAGGTGGTGGCCCAGCCGATTTGGCAGGTCACTTGGCCTCCCTGCTGTCGGCCAACTCGTCCCTGCAGCATGCTTTTCTGTTGAGTGGGGCTGAGACCCCTGTGTGCAAACAGCTGGTACGAGGGTGTCACTGGATTTTAGGCTTCCCCCCGCTCGCTCTTGCTCCTGAGTCCACATGCCCCTGCAGACTCCTCTGCAGCTCACTTGCTTGTCCCCCGTGTCCCTCCTTGCTGGCCCTGACCAGCTGGCTGCCTTTCATCTCTGCCCATGGGGACGCAGCTCCAACCGAGGTCTTGGCAGTATGGTGTGCACTGTACCTGGAGCAGGGCACCCACCTACAAGGTTCACCACCCAACTGGACCCTCAGCAGTGCGTGTCACTGGCTGTGCAGGCTGGCAGCATCTGGGGATGCAGCATGAACATGGACAGCCAGGATGCCAGCAGAAGCTGTTCTTAGGGTGCCCACTCACCCCCGTCCTCCAAGGCCAGCCCGGCAGGGCACAGGTGCCACCGTCTGTCCTTTGCCTGCACCCACGCCAGGCTGACCACCCCACACTGACTCAGCCGTCCTTCTCCCATGCTGGCCAAGTCAGGCAACTGGGTACTACCAATGGAACAGCATGGCAAGTCCTTGACACCTAGGGCTTCTTCCCGCCCCAGAGCACACATAGCACTTCCAGACCCTGTCCAGCGTCTCTGTTCAGCAAGAGTGTCATGGGACAGGGTGGTCCCCTGCAGGGTGTCCAGATGGCACAGTGGGGAAGCTAACATGAGGCTGGAACAAAACTGAAGATCTTTTTGCGCGTTTTGTATGAATATGAACTGTCCCTGACCTTTTCCAAGTAAGGATGGAAGAGATCAGCAGTTGCTTGCTTGGCCCCGGCCCTGCCACACCTGCTGACACTCAGTCAGCTGCGGGCACCTCTCCCCTGTCTTCGGTGGGCAGCATGTCCTCTCGTGGAATGCAGCCCTGCAGAGGATTTCCTGGCCTTACAGAGCGCCCACGCACCTCGGAGAACTCCTGAAGTCTGCATGGCAAGCTGGCATCCTCACCGGGCTGGTCATCAGCTCCTGCGTGCTTCCAGGCACTGGCCTGTGGGAGGGGCTCCTGCCAGGCTGGCAAGTCCCTGTGTGAGTGCTTCTGTCCCTCAGCAAAGATGGGGATGCTCTTTCTCTGTCCGTTATATCTGGCTGTTTAAATTTTTGTGAAATATTAAATACAAAAGAGTGGTGATAATGTGTAAGATTATAAACAGGAAGATGAATGCCCGACTGTCGATTTCCAGTTGAACAGGTTTCTTTCATTCGCTCCCTTTGAAGATCCTCATGAGCTCTCCATCCCTCCCTCCCATCAATGCTGAATTTCGTTGTATCTTTCCTTTTATGGATGTTATCATCACTATTGCATAAGCAATAGTGTTCAGTTTCATGTGTTTTTACACTTGACAAGATGAAACCACACTCCTACCCTGGGACTTGCTGTCCACTGATGGACAGCACCCACTGATACTCTGAGCACCCAGCTCGCGTCCCCATACACCTTCACAGGGGTTCTCTAGGGTGAATGCCTGGATAAGGACTTCATGAACTATTCTGGCCCATCAAAAACTGAATTACATTGTTTCACAAATTGCAAATTTTAGCTATCCAGACTGACACAGATAAAAGAGAACCTGGCTACTCTGAAAACTCGTATATAAAGTTTTAAAACTAATTAACCTCTTCCCACAAAGCAAACACTGAGTTTGGACAATTTTAGAGTTGAGTGCTGCAACAAGTCCACGGGACCATTTCTCGCCTTACACAAGCTGTCCTAGACGCGGAAGGTAGAACACTCTTCACTCTCTCCAGGTGGTTAGACTGCTCTTTATACTAAACCCAAGGGCAAAATGGAAAGAAACTTACATTCACCAACACAGAATACAGCTCAGTTAGCAAAGACATCCAGAAAACTCTATGTTCAAATTAACCAAAATAAGCAAACTACACCTCCCGTTTCTGGGAGGGAGAGAAAACTCACCCTAAATGCTCCTGACTACAGCAAGCAGCCCATTTCTGTACCTCATGGAGACAGAGGCAGTGAGACTGGCCTGTTCTTACTTTTCTGCTCAGAGTCTGAGGACAGAGTGAGCAGGCTGTTGTGAGGTGGCCTACCAGGCCACAGGGTGCCGATCAACCACAATACAGAGCCTGCGGCTCACAGGGACAGGAACACACAGGCCTCCTGGTACCTGAGGGCAGGCGAGATGGAGGGCAGGCCACACAGCCAGGAAGCCTGGGGCCCATCCTCTGCTGATACCGGAAAAAGATGAAATAACAGTGCTTCAGTTCAGGCTGAATGACTTGGTTCTGTCACTCATATTTACAGCCACAGCCACCACCAGCCCCCAGTGAAGCAGCGTCAAGACCAGAGAGGAGCCGGTACAGGAGCCTGCACAGAGCTCCCGCCGATGCCTGCTCAGCCACACCCTTTGCTTTAGCACCTTCTGCTCTTGGTGGAAAGACAGGCTCACCCCAGAACGCAGCCCCTGTCCCTAAGGGGAAAACTTGTACTAATATGTTTTTTAAAGTGCACAAATAGATGTTGTCATTGCTTTATTACTCATAGTTTGCAAGCAATATAGTATATATAAAAGCCAAGTTTAAAACAGCTGGGTTTGCTATAAGCGTCTTTTTTTTTGCACCACGGGTTTCTGTACCACTGGAATTCTTTACCTGAAGTATATTGTTTATGCAGGCACTGGCAAAAACATAAGAAACTGAGTTTTCTACTCATACAGCTCCAAATAAATCCCCCACTTCTCCATTATTTGGGTTGGTAGCATTAAAAACGCTAAGAAAACATCATTCATTTTGTTTTCTGTGAGTCCTTTTTCTCCATTTTACGTGACCAAAGTGGTCAGCTCAGTCATGAATTCAGGAGCACTCCCAGAGTTCTTGAGGACGACTCGTAGAGGAATCTGAAACACGAAGACAGAAAGATCACAGACGGAAGTGGCCAAATCACCCAGACGCACATTTTCACAAAGTAACCCTAAAAATGCAGCCACATGTACTTAGAAAGTTGCGATGATCAGTCCCCATTTCACTGTTTCTATGTACGACTGAGTAAGAACCTTAGCACAGACGCAGCCCATGCACACAGCCAAGCAAATGGAGCTGCCATCACAGTCCCCTCAGCCAACAGCTCGCAGGGGCACCCAGGAAATTGCACAAATAAAACACTACTCTTTGATAAAATGTGCTCATGGCCATGTGTCCCGGGGGTGGATGCTTATTTACTCAAAAGTACTCTAATGAGGACCTACATCCTTACTCAGATACGGAGCATGCTCATCGGTGTGCACCTGCACTTCCCTACACAAGAACGGAGATAAGCCAAACTGTTCACCCCACTGGTAGACAGGCTACCAGTGAACCTACCACTCTGCCTGTTAGCTTTCCCACCTCCTCTCCTACATGCCTGTCCCCTAGGCTGAGCCCCCAAGGACTTTCTTTCCCGAACCTTGCAGAGGATCTGCTTCATATCCAGCGCACTCTCCACTCACTGAGCCGTAAAGATGCATTAGAGGCACGCTGACCTGCTCCCCTGCCTGTTACCTGCCCTCCGAGGTCCAGAGCACTCCCTCTGAGGGTTTGTGTGCCTAGACACAGAGGCCAGTCCACCCCTGCTCTCTCCCGAGCCCCAGTGCATCTGGTGTCTGCGTCCTGCCCCCCACCTACCCTGCCGCAGGGTCAGGCAGCACAAGTGCCCAGGCCACCTGAGACTTTCCAGCAGCCGCATCAAAGGGAGCAAAGCAAGCAGGCAAGGTTCACTTCAGCATATTTCACTGAACCCAGCATGACAGAACATGTCACACTGTGATCGACACAACACATCACTGAGGCGGCCTTTCCACTCTGTCCCCAGCATGGACCTGCATGTCACAGAGGCCACACGCCAGCTCAGGCTGGCCACGGTTCCACTTTGACCTGTGCCCACTGAAGGGGCCAGCACAAGTCTAGAAAAACTTCAAGATTTCCTCTGTACCCCTGGAATTCAGGAATTTTACTCAGGTTTGCTGAGGTATCACTGCCTCTCTCTGGGCCTTTCTCTCCTCATCTGTCGTTAGCCCCCAACTTCTCTTCACCAGAATCTGCTCTGTGTTGAGATATTCTTCCAACCTGGTTTTTTAGACCATCTGGAATCTGAGTTCAACAGGGAACCCCGTGCATCAGGGACATTTATATTTTTAATTCAACAGTTTTTGATTCTAGATCACCTTTCGGGAGCTACAACTGATTTCTTTCTTTAAAGACTCCTTAGTTGTGTGGCTGGCCCACCACTGTTGCTTTAAGAATAGCTGTTCCAGTGGTTTCTAACCGCTGGGCCACCCGGTGCCCTGCAGACACCTCAGGCGGAGGATGGAGGCCACCAGCTGGCAGCAAGAGGGCAAAAGGAACATCAGAAGCCTGACACCCCCACATCACCTCCAGCTCCCCGCCCGCGGTAACGGGAAAGTTCCCCAAACCGCGTCAGTTCTTTGGGAGCTGGAGACCAGGGTGCTCACAAGGAGCCGAGGTATAAACCAGAGGGGGGAAGTGCTACCACCCCCATAGGCTGGGAAGGAGGGACACATGACACATTAAACCAACACTCCAGAATCTAAAATTTATTTTTAATTACTCAAAATATTGTCTCCTTAAGTGAGTATGAATTTGGAAGTACTTAGGAGAAAAATGCTAGATTACCCTGGCAAAAGTTACTTAACTATAGAGTAACCGGCCACTCGTGTTGACCTGTGTTTAGCCCAGCAAAGATAATGAGGTATCATCCTCTCCCCACCAAGCCGGCACCCTGGGCTGAGGGTGCCCAGCGACATGCCCGGGCCACACCCAGGCCGCCCGCCCTCTGATTGCCAACCTCCCACACATTCAGCTTTGCTTTCGATTTGTCCAGCCCTCCACCACCTGGGAAGGGGTGGAGCGCACTGTGCAGACAGGAGAAGTAAGAGCCGTTTAAGGACAGAAGGAATGAAATGTGAACTCCAGAGCTGGAAGGGACAGAGGCAAAAAGGCCAATCATCCCCTGGGCCAGGGTCCCTTGGTGTGTCTGAGCCCTCTGGACCAGAAGGCATGCTCACCCACCTGCCACAGGCCCCACGGCTCTCAGCAGGCTGTGCTCACAGAGCACGGGTAGACAGAGCCAGTTTTTTTGAAAACCAATGAGATACACAATGCGTGTTTTTATTAAAGTGTTGTTTTATTTGTGTATAGCTTTAATCACCCACATGCACACCAAGGCCCACTGGGTACCAGTGGAGGTGGAGGCATGCTGCCAGCCGAGCTATAAAAAGCATCCAGCCCAAATTCCTTTTCCAAAGACTTAAAATTACATATTGTAGAATAAAATTTTATTTGTCAACACTTGATAACAAAAAAGAGGTCCCTTTTCTGGGAGTATGCCTTTCCTTCAAGGTCTGATAGCAAGGTCTGACGTTCGGGACTGCATACAGCACCACTGAAGTTGCCTACATAGCAACAAAATTAATACTGGCAAGTAATTTGTTTGTAAAATGATTATAGTTCATTTGCTCAGGGGGAAAAATTCTTAATATAACACAAACATTAAGAAATATTTATACATCTATAATCTAATTATAAATCTATTGCTATTTTCATACTATTTATGAAAGTAGTGAATAACCTACTTGACATTTAAATGCACCAGCACATCAGCAAATGCATGCCTTTCCTCCTGAGAAAATATGTCCAATTCACAGTATGCTACACTGAGTGAGGCAATTTAAGTGCAGTAAGAAGCATTTTTTATTTAGCACCCAACAGACCAGGTAACAAAATACTAAGCCTGCTAGGGAGAAGACTTGTTTGTCCCTTAAGAAAATGTTCACTTCTAAATAAATGCCCCATTACCTAAAATAATAACTGGTCCAACGGGTTCCCAGTATCTTAAACATGTTGATTGCCTTAATGTCTCTGCTCCAGCATTAAATCAATAATATTTTAAAATATAGTCTTAAGTCTTGTTTGCCTTCCGTTAGATTGGCCTTTTTAGACATGGTCATTCTGCAGTGTGCTTCCTGCATATTTAAGCAAGAAGCTGATGTCCCACAGTCCAGAGCCATTTATTTTTGGGGGATAGTTCCTCCTTAAAGGGAAAAACCCTTTTTTACCATCTGTGTATCAGCATAGTGGAGAAGATGGCATACAGTTATTGACTATGGAGAAACAAAATACCACATTTCTGTTAATATTCTCTGCGCTTCCAGAATGCAAGCTTTGAACTTCTAAGGCCTTGTTTTGTCTCAGTGTAACTGATATGATTAAAGCTCTGGGCAAGTGGAAATGAAAGAAATTTCCACAAGGAGCAAATGTCCTCCTTTCCTTGCAGCTTCAGAACAGTGCACACTATTCCACATCCAAAAAACCCTGGCAAATTTGTTATTTCTAACAACAAAATCTTACAAAATGCTTGGACTTCCAAGTGTTATCACATCCCATGAAAATAACTTATCATTTATACAGTTGATAATTCTAATGGTCTTATTTAATATTTGTGCTTAGTAAAAATACTAGAGTAGAAATTTTTTAAAGTTGAAAACAGGAACGTGATAAAGAATATCAATGAAACCGGAGGGTGGGGCCAAGATGGCGGCGTGAGTAGAGCAGAGGAAACCTCCTCCCAAAACCATATATATTTTTGAAAATTCAACAAATACAACTATCCCTAAAAGAGAGACCAGAAGATACAGGACAACAGCAAGGCTACATCTACACCTGCAAGAACCCAGCACCTCGCGAAGGGGGTAACATACAAGCCATGGCCTGGAGAAACCCAAGCACCCCTTACCCCAGCTCCCGGCAGGAGGAGAGGAGTCGGAGTGGGGAGGGAGAGGGTGCCCAGGACTGCTAAACACCCAGCCCTAGCCATCCGCACCGGAGTGCAGACACACAGTGCGAGTAGTACCGGATACTAGGAGAATGGGACAGAAAGACCTGCAAGTGGGTCCCTGCAGCTAGCGCCCTTGGGACAAAGAAAAGCGAGTGCTTTTTGACAGACTTAAAGGGACAGGGACCTCACAGCTGGACGGAAGCGTCCTGAGACACTCAGCCCAGCAGCTGGGAATCCCGGGGAACTCCGGGTGCCCTAATCCCCGGGGCGGCAGCGCAGCTCGGATGCCCCTCACAGAGATAAACAGCCTCCTGCCCGTTTCCCCTCCGATGCCGCTCCGCCATAGTGGAGCAGCAGCCTGAGGCAGCAGGGCAGAGATTCTTTCACAGCGGCCGGGCAAGAATTAGAAACCCCATCTGCGTGCAGCTGCCCAGCACAAGCCGCTAGGGGGTCGCTGTTCTCCCAGGAGAGGACGGCCACAGACCAGCAAGAAGGGACGTTCTCCCAGCCAACACATGCACCAGCTCCCCACAACTACCTCTATCGCCATGAAAAGGCAGAAGAATTTGATACAGACCAGACTAACCCAGACATCCTCCCCTGAGAAGGAATCTAGGGAGATAGACCTAACCAATCTCCCTGAAAAAGAATTCAAAATAAAGGTCATAAACATGCTGATGGAGCTGCAGAGAAATATGCAAGAGCTAAGGGATGACGTCCGGAAGGACATTACAGAAATGAAACAATCTCTGGAAGGATTTAAAAGCACAATGGATGAGATGCAAGAGGCCATTGATGGAGTAGAAACCAGAGAACAGGAACGCATAGAAGCTGACGCAGAGAGAGATAAAAGGATCTCCAGGAATGAATCAATATTAAGAGAACTGTGTGACCAATCCAAAAGGAACAATATCCGCATTATAGGGGTACAAGAAGAAGAAGAGAGAGAAAAAGGGATAGAAAGTGTATTTGAAGAAATAATTGCTGAAAACTTCCCCAAACTGGGGGAGGAAATAGAAGCTCAGACCACAGAAGTACACAGAAATCCCAACAGAAGGGACCCAAAGAGGACAACACCAAGACACATAATAATTAAAATGGCAAAGCTCAAGGACAAGGACAAAATTTTAAAGGCAGCTACAGAGAGGAAAAAGGTCACCTACAAAGGAAAACCCATCAGGCTATCATCAGACTTCTCAACAGAAACCTTACAGGCCAGAAGAGAATGGCATGATATATTTAAGGCAATGAAACAGAAGGGCCTTGAACCAAGAATACTATATCCAGCATGATTATCATTTAAATATGGAGAGATTAAACAATTCCCAGACAAGCAAAAGTTGAGGGAATTTGCGTCTCACAAACCACCTCTATAGGGTATTTTAAAGGGACTGCTCTAGATGGAAGCACTCCTAAGGCTAAACAGATGTCACCAGAGAAAATAAAATCACAGCAAAGAAAGCAAACCAACCAAATACTAACTAAAGGCAAAAAATAAAATCAACTACCCACAAAAGCAGTTAAAGGAAATACAAAAGAGCACAGAATAAAATAACCAACATATAAAGAATGGAGGAGGAGGAATAAGAAGGGAGAGAAATAAAGAATCACCAGACTGTGTCTATAATAGCTCAATAACCGAGTTAAGTTAGGCAGTAAGATACTAAAGAACCTAACCTTGAACCTTTGGTAACCACGAATCTGCAGACTGCAATGGTAATAAGTACATATCTTTCAATAATCACCCTAAATGTAAATGGACTGAATGCACCAATCAAAAGACACAGAGTAATAGAATGGATAAAAAAGCAAGACCCATCTATATGCTGCTTACAAGGGATCCACCTCAAACCCAAAGACATGCACATACTGAAAGTCAAGGGATAGAAAAAGATATTCCATGCAAACAACAGGGAGAAAAAAGCAGTGTTGCAGTACTAGTATCAGACAAAATAGACTTCAAAACAAAGAAAGTAACAAGAGATAAAGAAGGACACTACATAATGATAAAGGGCTCAGTCCAACAAGACAATATAACCATTATAAATATATATGCACCCAACACAGGGTGTATATATATATAAATATATATATCCCAGCATATGTGAAACAAATACTAACAGAACTAAAGGAGGAAATAGAATGCAACGCATTCATTTTAGGAGATTTCAACACACCACTCACTCCAAAGGATAGATCCACCAGACAGAAAATAAGTAAGGACACAGAGGCACTGAACAACACACTAGAACAGATGGACCTAATAGACATCTATAGAACTCTACATCCAAAAACAACAGCATACACATTCTTCTCAACTGCACATGGAACATTCTCCAGAATAGACCACATACTAGGCCACAAAAAGAGCCTCAGTAAATTCCAAAAGACTGAAATCCTACCAACTTTTCAGACAACAAAAGTATAAAACTAGAAATAAATTGTACAAAGAAAGCAAAAAGGCTCACAAACACATGGAGGCTTAACAACATGCTCCTAAATAATCAATGGATACACAGCCAAATTTAAATGGAGATCCAGCAATATATGGAAACAAATGACAACAACACAAAGCCCCAACTTCTGTGGGACGCAGCAAAAGCAGTCTTAAGAGGAAAGTATATAGCAATCCAAGCATATTTAAAGAAGGAAGAACAATCCCAAATGAATAGTCTAACATCACAATTATCAAAATTGGAAAGAAAAGAACAAATGAGGCCTAAAATCAGCAGAAGGAGGGACATAATAAAGATCAGAGAAGAAATAAATAAAATTGAGAAGAATAAAACAATAGAAAAAAATCAATGAAACCAAGAGCTGGTTCTTTGAGAAAATAAAGAAAATAGATAAGCCTCTAGCCAGACTTACTAAGAGAAAAAGAGAATCAACACACATCAACAGAATCAGAAACAAGAAAGGAAAAATCACGACAGACCCCATAGAAATACAAAGAATTATTAGAGAATACTATGAAAACCTATATGCTAACAAGCTGGAAAACCTAGAAGAAATGGACAACTTCCTAGAAAAATACAACCTTCCAAGACTGACCAAGGAAGAAACAAAATCTAAACAAACCAATTACCAGCAAAGAAATTGAAGCGGTAATCAAAAAACTACCTAGGAACAAAACACCCGGGCCAGATGGATTTACCTCGGAATTTTATCAGACATACGGAGAAGACATAGTACCCATTCTCTTTAAAGTCTGAAACAAAACAGATGAGGAGGGAATACTCCCAAACTCATTCTATGAAGCCAACATTACCCTAATACCAAAACCAGGCAAAGACCACACCAAAAAAGAAAATTACAGACCAATATCCCTGATGAACGTAGATGCAAAAATACTCAACAAAATATTAGCAAACCAAATTCAAAAATACATCAAAAGGTTCATACACCATGACCAAGTGGGATTCATCCCAGGGATGCAAGGATGTTACAACATTCAAAAATCCATCAACATTATCCACCAGATAAACAAAAAGAAAGATAAAAACCACATGATCATCTCCATAGATGCTGAAAAAGCATTCGACAAAATTCAACATCCATTCATGATAAAAACTCTCAGCAAAATGGGTATACAGGGCAAGTACCTCAACATAATAAAGGCCACATATGATAAGCCTACAGCCAACATCATACTGAACAGCGAGAAGCTAAAAGCTTTTCCTCTGAGATCGGGAACAAGACAGGGATGCCCACTCTCTCCACTGTTATTCAACATAGTACTGGAGGTCCTAGCCACGGCAATCAGACAAAACAAAGAAATACAAGGAATCCAGATTGGTAAAGAAGAAGTTAAACTATCACTATTTGCAGATGACATGATACTGTACATAAAAAACCCTAAAGACTCCACTCCAAAACTACTAGAACTGATATCGGAATACAGCAAAGCTACAGGATACAAAATTAACACACAGAAATCTGTGGCTTTCCTATACACTAACAATGAACTAATAGAAAGAGAAATCAGGAAAACAATTCCATTCACAATTGCATCAAAAAGAATAAAATACCTAGGAATAAACCTAACCAAGGAAATGAAAGACCTATGCTCTGAAAACTACAAGACACTCTTAAGAGAAATTAAAGAGGACACTAGGAAATGGAAACTCATCCCATGCTCTTGGCTAGGAAGAATTAAGATCATCAAAATGGCCACCCTGCCCAAAGCAATATACAGATTTGAAGCAATCCCTATCAAATTACCAACAGCATTCTTCAATGAACAGGAACAAATAGTTCAAAAATTCATATGGAAACACCAAAGACCCCGAATAGCCAAAGCAATCCTGAGATGGAAGAATAAAGTTGTGGGGGGGGGGTCTCACTCCCCAACTTCAAGCTCTACTACAAAGCCACAGTAATCAAGACAATTTTGTACTGGCAAAAGAACAGAGCCATAGACCAATGGAACAGAATAGAGAGTCCAGACATTAACCCAAACACATATGGTCAATTAATATACAATAAAGGAGCCATGGACATACAGTGGGGAAATGACAGTCTCTTCAACAGATGGTGCTGGCAAAACTGGACAGCTACATGTAGGAGAATGAAACTGGACCATTGTCTAACCCCATATACAAAAGTAAATTCAAAATGGATCAAAGACCTGAATGTAAGTCATGAAACCATAAAACTCCTAGAAAAAACATAGGCAAAAATCTCTTGGAGATAAACATGAGTAACTTCTTCATGAACATATCTCCGCGGGCAAGGGAAACAAAAACAAAAATGAAAAGTGGGACTATATCAAGCTGAAAAGCTTCTGTACAGCAAAGGACACCATCAATAGAACAAAAAGGTATCCTACATTATGGGAGATTATATTCATAAATGACAGATCTGATAAAGGGTTGACATCCTAAATATATAAAGAGCTCATGCACCCCAACAAAAAGCAAATAATCCAATTAAAACATGGGCAGAGGAGCTGAACAGACAGTTCTCCAAAGAAGAAATTCAGATGGCCAACAGACACATGAAAAGATGCTCCACATCGCTAGTCATCAGAGAAATGCAAATTAAAACCACAATGAGATATCACCTCACACCAGTAAGGATCACCACCATCCAAAAGACAAACAACAACAAATGTTGGCGAAGTTGTGGAGAAAGGGGAACCCTTCTACACTACTGGTGGGAATATAAATTAGTTCAACCATTGTGGAAAGCAGTATGGAGGTTCCTCAAAAAGCTCAAAATAGACATACCATTTGACCCAGGAATTCCACTTCTAGGAATTTACCCTAAGAATGCAGCAGCCCAGTTTGAAAAAGACAGATGCACCCCTATATTTATCGCAGCACTACTTACAATAGCCAAGAAATGGAAGCAACCTAAATGTCCATCAGTAAATGAATGTATAAAGAAGAGGTGGTACATATACACAATGGAATATTATTCAGCCATAAGAAGAAAACAAATCCTACCATTTGCAACAACATGGATGGAGCTAGAGGGTATTATGCTCAGTGAAATAAGCCAGGCGGAGAAAGACAAGTACCAAATGATTTCACTCATATGTGGAGCACAAGAATAAATAAAAACTGAAGGAACAAAACAGCAGCAGACTCACAGAACCCAAGAATGGACTAACAGTTACCTAAGGGAAAGGGACTAGGGAGGATGGGTGGGAAGGGAGGGATAAGGGCGGGGAAAAAGAAAGGGGGCATTACTATTAGCATGTATAATTAGCATGTAGGGGAGGGCATGGGGAGGGCTGTGCAACACAGTGAAGACAAGCATCTTACTATGCTGATGGACAGTGACTGTAATGGGGCTTGTGGGGAGGACTTGGTGAAGGGGGAGCCTAATAAACATAATGCTCTTCATGTAACTGTAGATTAATTATAACAAAATAAAAGAATATTAAATAATAATAATAACAAAATTTAAATTTAAATTTAAAAAAGAATATCAATGAAACCAAAAGTTGGTTCTTTGAAAAGATGAATAAAATTGATAAGCCTTCAGCAGGCTGAGAAAAAAAGAGACAAGACACAAATCACTGATATCAGAAATGAAGAGGGGCTTCACTACAGAGCCTGCAGAGTCCGAAAGAACAGCTAGGGTGCACTGTGGACATCTGCACCCACAAGCCTGATGGTCCAGGCAAGATGGGCCAGATCTTTGAAAAGGCACAACGTGCCATAACTCATGCAGGAAGAAAGAGACCGTTTGAACAGACCCGTATATGTTAAAAAATTGAAGCACTAATTATTAATATTCCAAAGCAGAAAGCACTGAGCCCAGATAGGTTAACTGGTGAATTCTGCCAAAAATTAAAGGAAGAAATTATACTAATTCTCTACAATCTATTTCACAAGACAGAAACAGAGAGAATACTTCCTAACTGATTCTATGAAGCAGCATTTGCCTAATACCAAAGCCAGAGAGAGGAAGGAGAAGAAAAAGAAAACTACAGACCAACATCCCTAATGAGCCCAGATGTAAAAATCCTCAACAAAATGAGGGCAAATCAAATCTACCAATATATTAAAAAATTATATACCATGATCAAGTGGATTTACACCAGGTATACAAGGCTGGTTCAATATCTGAAAATTACTCAATGTAATCCACCACATCAACAGGCCTAAGAAGAAAAATCACACTATCATATCAACAGATGCATATCAAAAGCTTTTGATAAAATCTAATACCATTCGTAATAAAAACTCAGTAACCTAAGAAGACAGGGGAACTCATCAACTTGATAAAGAACATCTACATAAAGCCTGTAGCTAACATTGTATTTAACAGTGAGATACTAGCTTTCCCACTAAGATAGGAACAAGGTATGGATGTCCCCTCTCACCACTGCTTTTCAACATGACACTCAAGTCTCCGAGCTGACGCAGTAAGACAGGAGAAGGAAAGAAAGGCATACAGGGTGGGAAGGAGGAGCTAAAGCTGTCTGCATTCATAAGTCAGCCATTTAGGATCTTGAAAGCCTTTCTTTAAAGAGGAACTGGCTAGGGAAAGTGGCCAGTTTTCCAGGTATATGTAAAATGAATTACCTAGTTTGGAGCTCTGTAACTCTTAACCTCAGACTAATTCATAAAACAGTGGGAAAACATTTTTGTGGCTGGTCTGAGAGTCAAACACAATTCATAATGGAGCCTACAGGAAACCGCACAGCATGTCAGATTAGTACACAGCAGCAGAAACGCTGTCTACAAACAGCCCAATGAACATGGGAGTTTTCATTTTTTAACACAGGATTAGGGAATAAATTAAACCCATGTTGAAGGGGTTTTGCTGACAGAAACATTTCTATTTTTACAACCCTCATTTTCTAACTACCTGGCTCCAAGCAGCAGAAGCGAAAATGTGATCTAAAATATGCCTTAGGAATAGCCAGCAGTTGTCAGATCATCACCCCTGGAGCTTACCAGGCACTTACCTTTCCAAGCTATCCTCTTCTAGAGTAATTTCCATGAATGTCTTTAGTTTTCTGTGAACAGTGGCTGCAACATCCTTCACTTTTGAACTCTTATGTTTACCTATGGGAAAATTATAGGAAAGAAAGAAAAAAGATTTAACACCATCACACACAGCAAGCACAGTGTTATCAATGAGGGCAGTTTCAGCGGGACTGAGCCTCCCAGCCACCATGAGCTAACCCCCTCGGCAGTCGCTACCCCCGTCACAGGCACTGAGGGTCTGACCAACTTGTGCGAGAGCCCCTCATCAGCTCTGCCCAAGTCACCAGACTGACACTCGCCTGAGCCTCCTTCACAGACGACAACCACCACACCTGAGGCATCATCTGCTTGGCAAGTACTTAAGTACCTGTCACATACGAGGTGCTCATCAGCACCCACACCTCCATGCTCACACCCTCCTGGTGGAGAACGTCCCCTCATTCTGCAGATCTCAACTCAGGTGACGGCCCCTTAGGGAAGCCCTTTCTGGGGCCTGACCTGGGCCAAAGTAGTTACAAAGTATTATCAGACATCTTCAGACATATATATTCAGGTTTCTGGGGGTAGCTTGCTTCCATAGGAGCACTCTCTATGTTTGACAGGTAATCTTAGAAAATAATTTCAACACCAGTGAAATAGCAAAAAGTATAGAAATTTAACAACAGTTCATCTACTAGTAACACTACTGTATTTTACACTGAGGTAAGCATTTTATAGGTGGCTCCAATTATTTTCCAAGCACTATTTCAACTAGCTGTGATATTCAGAATAGGCAAGGTTTAAGGCTTATGCAAAACAAGATACATTAAATATTAACCACCAAATATACAATCATTAGCAAAAAAAAATCCAGATTTTTTAAACATAGTTAATATATGAGAAATCAACAGTTCAATTCTAAGGTGCAGAGAGGGATATGTAATTGGGTCCAGTGGGGAAAGGTGGACAGGGACAGTGCTGGGAAGCACGGCCTAGCTGGTGTACAAGCTGGTACAGGGTTAGCCAAGCAGAGGGAGCCAGGGGACTTGGCAAACATGGGCGCTGAGCTCCCACACATTCCATAACCATTCTGTGTGCTATATCCCAGACAGTAAAAGAGAAAGTTTAACCAACCTTTATTAATAACCAAAATAATGTGCATTACAGCTGTCAGACATACAATGCCTTCAATATCGTCAGAAGTAACACATGCCTTTAATTCATCTAAAAATGATCTGCAAAAAATTAATAACATCCAAAATTACTCTACAGTATATCATCCTAATACTTAACAGAAAGACAAATATAGCCAAGACTCATCAACCAACTCATCTAGTTTTCAAGTAATGGGAAGTTGATTAGACTTTGCCATGCTTCTTACTGTAAGTTTGCCAAATCCTACAGACAATGAAGTCAGATGATGCTGCCAAAAAGAGAATGGGGGCTTTACGGTCAGTGAAGTCAGCTACTCTGTATGCCCACAACACACACAAAAAGAGTTAGTGTTTCGAAAGGTAATTCATAACTGTTAAAAACTATGCTTTTTAAAGTTTTCATTGAATGTATCAGCTTCTAAAACTCCACAGGTATCAGATATCTACAATTCCTCCCATAATCCTCGGCCCTGTCTGTGCCATGGCGAAACCAGCACCGTGGCCAGCTGACACGGGGATGGAGAAGACGGGCCCACGGTGTGCAGCCGCTCGAGTCTGAGTGTATCCACAGAGGGAAGCATCTGAGTGCACACTGACGTCTTAAATGTTTTCTTCCTGCTTAAGTTTACCTGTGATAAGCACAACTGGGGGACTATTTAGATGTATCTACCTTACAGGCAGTTAGGATTTCTCTTTGTATAAGCTAAATATTTTTAATCGCTGATAGAATGAGAGAAAATTGTAAGGAATGTTTTTCTCAAAGAAAAAGCATTCTCAAAAAATGTATCTTTGAGAAGTTTTGAGTAAAAGGAATAGAGGAAAAGCCACTGAGAGCTGACAGCACGTGAGAGTTTCAGAAGTAAGGAGAAAATGGTTACCTGACCACACTCGGAGATTTTATTATTATTCCTATTAAGCACCTTGAAAACGGGGGAAGCTCTGAAAGGCACTCGGAGGCAGTAAGCTCTTCTGCATCAGAAACCTAAAAAAAGTTTCAATCAGTGATTTACAAACTGAGGCAGGGCTAAATACTAATTTTACCTGTGGTGGGTTTCCTTCCAACCTGAGAAATTCATAAGAATGATTTTTGTTACCTGTGGAAATGTCTACAATAATTATGATTAATCTCTGATCACACACAGGGTGCCTTATTCAACTAGACAGAAGAAAGCAGATGTGTCAGTCAACAAGCCTTTTGTCAAACAGCCTTCAATTTGACACTGTTCCTGTAAATATTTTTACACTGAGCAAATCTGACTTGTGTGTGTTAATGTCAATCAGGTTTTCTGTTTCATTTTGGACTAGAACCTTCCTTTCGAGGGTGTCTGGCCTCCACACAGCAGATGCTGGCAGCTCCCCTCCCCAGCTGGGACACCCAAAAACAGCCCAGACATTGCCAGCGTCCTGCACAATGAAAGACCACTGGTCTGGGTGCACACAGGGGCCCTGCCTGGGCCTCTGCCCTTTGTGAGCAGCTCTGCGAGTTCACAGTCACCCACTGCTGGAATATGAACTTCACATGCATGTGGCTCCTAAGAGGGCCTCAGTCCTGAACCCCTGCTCCAGGTGGGCCCCACCTTTGTTACCCACCTGGACGCCCATCCCCTCACCTCACTCCACTGCTGCCCTGCCTGCTTCTTGACTGCCTTGGGCAATGTCACTTAGGCACAACTAGGGAGCACTTCCAATCGGCCTTAGCTCTGCCAGGACTCACAGTACTAATTCAATTAGCGTCAATCACCATATGTAAGAACTAGCACTGCTTCTGGTTAAAATACTCTACACCTTAAATGCTACAAATGCTTTCCTAATACAGTGAGACAAATGACTATTGACTCATTAAAATAAAGATGTATCCTGAGATTTTTAGCATGTTTAGAAGTAAAATACATGACAAGCAAAAGTGTAGGGGAGTACCAGCTGGATGTACGCACAACTTCTGCAGGGAGACTGGGACACAGCTGAAAATCTCTATAAAGAAGCCACTAAAAATTACATGAACGACAGTATAAAGTCAACACTAAAAACACTAGATTCATCAAAAACTGGCAGGAAAGGAAGAAAAGTAGGGGACTAATGAAAAACATCAAAATGGTCAATTTAAACCTAAACAGCAATAATTTCATTGAAATCAAATGGACTGAAACAAAAAATCAAATAGATTAAGCATTCCAACTAAAAGGCAGGGACTATAAGATTGGACAAAAACCCACTCATGTGGTGTTTGTAAGAAAAAACTTAAAGAAAAACAGGTTAAAGTAAAAGGGTAAAAGATATACGCTATGTCAACACGAGAACCGGCAACACCGTGGACGAGAGCGCCAGAGGGGCAGAGGTTCTCCCAGGAGCCGTGTGCATGTGAAGGCAGAGGCACCTCCCAGGAGGACAGGCAAGCCGTCAAGATGCAGCCAGGCTCCCCACGAGCCTGCAGGAGAGACACCGGCCAGCAGACCCAGCCAGACGCCGTGAACAAGGCACACGGCAGAGGTCGGCAAACCCTTTCTGTGCAGTAGCAAAACAGTATATATTTAAGTAAAACAGTATTTCCAGCTCTGCAGGCAGAGCTGTCCCTGCTTCAACTGTTCACTCTGCTGCTGTACCATCGCAGGAAACAGGTGTCCACATGCGCGTGGCTGTGTCCCCGCAGGACCTCGTGTTTGGAACAGACGGAGGCCAGCGTGGCCCGCAGACCCTCGGGTGATTTACAGCGGCTGGCTACAGAGCTCCCTGCACTGCTAAGCTCTAGTTCCCATGCTACGTACCACCTAGTAACCACCTTCCTGAATAGGAACGACCTCCTTCACACTGTAAGGAGAGCCTTAAATTCTGTCAGCACTTTAGAACTTAGTTAACTACTTTCAGTCACGGTTATATAACACAAAATTGATCTAACTTTCATATATGTATATTAACATAGTTCAGTGATACCCCTATCAGATTCGTCTTTCACACTGAGAAAACCACCGTTTTCACTGGCTGTCACTGTGCCATGCCCTCCTTGTCTTCGAGGCCCAATGTGGGCAAAGGGTGCTCTCCCATCTCACCTTAACAGGCGCTCTGATTGTGTCTTTCTAACCAGGTAGACTAATCCCTATCAAATGGGCTGCTGTCAGGAAAATGGCCAGTCATTAACAGAGCAGGAATGAATAAACTACCTGTTTAAGCTGCTATCAGAAGTTTAAGTTTCCTATGCTTAGAAATTAAAGTGGAAAGTAAGGTTTACACTACAGACGGCAGGGGGAGATATGAACAGCTGCAGAAATGCAGCCACAGGCAGACCGGCACCCTGCTCGGCATGGACCACAGCTGCCTTTACCAAACCAGGAGACAGGGCTTCGGAAATGGATCAACTTGCCTAATCCCTCAAGTGTGGCAAAGAGAAATGTTGCAGTGGAAGGCCTGGGTATTTTTAACTGAGAATGACAATTTCCTTAATATGTGTTCCCAGGAGCCATAGGACTTGGAGCCAGTGAAGCACAGACCACCCACCACACTCTGACCTCTTCAAAACTACTTGGAAAACATAAAACAAGCTGCCAGTAGAAAAGAGCATTTCGTAGAGTCAGAGACACTGTTGTTTCAGGATCAAAGACTTCACCTTTTGGAGCCGGTGACTTATCTCCACCACAGATGCAGCAATGACAGTCGAAAGCACACCCCGGTGAACAGGCGTGTCCATGTGCCAAGTCTGAACGGTCATTATAAACTCATGAAGAGGGGTCTGCACAGAATAAAGGAGCTACGAGAAAACACACAGTCATGTCAGTGGTTAAACAAAAAGACACTTTAAGAATGAGGACGGTCATCTCCATAGATGCTAAAAAAAGCATTCAACAAAATTCAACATCATTCATGATAAAAACTCTCAACAAATGGGTATACAGGGCAAGTACCTCAACATAATAAAGGCCATGTATGACAAACCCACAGCCAACGTCATACTTAACAGCGAGAAGCTGAAAGCTTTTCCCCTAAGATAGGGAATAAGACAAGGATGCCCACTCTCTCCGCTTTTATTCAACATAGTTCTGGAGGTCCTCCTAGCCACGGCCATCAGACAACACAAAGAAATAAAAGGCATCCAGATTTGCAAGGAAGAAGCCAAACTGTCACTGTTTGCAGATGACATGATATTGTACTTAAAAAACCCTTAAGTCTCCACTCCAAAACTACTAGAATATCTGAATTCAGCAAAGTTCCAGGATACAAAATTAATACACAGAAATCTGTTTCATTCCTACACACTAACAATGAACTAGTAGAAAGAGAAATGAGGAAAACAATTCCATTCACAATTGCATCAAAAAGAATAAAATACCTAGGAATAAAGCTAACCAAGGAAGTGAAAGACCTATACCCTGGAAACTACAAGACACTCTTAAGAGAAATTAAAGAGGACACTAATAAATGGAAATTCATCCCATGCTCTTGGGAAGGAAGAATTAATATTGTCAAAATGGCCATCTTGCCTAAAGCAATCTACAGATTCAATGCAATCCCTATCAAAACACTGACAGCATTCTTCAACAAACTGGAACAAATAGTTCTAAAATTGATATGGAACCCGAATAGTCAAAGCAATCCTGAGAAGGAAGAATAAAGCTACACGCAAGAGAATGAAACTGGATCATTGTCTAACCCCATACATAAAAGTAAACTCAAAATGGATCAAAGACCTGAATGTAAGTCACGAAACCATAAAACTCTTAGGAAAAAACATAGGCAAAAATCTCTTGGACATAAACATGAGCAACTTCTTCATGAACATCTCTCTCCGGGAAAGGGAAACAAAAGCAAAAATGAACAAATGGGACTACATCAAACTAAAAAGCTTCTGTACAGCAAAGGACATCATCAGTAGAACAAAAAGGCATCCTACAATATGGGAGAATATATTCATAAATGACATATCCGATAAAGGGTTGACATCCAAATTATATAAAGAGCTCATGCAGCTCAACAAACAAAAAGCAAATAAGCCAATTAAAAAATGGGCAGAGGAGCTGAACAGACAGTTCTCCAAAGAAGAAATTCAGATGGCCAACAGACACATGAAAAGATGCTCCACATTGCTAGTTATCAGAGAAATGCAAATTAAAACCACAATGAGATATCACCTCATACCAGTAAGGATCGCCACCATCCAAAAGACAAACAACAACACATGTTGGCAAGGTTGTGGAGAAAGGGGAACCCTCCTACACTGCTGCTGGGAATGTAAACTAGTTCAACCATTGTGGAAAGCAGTATGGAGGTTCCTCAAAAAACTCAAAATAGAAAAACCATTTGACCTGGGAATTCCTCTCCTTGGAATTTACCCAAAGAAAATAACTTCTCAGATTCAAAAAGACATATGCACCCCTATGTTTATCACAGCACTATTTACAATAGCCAAGATATGGAAGCAACCTAAGTGTCCATCAGTAGATGAATGGATAAAGAAGATGTGGGACATATACACAATGGAATATCATTCAGCCATAAGAGGAAAACAAATCCTACCATTTGCAACAACGTGGATGGAGCTAGAGGGTATTATGCTCAGTGAAATAAGCCAGGCAGAGAAAGACAAGTATCAGATGATTTCACTCATGTGTAGAGTATAAAAACAAAGAAAAAAGTGAAGGAACAAAACAGCAGCAAACTCACAGAACCCAAGAATGGACTAACAGTTACCCAAGGGAAAGGGACTGGGGAGGATGGATGGGAAGGGAGGGATAATGGAGAAAAAGGGGCATTACGATTAGCACGTATAATGTAGGGGTGGGACATGGGGAAGGCAGTATAGCACAGAGAAGACAAGTAGTGACTCTATAGCATCTTACTACGCTGATGGACAGTGACTGTAACGGGGTATGTGGTGGGGACTTGATAATAGGGGGAGTCTAGTAACCATAATGCTGTTCATGTAATTGCACATTAATAACACCAAAAAAACAAAAACAAAAAAGAATGGGGGCGGTACCACCCTCCCCAGCTATCTTAACTGCTTGCTCTCAGTGCTCACCCTTTCCCCCTCTGGTGCTGACTCACACCTCTTAAGCTCCACGGCTAGATGAGGACAGATAGGACAGAAGCTCTCTGGGAATTACCTTTACAAATTTCTTTCCCCAAAAACAAAGAAAAAACCCCAAGAATGGAAGTCTCAGTAATATTGATAAAGAAAAAAGAAAATATGAGACGTGACTATGAGGCATGTGCTCTGAATGAAGCTGCTCAGATGATAAAAGACTGGGTGAGAAATAAAGATTATGGCACAAACTGCCTTACATAAACAGGTCACAGGTGCTTGAACCAACTCGTCAAAACTGAAACATTTCAAATTACCTCAGATATGTACTAGGCTGGGGAAAATGTGGCCAACACCTTCAATCACCTCTATTAACTAAAAACAATAACATTTCAAGACTCCAATATTTCATAAACATCTTTCCATTATAGCATTTTAAAAAATCTTCATTAAAGAGGCTCATTCATATTCTTAAACCACGCCTTAGAAAAAACCATGGCCCTCTGTGACGACACTGTGATTTTGGGAGTGCAGCCAATCTGGCACATGGGTCGGCACCTCTCTCATGAGCTGCTCACTCGAGAACCCCACCTCACACCAGCTTTCAGTCGGCAAGGGGACCAGGGGCTTCCAGCTCTGTGACTCACCTATAACCTGGGGAAGATGGATATGCCTGGGAGGGCGCCTATAATGGGAACTAAGTCTTTGCCATTTACAAGAAATGAAAATCAGCATTCTCAAAAGGAGGTCCTACCTGGAAAGCTGTGATGTGGGACTGAGGACTTACAAGCTCCCTGCATTTAGTTTTCCACTTCCTGTCCTGCTTGGCAGGTGAGTTCTGTGCTGTGGGCCTCAGCCTGAACTTGGGAAAACCTGTCCCAGGACTGACAGTCTAGGTGGGCCCTCAGCCTCCTGCCCAGGGGCAGATGACACCACCTCTCTGTGTGCCATGCTACCAAGAAGGTTGGCAAGCACCACCTGAGGGGCACCTGGCAATCAACTCCTACACCCACCGCGCGCCACCTCACCCTGTGCCCCATGGCCCACACCAGTACTGAGCCAGCTGTGAGTGGGCATCCCAGGGCGCCCATACATCAGGTGAGCACAGTCTGCTTAACGTCCAGCCACCCTCTCCTGTGAGGTTGAGTACCCGCAGGCCTTCTTCTGGCTGCTTCTTGAAGCTCCGTGCCATACACTCCAGCATTTTCTGAAACACTTTCTGGACCATGTCAAACAGCGCTGTGACATCTTCGTCTGAGTTTGCTTTCTGCACCAAGGAGCTTCTCGCTGCCTCTTTCAGAATGCCAAGGAGTAACGAGACATAAAAGAATCCCTTCACTAGAAGGACAGTTGGAAAAAACAGTTATCTCATTACACCATTTAGTTGAAATTATTACACATTTTCACTTAACATATGCATATTCTGTACTTAAAAGAGACTGTTACTGGTAAGCCAATACCAAGCTGTATCAGATTAGTCTAAATTTTAACATATGTACATGAAACTTGCTTCTTTTTAAATTGTGAAACTGAATAGAGGGACCTTGCCAGCATGGAATGGGGAGGGCAGCAGGGGAGCTGACGCCCAGGGTGCCGCTCTGGCTCCCACTGTCCTGCCCAGCAGGTGTCTGAGCCCTTCAGCAACAGGCCAGCCAACGAGGGGCCACCACACCTCGGCCAATGAGCAGCCAGCACAGGCGGGACCCCTGGCTTCCGCCAATGGCGGAGCAGCCCTTTCTCTAGAAGAGCCTCTTCTCCTTTGGTCTCAGATTTGCTTGTGGTTTTGTCGGGGCTCCTGGTTCTGAATTTAATTCTCTGCTGTTCCTGAACAAGCTCATTTTTGCTGGAAAAATAGCTGACAGTTTTATTTTTTGGGTTAACAAAATATAAAACAATACCTTCAGTGACAGTAACGGCGCGTCTGCCTCGGCCACTAAGCGCCGTGCCCCCCGCGCGCGCGGACCCATGGCCCCTGGCACGGGGACTGGGGAACGCCTTATTTCGTCACGGGAGAGTAGCATCAACACCAGCTCTGCTAGCACAGTGGGGAGGGACGGCCACAGAGCCTTCACAATAGGACTAACGGCTCCCTTCAGCCAGCCCTGTTAAGTCTCTCACACTGCGGTTTATCGGTTCTCTTTCAAAAGGTCTCCTTTCCCGCAAAGGTCTCTGTGTGTGAGCCCAACCCTGCCGCGCCCTGGAGGGCTTCCATGCTCACCTGCCTCCATCCCACCTTATCTGTAAGCCCCGTCCTCAGGCGCTCCTACAGCTCCGACCCTCACACTGCCCGGACTGCTCAACCTGTTCGTCCGCACGCAGGAGAGCCTCCCCATTCAGACAGCAAATTCCTCTTGGGCAGGCACCATGCAGCGCAATTCCTTACGTACATTTAAAAACACATACTATATAAACTACAAATAAACACTTGAAGTGTGTCATATGCAAAAGCAGAGAAATAGCATTCCTCTTTAAGAGTATCATCCAGGCGATGAAGAGGCATGACCTCTTTGACCTTATACAGGGGTCATATGACCTTACAGAGGAGATGGGCCTGAAGAATCACACAAGCTCCTCTATAAAATAGATTACCCCAGTGCTAACTTAAGGTAAGTGAATGGCCATGCCCCAGTCCCATTCACCCATCTAATGGTCTATGGCACCTTCATTACCAGAACCAACGAAGTTTCTAAAACCTTCGCAAACATGAAGGAACTTTCAAGAACCAAATCTCTTTTATCTAAAAGAAGGGAAAGGGACACACACTCTGCCCATGTGCGGCACACAGGAGTCAGGCTGAGAGCACTGAGCTCCTTGAAGGAAGGTGCCCACAGCTCTAAGGGCCATGTCTTCAAGGCTCAAGGGCCCTGAAAGCAACGGGCCTCCCGTGAGCGCCTCACAGCCACGCGCATGGGGAAGCACCTTGCATGGTATCTTTAATTACTGACAAAAATCTGAAGTTAAAAATTCAGTTATATATTTCATTATATTCTAGCACTATGTGCCTTAAAACCAGATACATGTAGATACTGGTTAAGTAAAATACAACAAATTAGTGAAGACATGCCAGAATTCACTGCTATGAAGTCCCACTCGTCTTGGGAGCCATTAAACAATCCTCACACCCCACAGGGTGGCCAGCGCAGACGAGAACTCTTCTGTGAGCTTCGCAACATGGATGCCAGAGAGAAGCAGCAGACAGGCTCAGGGCCACCACTGCACCAGCCCCCTCAAGGCAAAGTCACTTGGCAATCAAGCAAACCGGAGAGCAGCCCAAGGCCCCAGGGCAGAAACTCTGGACTGACTCACGTCCCGCACCAGAAACACCTTTAACCTCCTGGCTGCACCAGCCTTTAAATTCCTTTTGCATTACCCATCTGTCATGTAAGGGTCCTGACTGGAAGTGAAGGAAGGAGAGAGAGGACTGGTTTTGATGAACTGCTGGAAGCTAGTGCTTTAGTGAATGAAGCATACCTGTTTGCATAATTCCAAGACTCCACTGTAAAAGCTGAATCTGAAACTTAGAGTCACCAAGGCCAGCCATAATGACGTCTTTGCAACTAGCCAGGTAAGTCTGGAAGAGAGGCAGGTGTAAGGCTACAGAGGAAGGCGGGCCAGGCCAGTGGGGCGGGCCAGCCCCCAGTGCTGGGAGTACTGCTAGCTACCTCCTGAGGCTGCTTTACAAAGTGATTAAAGCACATTAATTCTTGCTTTTCTTTCCATAAGAAACCTAGACACATATTTTATGTAACTGAACAAACATTACTAAATGCCTATTACATGCAATATGTGAGATTACATTAAAATTATGTGGAATTTATGCTTTGCAAAAAGATAAACTCTAGATATTTAAATGTCACGATAGGTGTTTAAGAAGAGGAACACTATGTAAAGTTAAGACTTTTAAACAGAAAATAAAACCTTGAAGCACATCACAAGCTTAGTAAAGGGAAGGCCTTGTCCTCAGACTCCTAACCTGGATAATTTGCTGATAAACGACCCTCTGAGGCTTCAGGTGTTCCTCTTCTTTATCTCGGATAAAAGACAAAACTTTGCTTTCTAACCAAAACCCAGTGTCTTCCAAAATGGACAGGTACACTTTTCCTTCTGAGCAGAACTGTCCAACAACAACAGAAAGATGAATCAGTGACGGCACCATCTTTGCAGACCAGCTTCACCCTTGCAGGTGCAGTGGGACACACCTTGTGCTGAAGGTGGATGCTCAGGCGGCAGTGGAGGCTGAAGGCACGAAGGGCCGTCGCTTCATTCAGGTGGTGAGTCTTCCCATCTGGTGACTGTAAAACTGATTCCAGGTCCACCTGTAAAATAAATACATCCTGTTCCAAGTGACAGGTCACCATCTCACGCTGTATGATGCAGACAGCAGGACACACAGCCACCCTGGGAGACACACACAGCCATCCTCCGAAACTTAGAGCGTCTTCCCATCGTCTGCACACTAAGGGACTGGAAAATGACTTTAACAGTGTTAACCAAGGAGCCGCTGGGATCAAGCATGTCCTGCCTCTGCCCCTGGGCTGAATTCTAACCTTCTGAGTAAGGGGTGAGGCCTGCAGAGACAGCACTGCGAGGACAGGCCAACAGAAAAGAAGAAAGGCAACTGCCCAGGAACAATTCCCTCCCCGCTCAGGCAGGGTGAGAAGCTCCAGTCCGCCTGCAGCCCCCCAGCCTCACCCTAACAGGACAGCCTCACACTTGGAAAGGTGTGGGCCATGTCTGCTTGTCCCATGGAGGGGCAAGGGTCCCACCAGCACTTAAAAGGTGGTGATATCACGTGTGCCTCTGCTAGGAAAGCCTGCGGTGAAGGATGCGCTGCATTTCTCCTAGATCCCACACCAGTGCAGCCGGTGTCCAGCTCAGTCCAAGACAAAACCCCAGTGCTGCCCACCTGTGCCTGGACGGGCCTGAGCGCGCGGCAGGTACTGGGCTTGCTCTGGGCTCGCTCAGGCCTCGTCCACCTCCTCATCCACGGCCACACACCTCCTCCTTCTCCAGACCCCCACCTTCCCTCTCCGACAGCCGGTGCTAGTACACTGGAGGCACCGCCTGCAAATAGCCAAACTCAGCAGCAGCAGGCTGTGCCAGGGGCTGGCCCTGGAAGCGATGGCCAGAGGAGAGGAGATGGGGGGAACTAAGAGGAAGCACTCCCCGAGGACTCCGAGGACAGCTAGAGTTCCCATATTCATGAGCAGGCGCAGGGCAGAACTTGTGGCAGAAGCCCTACAGGCGGGTGTGATCTGGGAAGCAGGGCCCCTCGGGAGTCCTCACTCCCTGGGCAGACTGGACACCACACTGTGCTTAGAACAACACGTAGTGGAAGGACCAGGGCCCAGAAATGGCAGCCTGGTCCCCACTTTGCCCCAGTTAGTCCCGTCTCTGTCCTCATCTGGAAACTGAAGCAGGGGCTAGATAATGCTCAATTCTGTCCCAGCTGCGGAAACTTCACATGATGAATACAAAACTTAGATCTGACCTCCCCTCACCCACAAGTCCTAGAACCGCTCCTGCTGTGGCCCACAGCCCCTCTGTAAACTTACCTTTGACGTTTCCAGTGCCTTCAAAAGATGGTTGAGTGTCTTCTGGGGAGCAGAGAGCAGGCACTCTCGGTTCTGCACGTGGGTCAGCAAATACTCTGTGTAGAGCAGCGCCAGCTCAGGTTTTACTGGGCGTGTATCACGGACTTGCACCTTCCGCTTAGATCCCGAGTTACTCTGAGAAGGAGCAATAAACTGCTAATCAGACCACGCATCCCCAGGAGAGCACGCATTTCCCATACACACCTGTCTGCACTCAGCCTGCTTTAGGAACGGGAGCGCACCTTGCTCTGGGGCTGCCCTGGCAGCCAGTCACAGATGAGCTCCAAGACGAGACCCAGCTGCCCCCAGGAGCAGAGACAGTCCAACAAAGTGCAGTAACTCTTGTCTGCAGCTCCCTCCTTTTGGTTCCTTAATCTGGACATCACACCGCAGCTGAAAACGTCAAAGACATCAGATTTAATTTTTCAATAATAATCTCCCACTTTGCTAAAAGGTGAGGCAATGCAGCAGCTACAAAGGGGGTACATAAGTCCCTCCTGCTACAGGGGCTCTTGGGCGTTCTCCACTGCAGCAATTAACTCACTGCCCTCCCACAACTATTACCCAGGACAAGTTCCAGCACTCAAGTCAAGGCACCCAGGCCTGAGGATTATGTTATCAGGGTAATGCCAGTCACATAAAAACCCCAGCCTTTCACTTCTGTGTAATCTTTCAGACACTAGAGCAAAGATTCCTAATTTTTGTTTAGCCTCACAACACTCATTTTTTCAAAACTATGAATAAAAAATAAGTCATTTTTACTGAGATAATAGCCAACACTTTAGTGGAATACTATCCAATAAAAAATACAATGCAAGTGACAAAATCAGGCTGCTGATATCATTTTAAGTTTTCTAGCAGCCACATTTTTAAAAATGAAGAGAAACAGGTAAAATTAATTTCAACAATATACCTTATTTAACCCACTCTGTCCACAGTGTTGTTTTAAGGTGTGATCAATAGAGAAAATGGTGAGAACTTCTACTTTAATCTTTTCACACCAGTCTCCACATCCTTGGGCATTCTAAACTCATGGCACATTTCAGGAGGCCACGTTACATGTGCTCAGAGCCACATGTGGCTAAGGGTTTGGGGCTCTGGGGTTCCATCACCCGGGCTTCAAAAATGGCCCCCAGACCTTAAAGCTGAACGACAGCGTTAGGTCCACACAGCCCTCCCTGCATTCCCCAGCCACACCAGAGCCCTGGAGACTCATCACCACTAGGAAAGGGAGGCAGAAGGAAGAAGCCACCGTGAACTCAGAGCTAAGGTGTGAAGTCTGTTGAACAAGGGATTAATAACTAAGCACCAGGCTGGCAGGACCCCCTCTTCACCCCCATCCTGGAAAGCAGAGAGCACCTGAACGCAGGCACAGCAGAGGCTGGCATAAAGGACATCAGCATAAACAAAGGGGTCTTGCAGCGATCGTCCTATAGGCATAAAAGGGAAACAAAAGGTAAACACTATGGCAGTTTGGGAGCCTCCCCATATACCCCACTGATAACCATCTTAAAAGTTAATCAGGTGGACCTAGAGTGAGTCATCATTCGGTGTTCAGTGAGAAAACTTAAACCTGCTGGTAAGCCTCCTGTTGAAACAGTCTCAAAGTTTTATGACATCTTACTACTTTGTGTGGTACTTAATATGGGCAGCTGTTTATCAGGTACCTACTGTGTATCATGCACCAACCTGGATCCTGGGGCTGTATCAGCACTCAAAACAGACAAAACTCCATCAAAGTACTGGCTTCTATTCTCAAAACAGTCCTGATGGAAGGAAAAAACTGACACTACATACTTGGTATCCTGGATGCAAATCTCCAGAGAATGAAACCATTCAGAGAGAAATGTTTAAATAAAATATTCAGAATATCTTTAGGAGGACAGCGTAGCTTTGTGCACACACTGGAGCAGCCTGGCCACGTCTGAGACCACCTAACTAGCTGGAGCGACACAGGGCAGAGGCTGGAGCATCAGAGGCCGTCTCCTCCTCTGCAAAACGGGAACATGTTGTTGGAAGCACTAAGTGAGCCAGAAGACACCAGACCCACTACAGGTCCTGCCACATGGCAGCATTTAATACACTGTAGCTACAGCATTATGACTACACTGGAAAGCAAAAAGCAGGCCAGACTAGATCAAGAACACTTATTAAGAGATATCCTTGATTGGGTGTGACAATGAGGGATGATGGGTCCTAAAAGAAAAGGAAATAACAATTCTGAAAACATACATGGCACAGAAACAAGTGCAACATCAAAATTTATCTGTAATTAATCTGCAGTTGGAGTGAACCCATCCTTACCCCAACTCCCAAAAAGGAAAGAAAGTATTTTCCTAATGCTAAATAAGCAGACCAATAATTACTGCCCATTGTGTGTGGGTTACAGACTGTTCTTTTACCTGCAGGATGAGCACAGTGTTCTCTGAGCTCTCCTGCCAGAATCATTCGGAATTAACTGACCTAATAATCAGAGGCCTTCCTCGGCTCCTAGACAACCCCAGACCCACCCTCATGAGTCATCTCAGCCAGGACCTTGTGAGTTTCTATGTTTATCTTTGCGGGTTTTGAGATAACAGTGTAGTTATTTGAGTTTTGAAATGTACTAGTAACTTCAAGCTAGATTATAGGGACAGGTCACATTAGCATTTCAGAGACAGAATGAAGCAGGGAGACTTGACCTTCACAGAAACACGCTCAAAAAAGCTGAGAGGCCGAGGCCACACAGGCACTGTGAAAGAGCCCAGAGTAAAGTCTATCAAGAGAAGGGTGGCTCGTAAGCCCTGTGACCCTCCTCTGTTAAAACCACACTTTCTTTACAATTGGGAATGAACTTGCATTTTTAGCTGTCTTATTTTTGTTTTTGAAATAGGCACTTCCTTCAGAAGTAGAAAACCAAGGAATAGAATGAGGCTCTTCCCTTCATCCAAACAGAAGTCACACACGGTTCTGTGCGCCCGATGATACACCACCACCCCAGCCTGCCAGAAACACAATGGCTTAAGGTGTGCCACCACAGCCTCAAGCGCCCACACGGTGCGGCTGCCACTGCGCCCTGACATTCACAAATGCATTCCCCATTCCCAGCAAGTCAAATTAGATTCTGAAATGGTGCACAGGCCACAGCAGATGGGAAAACTGTGGGCCTCCACCAGCCCTTCCGGGTACTGGCTCCACCTCTTACTGCATAGGGCAGTGCCAGGCGGGAGACAGATGAGCAGTGAATGCTGCACAAATGTACCTTCAGGTGCCTGCTTACCAGTGTGGCCAAGCTTACCTTGAATACTTTCAGGTACTCAGGGAGCACAGAGGCAAACTTGTTAATGGTGTAGACTCTGGCCTCCTTGTTATTTTCCATACTTCGGTGAATACTTTTCCAAAGAATCACAACAATTTCTAGTAGACCTGCCATGGATGCAACGTCACTTACTGACAATGTTTTGTCCAGAACCTAGGACACAAATCATTTTATTGTTAAAGAATCAAATCCTAACAACGACTGAGATAACAGCACTACATTTAAGAGCACATCCCAGAATTGTAGACCTGAAGCAGAAACATAAAGGGTATCATGTCTATTTCATGTCGTACAATGACTTTATTGTCTACTTGAGAATCTCTGCTGGAAGTAAAGCTATTTTTAATAGAAGCCCACCCAAGAAATAAATTCTAAATTAACCCTATATCCTTTCAATAAACAGCTTATACGAACTGAAGCCAAAATGTATAAACCGTTGTCCTAAACACACTAGTAAAATGCATGTTTTTTCTTTTACTCTATCTTTCGACTTGTTAAAAGATATCACTTCTTACCACAAACCTCATAGTGAACACACTGGGGGAGGAGGGAAAAGACTTTAAAATTAATTTATTTAAATGTGATTACTATGGAACTCAGCTGTAAACCAACCACCACATCACACCAGGATGCAGCTCTGGCCAGCCACCCCCTCTACGAAGCCCAGTAGGTATGATCCCCCCAAGACTAGAGTGTAATTACTGATGGTGAACTCCCACTCACCAACGGCTTCCATGGCTTGTTCAGTGATATACCCATCTACATTTTTCTGGGCTTAGACTGGTAGTGAGCAATAACCATTGCTACGCTGGGAGTACCCGGGGTAAGCCACATCCGCACTGTAATAAACCCCTCTTCTGTATGAGCTGGAGGCCTGCCCTGCCATCACTGCGAGCCACGCTGTATGTGCACTGTGCTTTACACACCCAACCAGCTCAGCACACGCTAGCAACCCTGTTGTGTGACTACAAGGACAGCCTGAGAACTTGCAAATAACAATTCCAGGCAATTTCCTGAGAGGGGGCTACCTTGACACAGAAAGGATGATTTATTACAGGTGTTGGCATTTTACTGGGCTATCTACTCAGTGTAATAGAAAAAGACACTGGGAAGAAAATAAACTCAATTAATGAGTGTACACAGAGAAGTTAGATTCTTCAACAGGCACCTAATTCTCAAATGAGCAATGGCCAGGCAACGTCAGAAGCAGGGAAGCCACCTACAAACTAGTCCAGGAAGGACGCCAACAGCAGGCTGACACCCACTGCATTTATTTCTGCTGTTTACCATCCAGTGTGAGCACAGCAGCCTGCTCATCAAAGCCTCCAGGGAAAGTCACCACTTCTTTGCAAAAATGCACTGCATTCCTAAGATTTCATTAAAGAGGAAGCTGTTCATTTTAGCAGAGGACATCTTTGACTTTAAGTCAATAGCATGAGAAAAGTTAAAAGAACTACTTTGAAAAGCTTTGCTTTTAGCCACAGAGCTATCTTTAGACTGAGAATATACAGCTACACAGGACAGTCTGTACCTCTTTTCTAACAGGCCAAGTGGAGCTCTCTGCGTAAACCCTTGTGTGCTCTACTGGTACAGAAACTGACCTAAAATGTTATAACATGTAAGCTTTCTCAATAATACCTAGGGTTTTAATAATGAAAGTGGAGGGTCCCTTCAATATTTAAAAAATTAATAGTCTCTCAACTATTACATTATCAAGTATGTTTTGCTCTTTTGCAAAACAAATTTCCCCATCAGAGTGAGCCTGCAAGGGTGGCCCAGGGAGTTGCTGTGCTCACACTCAATCCCTGCCCGCTCTGCATCCATTCTGCACACCCTGCCTCCCACCAGGGAGGTCACTATGCTGGCATTTCCAGCCCAGGTTTCTGAAGACGGATCAGTAGCAGGGGACCACCTTCCTAAAAAATTTGCCACCCAAACCAGATGCTGAAGGAAACACTGAACAGAGGAACTTGAACTCCATCAGAAGTACAAGCAGAACCAACTCCAAACGCTAAGGGCCAGGAAGGCCTGTGAGCTGACACCAGAGGTCAACCAGCAGTCCAGACAAAGCCCACGCGCCCTCTCTCTGTGCCTGCTTCTCCCTTTATCCCACACCTGTCTCCCTCACTGAGCCAGCGAGAAAAGGAAATGTATAAGCGGGCAGGCTGGCAGCGCAGTGGGCCCCACTGGGCACGAGCCCACGGCACCCGGGAGCGTGACAAGAGCGTGCGCGGCCGGCTGTGACCAGTGCTTCCCTCACACACAGGCAGCGGGCCCGACACCAGCAAGCACACAAAGCTGCATCACAGCCCTGAGCTCGCATGTCTGTCTGCCCTGGGGGACGGCCTGCACCAGGGGAGTTGGACACGGGGAGGTGAGTGAGGCGTGGCCACGCCCTGTGGGTGGCACGCGGGGCGCCACACTTCAGCAAGGGGGTAGACAAACATCTTTGGTGACGATCAAAGCCCAGGTTCCTAATCTACCTGGGTACTATAAAAAAAACACCCCACATTTTACTTTAGATGTACATAAGCTAGGACTTTGTTTATAAGCTTACAATGCTGTTTTTGAGTAGTAAGTGTCTAAGTCTAAAGTTTTCTTATTATATAGTTGGTCATTTTGGCTTCTGAAGAAAGAGCAACTACACAATCCCTCTGAAATTTTAATAGACATTCTAAACAGAGACCCTTCCCAGAAAGGCGATCCCAAGGCGCAGAATCCACGGTGTGGTGGCGAGTCAATCCTCTGGCGCTCTCCTCCAGTTCTGGAGGCGCTCCGGCCCCCCAGAATCCAGCCCAGCTACATCCAGGTCGGACTGATACACAGCAGCACACAGCGAAAAAAACTGGGCACAGTACCAGTGAGCCTTCCTCCACATTAAATCCTACCCCAACTCCACGATGAGCTACAGAGGACATACAGCCATTCTTCCAAATGCATTATTTGGGACCCCCCAAAAACGATCAGTTGAAATATCAATACTAAGGAAATAAATGGAAAACAAAACAGTTGCTAACATACCACTGCCTGGAAACGGTACCTCCGATTTGACACCCTGCCATTTAACGCAGCGGAAGCGCCCTGCCGGGGCCCCACCGGGCGGCGCGCCCAGCGCCCTGCAGGCTCCCGCGACGCCCACTTACGCTCACGTTCTCCTTCTCCTGCTCAGCGCCGCCCTCCCGCGACTCTCGCACGGCCCTCCGGGTGCAGGCATTTAAGCAATGGCGAATCACATGAATCAGCTTTGCTACAATGTTTAAGATAACCAATAATTTATGTGTTTCTTCAACAAAATCACCTTTCCCATAGTAACACTACAATCCCACATAATTAGAAGTAGTATTTTAACGGAAGCCATTAAACTGCCTTCAGGCACGAGGCTTACTCAGAACCAACACTGAGCCCTTTCCCGGGAACGGCCCGAGCCTAGTACCTATGTTAGTGCAGGCGGTGTGCTCGTGCGCGTGCTGGTAGAACTTCCTGGCGGCCGCGTGGTTCATCTGGACCAGCGTGACACAGCGCTCACACCACACCTCCTCGGGCTGGTTCACGGGCAGGAACGAGTTGAAGATGAGGCTGACCAGGCGCCGTGACACAGGCCGGGAATCCGATTCCAGACGGACCAAAATGTGTTCCATGGGGCATATTTTCCAAAACTATGTATAAAGCATATATGCAGGAAGAAATAACCAGTTGTTCTTGGAATCTCAAGAACATTCTAATCAAAATTCCCAGAGCATAATAAAAAAGAAACTAATTTGTATATTTAAAAAAATATAAATGACTTCAAATGACTATACAGAAGCTGAGTCTTCTTGTAGAGAAATCAGAATCAATCACTCCAAATTCTAAGAAGCACTGACATACAAGGTTCTAAGTAGAAGGTGGCTAGAAGGTTAATTACAATTAACTAGTACCCCACATGACGTACAGTAAACTCACATGGTAACTACATTAGTACATAAAGTGAAGATAAAAGTTTACAACGGTTCTGATATGGAAAGCTAAATTGGACACCCCATTTGCTAACCCAGAGTGAGACAGAAACCTCACTCCTGCAGCTGCCCAGCCCACTGCAGAGGGTGGGTTGCACCCCAGTGCCCCCACTGCCCCCTCCCTCCAGTGCCTGGAGGATCACGATGGGCCCCTGTAGCCCACCTCACTGCCAGAACTGCTCTACTGCCCTCTGCTCAGGAGCAGCAGAGATGCCCACTGCCTACAGAAAAGTGCCAAATTTCTAAGCAAGAGATTCAGGACAAAGAAAAATACCACAGAATGATACAAAGAAAATAATTTAAATGGAGAAATGTTCAAATCCTGGGTCCACTGCTTACTGCCTGGTAATCCTGTGCAAATCCTACACTCAGAAGTGTCCCCATCTGTCCCCAGGAGCCTGGCTCTGGTGACAGCTCCCTCTTCCAGTATTTTCAGTTGGTCTTTCTCACAGGCATCTATCTTCATGTTGTTCCAACCCTTACAGCAGGGCCCCCCCCCCCACACACACAGCTGGGCCTCCCCGTTTCCTCCCATGGGCCTCCCCATTTCCTCCCGGCCCCCATCCTCCACCTCCTCATTCCCACACTCACCTCTGTGCTCAGAAACCCCACTCCACCCTCACCAAACTGTCCTAGCCAAGGTCATGACAACGCTTACTGCAAAGCCAGGTGGATGCAGTCACACCCTCAAGGAAGAATCTCTGCATCTGACACACTGATTTCTTCCCCACAAATGCTCCTGGCACACTTCTCAGATACCTCCTGAAAAAGCTACTGGAGTAAAGACAGTAATAAACCCGCATCCTTCAGCAAACACTTCTACTCATACTAGTATCAGGAAGGCAAAGTCCCCAGGCCTCCAGCAGCAAGTCACGGGAGAGCGGACAGGGCAGGCTCAGCCCTGCCGCAGCTGCCCGGGCCCATGGTTTCTCCAAGAGACCCCACTGCCACCCACTGCAAGGCTGGCTGCAGGAGGCTTAGAAGCGGGAGATGGAGGCTCGTTCCAGAGCGAGGGGAGACAGACAAACGCTCTGACAGCGTCTCTCGCCTGCCCCCTTCCTGCCCCGAGGCCCTTGGTCAGTCCAGGAGGGTGCTGGTTTTGAGTGTGAGTGCCCTGAGGTGTGACGCCAACTGCACCAGCACACCTGTAGGTGACATGGTGCCAGCAACACTCAGGCATGCTGCTTGACTGTACACCACTATTCACAACCACCCGAAAGTAGACTAAGCAGATATCCTGTTTGTCACATCACAGAAGGCAGCGGGAAGACATGCAGGCCAGGTGCTGATGCAGACAGGAACAGGCACCTAAGAGGGCAGGGCCAACCCTTCAGAAGCCGCTCAGGACCAGGTCAGAACCAGCAGGAGCTGGTGGGGACAACATAACGAGGCCATTAGCTGATGAGGGGGACCCAGAATGTGCAAAGCCCAGCCACTGCCAGATCCACAGAGGGATGGCAAGTACAGGAGAGCCTTCCACCTGAAAATTCAAGTGACCAGGGGTGGGGCTCTTTAGGGTCCAGACCTCAGGCCCAGCCTGGCTGAGAGGAACACACCTGAGAAACCCCCTGATCCAAGCAGCACCTGAGAGGTGTTCCACGGTCTATTCCTTTTCACATTACAAAAGATGGCTCTTGGGCCCTTGTGGAGGTCAGACCATCCTGAAAGGCAACCAAATGCCAAGGTTCCGGCGACCGTTCTTACTACTAGCATCCCCTGCAAGTCTGCCTTTCAAGGACTCCCCAAATTAGTTTATTCTGTGATTTACTTTTCTAACATAAAATGCAGAAACAATTCTGATTAGTTCAGGATTCTGGTTTGCTTTGTTTCAATTGCCTGAGGTTTTATTTTACCCAAACCTATTACCCACAGGGTAGAATCTATAAGGACAAGAACATAAACTAGTAACTGGTGTTTCACTTCTAATGTTAGGAATAACTGCATAGTAAGAACCCAAAGGTTTTGTTTTTTTTTTCATAAAGAAGTTTTAATATTAGTAACTGTTGGTTCAGCTTAAATCTCAGATAGACAATGGCAGAAATGTAGAGGTTCAAAACACAGTAAACGACTTGAAATTACTAGACATGACAATGAAAAATATAAACAGAAGCCTAATCAACTAAGTTGATAACCACTCCTTGGCCATATGAACTAATTTCATCGAACTAGCTTTTACTGTATGCCATGCATCAGTCACTCTGTTCAGGGCCTTTGAGAAGACTCGGCTCCAGGCCCCTCTGAGCTCAGCCCACCCAGGCTTACAAAGGAAATGAAAAGAAAGGGAGGCTCTCATTCCATGTACAGCCACATGCAGGAGCCCACAGCTGTGCAGACGTGTCCATGAAAATGCAAGGTGGCACACTGCTCTTGATGCCCCTGGGGATGAGCAGCCACCCCTACTTCCCACAAGCTGCCTGTCCACATGATCACCAATGTTTGGCCTTGACTTGCAAGAAGGAGCGCGTATTGCCTAACAAACCTTTCCAGGGGCCTCCCAGCCAGCTTATTCGCATGCACTAAGATGAAAGCAGCTGCTCACTGTAACATTCACACACCCTTTCCTGCTCTTGCCTTGCCCCTAAGATCCAGACTTTCCGTCACAGGCCCCCTGTTCCTGTCTTCCTTGGCCTCTCCCCTGTGCTCTGGAGCAGACCCCTTACTAAACTGAAAACAACTTTCTCTATTCCCGTGCCAGCCATCACCTCAATAACCCTTTGCAAACAGACTTACACTTTAAACACAATACTAAGCTGAAAATTTCCCTTTGAGATTCAGAACTGTAGTTTTAATAGGCTGTTAGAATAAATGCAATCAAAACTGAAGCCAGCTTTTCTGTTGCAACTGACATGCCGATTCTAAAATCTATATGGAAATGCAAAGTACCTAAAACAGCCCTAGAAATCAGGAGGAAGAACACAGCTGGAGAACTCACTCCCAGACTCCTGGAGAGCAGCCATGGTCCAGCATGCCGCCCAGAGATGGACACAGAATAGAGTCCAGGACGGATCACACACAGTCAACTGATCTTCAACAAGTACCAATTTGGTGTGACTGGGTATGATGTGGGGCACCTACACTGTACAGGTCACACAAAATATTCTTTGGGTTTTTTGTTTGGTTTTGTTCTAGGAGTAAAAAAAAATTCATAGTTCAAAAATTGAAAAGCATAGAACACACATGCTATGCAGTAATAAGGTCCCCCCAGCACTGCCTACAGTTACCCAATTCCCCTCCCTCCATGCAAATGTTATTTTTTTCTCCTGTGATATTTCACATGTATCGGAACAAACACATGTGCATAATTCCCCATTTTACACGGCCGGCCACACATGACACACAGGCCTACAGCTGCTCTCACTCTTCCACCCTAGCAGCACCTCCAGGCAAGCCCATCCTAAGGTATTTCAGTGCATGAATGCACCACAGGTCAGTATGGTTGACCTATACTGATGAACATGTCAGGCTGTTGCCAAATCCTGTGCCATGACAAAACAGCATTTTAAAGTGTATTTCAGAGAATTTTTGTGTGAAGGACGAAAACTCACAGTGTTACCAAATAATAATGAAGTTAATAACCTTATAACCAACAATTTCAGCCAAAAGCTGAACAGAACTGTCACTACAGGAGAACTCACTTGTACCATACCAAAATGTGTATGACAATACAGCAAATATCTCCTTGCTTCTTTCTGTAAAATGTGGGAAAGGAGTAGGGGGCTCGTGGTCAACATTTTTCAAAGTAATATTTAAGTGATTAATATGCAGCAAATATTTAAATATTTCAACAAGAACTTCCATGCACAAGACAAAAATATAATTTAAAGTGGAGCTGCTTACATTAAAGTCTTTCAAAAAGAAAATACACATTAATGATATTTCTGGAAACTTCAATGCAAATCACTAAACAAACAAAATTTTAAGACACAAACAAGTGGTAGAATATACCAGACACCAATTACTTTAAAATGTGATCAGAAAAACTCTTGTTTACAGTAAAGCTGCCTTGTCCTTTCTGTTGATGGAAACATACACTTACTTATCCCGTGCCTTAAACGAGGAAATCCTCTCGTCTCACCTTAGCAGCACGCACGGCTTTGATTTTCAACAGCATATCCACAAAAGCCACTCTCACTTTCTCCGAATTGTCATGGAGACTGTATTTCAGGGCCGGCAAAAGCTGCTCTAAGAGTGGATGGCTTAGTTTGTTATCTAAAATTATAGGCAGACACTACAAAGAAAAGAGAAGGATAAAGAGCTCAAAATTAGGACAGGCTCAAAGGAAAAAAAGTTCAGGTAAGAAAACACGCAGTTCCATCCTTCCTGGAACTACTAATGAAATAAACATCCTCATTTTATAAAACAATTTCATATATAAAAAGCATACTTTAAATGAAGCAGAGTTTCAATGACTGATAATCAGTTTACCTGTTGCTTTACTTAAACAAGATTATAGTAGTTATAAAATAACTCTTCAATGCTTTCTCTCAGCTAAATTTTAAAGGATTTTTAGAGTGAAAAAACATAGAACGATTGCTGGTGGAGGGGGCTCCAAAGCCAGTTTGTATCCAAAGCTGGGTCTAAAAATCCTTTTATGTATATATTTAACGGGCCATAAATTCTCTGTTCCTGACTCAATGTCATGTGAAAACCAGAGAGCACAGAGCCTGCATGTCCAATCAGACACGCACCCACAGGAGACCCATACACGGCTCGGGTGGGGGCTAGGTGACGCCCAAGCTCACACCAGGCACCAACTTGTCCAAAGACCTTACATGTGTATGATCTTCTCTTTCCAGTTATTAGGAAAAATAAATTTTTTTGAAAGAGACCTTACATTTTAAAGATCATATCGAACTACTTTCAGATGAGCTGATATATTGAGCTTCCTGGATTTGCTTCAGAGGAATCTTGTGGGAACAGCGATGGGGCTACCGGGAGAACAGACTGGATGAGCCCCAGCCACCGTAGGAACAAGGCAAGGAGAAAGGGCGCTTTTCTCATCCATAGCACTTCCTATGCAAAGCAGTATACCAAAAAGTCTATTTTAATGTATGATAATTTAAAAATTTAATACATATAGCTCCTATTATAAAATGTGTGCCCTCTCCCCCCCACCACACACACACACACACAGACTAAAAACCAGTATTATTTCAAGTAGACAATGTTTGTAGAAAACACTTTGGGTTTGTAAAAATACTACTTTGGATATACAACAGAAATGTCAATAGTGCTATATCTATGGAGCAGGATTATAGGTGATTAAAAAATTTTTCTTTCTCTGTATTTCTGACTATTCTACAATAACTAAATGTTGCTAATATAATTGAAATCTTACCTTAAAAACAGAGCAGCGCACATCAGCCGAGCTCGTGTCCAGTGCCAGTTCCCCAGTTACCTTCTTGAGGAGATCAATAAGAATGGTAGGAGGCATCATTTCCCAGTATTTGGAAGTTATTTTACAGACACCAAGGATCCCTGTGGAACGGACCATCGGATAAGGATCTTCTAAAAGGCTCTATAAGTAGGAGGGGGAAAAAGCCTTAAAAATCTTACACCAGTTCCCTTTATGCTGACACTTGCTTTACACATTAGCACCGTGTGTAGCAAGCCTCTCAAGGTATAGAAACACCGGCTATACACAGACTCACGCATCTCACCGTCAGTGCCCCCTGTGGCCTTTGCCGACAGAAGGGCTGCAGACCGCAGCTGGTCCCCTTAAACGCCCTGTGTGAGCCACTCTCTTGAATTTCCAAAATGTTGTAATGCACTAAGCCCAGAATAAGGTAATTCTGCTTCTAATGGATTAATCCAGGTAACAGTCATCAGCTTTCCCAACAATAAAAAAAGATGCATGGTGTTTTGCCCCCCAGTGGAAGTACACGGCAGCACGAGGGACTCCAAGACAACAAAGCCCCACAAAAGCAGGACTCATCACTCTACAGGAACCACCCAGGGCAGAGGAGTGTGTCAATGGCAGCAGGGACAGATTCTGTAAAACTCAGTCTGAGGTTAACAAAAGAATAATTTGGCTTCTTCAACAAAAACAGCAAGCAGAAAGGTGGGGGCGAGGGTTGCCTGACAGGGACGTAAACAGCACATCAGCCAATCACATGGAAACAGGTCACTGAAATGTCCCTGAAAAACGATGACTGGACATTTGAGGACCTGAAGGAACCATTAGGCACCTTTGTTTTCTGTAACGGGCTGATCATGCTGGAGAGTCCCAATGTCTAGCCACGCCTACTGAAGCGGCTGGAGCTGAGCCGCTGTGAGGGACCAGGCTGCAGGCCTGGGTCAGCATCACCAGCACGCAGCAGGTCACTGCCTTAGGCCCTCTACCAAACGTGTAAGACCTGCTGTCATAAAAGTCTAAAACAAAAAGAATCCTTACTCCATAGAGTGAGAAAAAGATTCAGGTTAGGGTGAATGAGCACTTACTTCTTCTCCTGCCCAATCTGACCAAAAGGACAAATAAGACGAGCAGAGACGACAGTGCTGGGAATGGAGCCTGCGTGACTGCTACCGGGAACAGCGGCAAAGGAACAGCCTCGTGGGGACAAGAGCAAAGCGTGGCGGCCTGAATAACGCTCTGCCCCGCCCAGAGCCCAGACCAGCCGGCAGCCAGGGTCAGAACCCACAGCCCCAGGACATGGCGGTGGCTCACACATCAGTGTGTGCTCCCAGGGTAAATAACCAGCCAGGCAAGAGTCCTCCAAGAGACACTGGGGGATGGAGGAGCACAGAGAGCCAGGAGTAGCTCCAAAACATCCACAAAGGACAGACTGCCCGCCAGGAGGGCAGGCTCCTCCGGTAATAACTGTGGGGCCACCAGCCTGCCTGTTCCTCACCCACAGAACTTAAGGGAATCCTATCTGCTGACAAGCCCTGTCCATTGGTGCAGAACTTGACACACTTCCCATACAAGCCTACTGAGGACACAACTCAACACTTCTAGAGGAAAACCTGGGCCAACTACTGGTCAACACAATCCTCTTCTCAAAAGTGAGACTGGAAAAGGGAAGACGACAGGTCATTTGAGGAAAAAACCAACAAGATAAAAATAAAACAAAATTGAAGAGAGCTTCAGGAAGCTGAGAGCCTGTCTTCATAACTCACAGGCCTTATGGATTTGTTTCCCAAGAATTACTCGGTATCACTCTCCTGGAGTGTATTCTGGACAACCACCTTACGGACACAGTCTCATACAAAGGCCCACACCTGTGGCCAAGCAGTCACACTGCCACCAAATAATCACTCTAAACAACGGCACTGTTTTCTACTAGGAGTCACTCCATCTAGACATTCACAAGGCTTCAATTCACCTTAAGAGTCTGCACACTATTCAGGTCTGGAAATGACTAGCAGAGCAAAAAGTATGAGAGAACGGTCAGGGTGCATGGAGGGTGCCAGGAAAGAAGTCGTGCTCTTTATCGGACTTGGTCTTTATTGATCCTCATGAAAGACTCATATCCATTTAGTCAGGACCTGAACAACCTGCAGGCGGAATCTGTCCGTTCCTGTCCTCGCACGGTCCGCAGTGCTTAAGAACGGCTGAAAACCACCAAGAGTATTTTGTGACGCACGAACATAACACACAATTCAAATTTTGGCGTCCATTGCTGCTCCTGCACCCCCGGCGGCAGGTGGAGCATCCGTGGCCGCGAACCGACAGCTGCACTGACGGGCCCTCCCGGAGGCCGCCCTTCCGCGTGCCTTTTGGGGGGGGGGGGTAACTGCCTCCCAGATGGACCCAGAAAAGCCGAACTCGGGAAGGGGGAAAACATGTTTAGGGTGTACCAGCCGAGGGGGGAAACCAAAAAATAGGGAAACACAATATTCAAGTTTCAGAAACCCTCGATGCCAGAAAATACAAAGTGTTTTGAAAATCCTTGGGAAAAAATTATTTTGGACATAGAGCTCTCTACCTGGTCAAACTATAAATTGTTAGGTAAAAACAAAGAACATGTTGGGATTCGGACGCGAAGCACTGCCCCCCAGGCCACCCTGCGGCGGAGGCTCCGCCGGCCCCCGCCGGTCCCAGGTGAGCGTAGGTCCTGCCCGGGAGAGGCCCGCGGCGCCCGCAGCCGCGCTGTGTACACACGAGCCTCTCCCGACTACATTTCCATCTTAAGCACAGACTTAGAGTGGAAACTTCATCATTGTTGTCTTTAATTCTAAAAAGTCTCTTAAAGTCTGTTTACACAGTAACACCTCATTTTTACGGGTCTGATGGAATTTCGCTACCTAAAACCCATTTCCACCAAGAAATATATAATTAAAAAAACTGTACATCAATATTTTTAAAAATCTATTCTTTAACTCTAGAGGAATGATTTAGAATTTAATGTTTCTTATTCTGAAAAAATATTTAACTGACTTCAACAACTTTTTCTTCCCCTAAATTCAAATGGGATAGCATTTAATAATTATTTTTTGTATTATTATTTAAAAGCTCATGATCATTAATCTGAATATAGATTACTCTGTGTTCCAATCTTAATGTGGACAAGTTCCTTTGATTCTAGCGAAGATGTAGCATCTCTTTAAGGTATTTATTAGGAAAAAAAAGAATTTGCCATTCCTATGTGTAATGTTTCTTCACTGTAAAATAATCGTTTCATAGATCCTGCCTCTTAAACTTATTAACATGTACATGTGACACAATTGCTAAAAATCCATTAACCTTCGTATCTGGGAAATATTTTTATTCATATGACACTCCTGCCAACTATGGGATTCTCACATTAAGATTCCTTCAATTTACAAATAATATAATTTGAAGGATTTTAATGGAATAGAAAGAGATTGAGTTACACTATTCACTTATTAGCCAAAATTCTAAGCATATCCAAGATGTCAAGTAATTGACACCTACATTCTAAGAGATCAAACACCACCCTATACTCCTTTCACTTTGTAATTAAGTACTTACGTCTGGAAATTCACTTCAGTACCTAGTACAAGATACACAGGATTCACCAGTATGTTCCTAATACCTACTAAACAATCATATCACTTTATGTATGTTTATGTTCCTATGGACAATAATAACCACTGTCATCCTAGGGCTAGGGATGGAGCAAAATGTTTTATATACAATTTTTCATTGACACCTTGTCACAATCCTATAAATTATTATTTCTAATTTTAAAAAAGAAACAGGACTGGAGAGAGGTTAAATGGTTTGATTTATTTAGTGGGAGCTGGAATTCAAAACAAAATGTGAGTCATGCCCTCACTGTGTCTGCTACCTCCCAGCAGGCCGCTCCTGAGACCTACTCACGCACATCCAGGGCAGGAGCACCTGGGGCCAGGCTCCCCCAGCAGAACCACAGATGCGGTGCCAGAGCGGGATGAGCAGCACGTCGTGGCTGCACCCACATCACCCAAGTGCAGACACACACATTCAGGCAACACAAATGTGGCCATAGACTGGGACACCGGACTTAAAAAGAGCAGAAGTTTTTTATAGTTTTTTGACTAAAAACTACCAAAATCTACTTTTGGTTTGCCTAGCAACGTTTTCTCCTACAATGTATGTGAGAGTGTATGAGGAGCATACACATACTCATAACACTATCACTCTAACTTTCTGCCTGTCCAAGGTATTTCATGAGTCAGGAAAAAACAAAAGGAAGCACTCTCGGAGGGCCCCCGCAGCCGCGTGACCAGGCAGGCTGCTGCCGCTTCCTGAGGCTTATTCTACTGACTAGGAAAATAAATAGCATTTTTTAGCTTGTTGGGAAGACTTGCAAACATAAGAGAATGTGAACAAGCAGAGGCTGGTGCTCTCCAGGTAGATGAAAAAGACCCATAACACCCCTTTGAAATAAGTAACAGATCCTAATGTCCTAACATTTCATTTAAAGAGTCTGTTGTCTGAAAAAAAATCAATTGTGACAGGCCTTATCTGTAGGCCTGCCTTAAACCATAAACAGTGTTTGTCACTCACATACTCCACACCTTCACAACAGACAGTGTCTCCCCATTCATAAAGACATGGAAAAGCGAGGGACCCACCCGTCACTCGGCTATCACCTGAGAAGTGGACTCAAACCCAGGCATCTGTTTTGACTGCATTATACTGCCCTTCTGCTAAGGCAAGGATACACGTGAAACACTTAAGTGTAGTGAGGCGTCCCAAAGGAGACGAAGGGGGAGAGGAAAGGACACTTGGTCCGTGAGGTCACAGAAGGCCCCAAAGACAGAATGTATTTCCTTGAAGAAAGTCAAGATCTACAAAACTTGCCATCAAGGGGCAGCACACAGGCAGTAACAGGGGGAGGGCCAGGATGCGCACCAGGCACAGACAGAGCTGAGGTCACAGGAAGCTTGACCACATGGAATACGTACATAGAGTTCTTCAAACTGTTTCTGAATTTCACTATCCATTTCAATAGCATTAAAGTTTGGATCCCTAATAGGAAACGCTTCGATGAACAACAGGGCAGCATTTGACCGGACTTCCGAGTTTCTCGCCTGCAACGATGAAAGAGGAGTATTTCAGAACCAAAGAGATGACAATCGAAGGGTTCCAGATAGGAGTAAAGTACTGCTCCTAGCCCCTCAAACAGACTTATTTACAAAGTAAAGGTGATGGTAACATTTCAGGTGAGCAAGCATGTGAGACCTTTCCTCAGCTAAGCTGAACTCTCAGCTCAATGTCAGTATCTGTCAACACTGAACTGAGAGTTCAATCCATAGTCTTGCTTCAAAGCCCACCTTGTGTCATTAAGAGTGACCATATCCTACCACCCACACCAGACCTGCCTGCATTGAAATTTACTCCTCAGAATGCTGCAATCTTGTCCTGGTCACCAGGATGGCAGCGAGCTCTACAGCCTCCCACCTCTGCTGGCTGACAGCACGACCACGCTCTTTCCAAATGTGTAGTCAGCACTAAACCAATTTGATTCCTAGTTTAATGGGCCTAAGAAATGCTTTTAATAAAAGTAAAACATTTGTCACCAAGCCTCCAGCCCCAGTCTTATTTTTGCTGCTTTGTTGCAATTCTGGATCAGAGTACGCCGAATTCAACAGCACAGCTGGCTCTGTAAACACACACGGAAGGGTTAGAGGTAAACCTTCAATCCTCTCCAGAGGATGGGCTTGTATAACCTGCAAAGCATCTCCTCCACTCCCTGCCGAACTTTCTTCTGACGGTGAAAATAACTCAGCACCTGACAACCAGGAAAAGAAAAGAAAGGTACTATTGTTGTTTTAAAAAAGCATTTAAAATCCTACTTAGAATCTATACTGTTGGAACTCAACCAAGAATTAGGAGAAGTGCAAATTGTAGCGCTCCAAAATCTTACAACTACAGACTATTTACTGTTAAAAGAACATATGGGATGTGAACAGTGCCCAGGAATGGGTTGTTTTAATTTGTCTGATTTTTCTCAAACTATTCAAATTCAGTTAGATAATAACCATCATATCATTGATAAGTTTTCACAAATGCCTAGGGTGCCTAACTGGTTTTCTTGGTTTCACTGGAGATGGCTGGTAATTACAGGTATGCTTTGGTTATGTAACTATACTCCTATTATGTTAATGTGTGTGCGCAATTTAAGTAGTAGCTTAAAATCTATACATGCTGAAGTTACTCTACAAGAAGATATGTCAAAGAAATAATCAATCTTCCCATGTTTTCTCCCGCCTGCTACTTCTATAGCTTTTCTTCTTCCTTCCTAATTACAACGAATTCTTAAATAGAATTCGTGCCTCATATCAAATTTACCGAGTATCATAACTCCTCCAAGTGGTAAAGATACCTCAAGACAAATGCTGGGCATAGAAGCCACAGGGCATAAATATGCAAAGAAATAAAAAGCTAACCATTTCAAACAATAAGGCTTCTCTCTCACTTACCAACTTAACATTTCCCTGTATGGCCCCGGAAGATGACTGGTTAGCCAGAGACGGGTAAGATTCCTCAAGGGAGGAACAACCTAAGACAGGCACAGTCGCAGGGGGGTCATCAGGTGAGAAATTGGGGATCAACAGAGGTGAGGCTTAGAACCTCACCCTCCCTGTTCTGAGAGAAATCTTCTGCATATGTGGATGTTTTATTGCCCTTGTCTAGCTTGGATTAACACATAGTCTACAGGCACACACCTGATCATCTACATTTGCTCTCTTACAACACTAAACTATGTTTTCTACCTTTATGTTGTATCGACCTACCACTTCAGCATTTTATTAAAAATAATAAAGAGAGAAATGTGGTATCCACATATAAATCAAGTATAAAAATCAAATGTGTATTCATATTTGAACTGACTGTTTATAGTTCATAATGCATGAGCAAAACCGAAAGTTTCTGTGATGACTGCCCTTGTACTGTTCACCATGTAACTTATTCACTATGTAAGAATTTGTTCTCCATGTAAGAACTTGTTCGTTATGCTTCAGAAGATTGGAGACTGACGAAAATTAGGCTTGGGGTGGATTAATGATTGTGCATTGAGCATTGACTCCCCTATACAGAATTTTATTGTTGTTAACAACCATTTGATCAATAAATATGAGAGATGCCCTAACAACAACAACCAAAAAAAAGTACACACTTCCAATTGTAAAATAAATAAGTAACCGGGATGTAATGTATAGCATAAGGAATATAGTCAAAATATTGTAACAACTTGGTATGGTGATAGCTGGTACCTAGAATTATCATGTATATAAATGTTGAATCACTGTGTTGTACACCTGAAACTAATGTAATGTAATACTGTGTGTCAACTACCCTTCAATAAAAAAAATAAATAAAAATAAAAAAAAATAAAAAAAATAAAATCCTACTTAGAAAAACCAACAGGGAACAGATTGTTCTCGCCACCGAACAGGCCCGTGTGCCCCCAAGTTCTGACAGTCCCTCCCAGAGGGAACCACCGCGGGTGCACACAGCACCGGAAGTGGCCAACCACATGAAATGGGTCTTGGCGAGATACGGAGCGGCACCCCGGGCTGTGAGGGTGTTTGGACCTCACCTCCACGCTTCTACCAACAACCACACAGCCTCATAAACCTCTGACCTTCAGGGTAAAGTGGGAAAGGAGAGCATGGAGGGGTCGCTTGGCAGGTTCTGTAGCCTGTCCTGGCTCTGAAGTGTGCTGGCTGCAACTCTCTTTTGCTATAAGAACCAATAAGGGCACATCTCCAAACAGATGTCATCACTTGAGATCCTTCATACACCAACTCCTTCCCAGCACTCGTGAAGGGTCAGAAGCAGGCCGTCCTTAATACCCACCCCCGCCGTTGCCCACTTCCCTTCTGCACAAGCCAGGACCTCCCCATGGCCCGTTGCAGACTCCTTTCCCAACAATTTTGCTTTGCTTCCTTAATCCACAACTCTTGGAACTAAAATTCTATTAGTGAAAAATAGAAAAATTAAAAAATTAAACAGATAAAACAATAGTTTATACTTTAAAAGTGAACTTGGATCAACTTTACCCTAAAAGAACTACAGTCTGGGAATTATTTTTCTGATTGTTCATTCTTTATTTAGGAGTTTTTATTGCTGGTGGTAAGTGATAGTAGTCTATGGTTTGTTTTTTGTGTATAATATTGTCAAGTTTTGGTATCAATGGTATATTCAATGCATAGAAAAACTTTTAAACACTTTATCGAGATAACAATTCACATCCTGCAGAAGTTCACTCTTTTAAAGTAGACAATTCAGTGGGTCTTAGTATATTCAGTTGTACAACCATTACTTACTACTATCTAATTTTAGAAGATTTGCATCAACAATATGGGGATTTTTACTTCCAAATGACTTGTAAAGCATTTCCTAAAGCTTTTTTCATCAATAAAATGATTTATTGTATAAATATGATGTTTATCAAAAAAAAAAGGATCTGAGGAAGAAGCTATAATGTGTTATAAGCAAGGCTAACAATTACTTGGAGTCCAGGAACACATTTCCATTTGAAAAGTGAAATCTGATATACTTCCTTTTATTCTTTCTGTGCATTTTCCCATGTTTACCAAATAGCGGTATCTATGCTTACAGTATCTTAATTACTCAGGCTACCACAGCAAAAACGGTATGAAAAAAGTGGGTAAGTGGTTCCAAGACTAAAGGAACTATGTCACAGATTTGCACAGTTTAACATGATGCCATTCTTTATGACCCAATAGAACCTAAAACATCAAATCATATGTGAAATAAATGACCCAAACCGACCTACAACTAAATGAAGCCACACTGGAGCCGTGTGGGGCTGGGGCTCGGGGGCAACTGGATGCGTGCGTCTCTGGGCTCTTTAATTCAGACCCAGTCATTAACAGAATGAACTGTTTTCTTATCCACTCAAACTTGCCCAGTTTATTAGCATTCTACAAGTAATAGAGATTTCACTAAACAAAAGTAAAAAAGGCAGCCATTGTTCACTTAGCTTCTTGACACACAACCACCAACACTAACAGCCCACAAACAAGACAGACACCACGGTGCCGAGTAACACACAGACCTGAGTCTCCAAGTCCGGCCAGGGCCGTGACCACCAGCTACCTGGCACTGTGATAATGGCGCTGATATGGAAGCCTTATTTAGTCAGACCATTTACAATATGAGAATAAAATTCATACCCAATACTGAGATTCTTTCAAAAACAAAATCTTATGAAGAGAAACTATCAGAGCATTTATTTCACTTGGTTTAGAGTACACCAAAATGGAAATTTAATATACTAAATAATAAAAATAATCTCAGATATCTTTTTAACAAGTGGTAGTCGCAGTTAGAAAGTAATGATTCTGGACATTTTTATGTCAAAGAATTAAAGATTGTCTGACTAAGGTTCTGACTTTCTTTCCTGTTATGGCAACAGATACCGAATATCAAGACTGAGAAATCCTTTAATGGGTGCCTGGGAAAGCCTGACTTTTACACTGATTAAAGGCAACTGTCTAAAAACACAGGTGGCGCATTATTAAAGATGCACGACCAGTGCTCTTGTGTCCTGCTCACCTCTCGCACTTTGGTGTGCACTGGAGACCTCCTCGGAAGGTGGATTCCGTGGTACATGAAGTCCTGGATGCAAGCGTTTTCAATTGTCTGGAATAATAAGTGGGTGCCCTCCCACGGATGGCAGGGCAGGCAGTGTGAGCACAGAAGGGGTCCGACCCATCCATCTTCCGCCCCATGAGGGGGATGTGACCCTCTCCTCTGAGCTTTCCAGTTTAAATCCACAACTCTTACAACTCCTTCAGCTTTAGTACCTTGTTTCTTCTAATTTGATGAAATACCAAATTTGTGCTAAATGGAAGCACAGACCTCCCCCTGCCAGTCAAGGCTGTTTTGAGACTGTGTAAGGCCTGGGAGCCCCCTCCACTGAGTCATCCTGACCCCAGTAGCCCAGAAGAATGGGTCTGTCTCAAGAGCCTCCCTTAAACTGACACTGACGGCCCCTAAGATGGGGGCCAGGACCTCAAAATGACTGAAATCAGACCTTTCAGACCGCCAAGGAGAGGGGCAGGCCGTTAGTGGTAAGGGAAGCTCCTCCATTAACCCAGGCATCTGACCATCCTCCTGAGCTGGGTGACTAATCAAGGCCAACCCCAGAAGCAGCCCAAATCCCCAGTGGTCTGCTACCCTGTACTCTGTGCCCCTGCATCTAGATTTCATGGCTTCAGGGCAAAATATAAGGAAAGCTTGCTGCTATTAACCCCTTCTCCATTATCTTTGAAAATATTTCCTTCACCTGAAGCCACTAATAATTTCAGCATCACTCCACACGGGAGGGCACACCCCATACTTGCCATGAAATAGGAAACACATGGCACTACCTATAAAGTAATTGTGCCACACAGGTTGAGCCTGAAGAAATAACTACCAGCAAATGGCCATTTTATAAGACACAGACCCAGTTTCTTCAACACAGTGACAGCATAGATTTTAAAAGCAGAAAAGGAGGGACGGAGGGAGGGAGGGTACTTTGCAAGATTTAAATGCTGCAGCAAGCAGACACCATGCAAGACTTGCTGCATCCCAATTCCAAAAACCTGTAAAAGGGCACTTTTGAAAAAAAGCAGAGGAATTTAAATATGGCCCAATTATTTTTAAAAGTACCCAGGAATTATTGTTAATTTTATTAAGTATGAATATGGCGTTTTGTAACCATATATTTTAGAGATGCATATGAGCACACTAAAGCACAATGAAATGAGATGTCATGCCTGGAACTTGCTTTAAAAACTTGGGAGGGAGGAAGCCTGAGTACAGAGTGCTGGTACAAATTTGGTAGAAATCTAGTCAAACAGCCATGTTTCAAATTACAAACTCCTATTTTCTAAACCACTATTGTAGAACAAGGACACTGTTCCTACGAACAAGCTTTATGCAATCATAAAACAATGCAAAAAATGCAAAACAATCTCCTGATTTTACCCTCTACCCCAAAAAATTACACATCATAAAACTACCCTAGAAGTTGTCATCAGGGTAACTTAAGTGACAGAAGTCAGTGACAAACCCCGGCACACAGACCAAGCTTGAGCTGGAAGGGGAGCAGGGCGGTCAGAAACAAACTCCCAACACCAGCTATCCTACCCCCACCCACCAGTTCAGGACCTGCTCCTCAGAGGAAAGACCCCTTTGTGACTAGAGTTAAGTATTTTACTCTCAGAGGTAAAGAAAACACATTTGAGAACTTAGTATGAGAAAAACACAGGGATATCAAACTTTCTTTTGATTTTCTCCAAAAGGGTCTTTGAATGTTTGTGATTGTTAGTTATGTAGCCATATCTTTGTAATACAGATATTATGCAGTCATTACACATTAGCCATATTCAAAACAAATGTCTTTAAATTCACAAAAATAATGTAACTAAAAGAGGTGGCTTGAGGTTCCCACAAAGCACTGTCCAACTGAAACAACTCAAGCCATGAATGCCATTTAAAATTTTTCAGTGGCCACAAAAAACAGGAAAAAAAAAAAGATAAAATTATCGTAAAATTTGTTTAGCCCAACATATCCAGAACACTATCATTTCAAACATGCAAGCAGTATTTTTAAAAAGCATTCATGAGGTATTTTACATTCTTCTTTCTCCACACAAAGTCTTCAAAATATGGCGTTTCATACATTTACAGCACATCTCAATAGAGATCGGTCACGTTTCAAAAGTCAGCTGCTGTGCCTGCGTGACAGAGTGCGTCTACAGACGCCAAAATGAGGGGTGAGTCCTGACTTCACTCCAGCCGTACGTCTCAGGGCAGGGCAGGACTCATGGCTGCATTCCCACGGGAAGAAGACCGAGACATGTGTCTCTATCAGTCCCATCCTGGGGCTGCACCCTGACAGCACCACAGAGGGCTTAAGTGACCCTTCCATGACTACTTACTCAGAAACTAAAATACAATGAAAGTGAATGTTAACATTTTTAATAAAATGAAAAGAAAATACCTCCAATATTATCCCTGAAGACTTTTTCCAAGCTCTGAAATAAATGTCTGCAATGTGTACCATCAAAGATCTATTGAAAAAAATCAAGTAATTTAATGCAGGCTCATTTGAACTGTACTTTTAATGTGTATCATTCCAGATGCTCTCCTAGTCTAGGGAAGGAGATACTTGGTTTTAGCCTAGTACTTTGACAACTATCTGTAGACATGTTATCCACCTGTGGCAGAAAGTAGACAATGGAAAAAGTCCAAGAAGTAGAATATAATATCAAACTTTCTCTTTTTTCTCAACCAGAGCTACCCCAGAACTTTACAGTCTTCTGTGAAACTCTGAGAACATAAGCCCAGAACCAAATTCTTAAGTGAAAAAGCATTTATATATAAATTTTTTTACTTGGAGTCAATTTTGGACTTTCAGGCTACTAAGTCCTTTAGGTAAAGGGAGCCTGAAAATACCAGAGTTAATTTTAGAACCATAGTTTAGAAATTCTATTGATTCAACCCAAATATTCTGCAAATGAGGAAAGCTGAGTAAACAGTGGTAGTGAACGGCAGGGGCTTTGTGATTAGAGGTACAGAATCAAGTCCCAGCTCAGTGCTTACATAGCTGCCTGACTGAAGGAAATTTAGTAAGCAAGCCTACCTCCAGAGCTTGAGGCTTGGACTTTAAAGTACAGACTAAGCACTCGGTCCTGTGCCTGGCAAGCGTCTGCTGGGCGGAGCCCTGGCCGGAGAGCGCACCCTAGCCTCTCACCTGCAGCATTTCTCCCACTGACCACGTCAGGCCACAGTACATCAGAGAGCAGACCCATGTTCAAACAGTACCAGAAGGGCGAGTGACAGGCTTTACTGTGACGAGGCTGAGATTTAACTATTAAGTAATTTGACTATTTAAAGGACTACCACAAGTTAAAATCTTAATTTCAGTACCATTACTGAACAAGAATGGTTTTCAATGTAGGGAAAAACTATCCAGCAAGACAATAGTACACAATAAATTATATAATTTAAGAGAGAATTTTAACAAATTTAAAATTTAATAAAGTTTTTAATACATTACTATAACTTAAAAGTCAAATAAAATCTTTCAAACCCAAATTAAGACAGCACAAAATACTGTCTTTTATACTTACTTCTGTAACCCCTGTAACTGGTTCTTAATGGTCCCGTGGATCATTTTAATGAAATTTATATTCCAGTTGAAGAGGGAACTAAGAAATCTTCTTCCCTGTAAGTAATAAAATAGGGCATAGTGTTACACTGTGAACAAGGAAACGTTCCCAAAACCAAACACAAACAATTCTTTGGGTGTTCAGTAATACCACTGTTCGTTATGCCTAAAGGAAGCCCATGTAACCATAACCAAGAATCTGTACACTGGAGTTATGCAGGGGAAGGCGCTCAGGTTGAGAGGTAGCCCCTGTGGCAGATGCGGTAGAAACCCTGGGATGACAGACCCAGACAGCAGGGCCAGGGTGGGATGCCCGGCAGAGGGTCTAGCAGCAGACACCACTGGGCTCCCTCCCTGCTGGACACAGGAGCACAAATGCACCATGCTGCCTGGCAGTACCTTAAATGGCCCATAAACATTTCCTTCTGCCTCTTTCATGTGTGTCTACATAACCTAAAATCAAAGAGTGCTTGAAATCTAGCATTTAGGGGCAGAATGGAATTGAACATGAGTTCATTTCATCTTTTATAAAAGAGAAAACAGGACTGATAAAGTTAAGAGGATAAATATTTGCCAGGCTAGAATTTTCAAACACATATAGTCCCCAAGTTATAAGTGTCATATCATGTAATGATAATTTAAATGCATGCTACTAGATTACACATATGAACCTAAAAAGCAAGAATACAATATATAGTCTTGGGAGTGCATAAAATATATCTACCAAGACTTCACTACCAGCATACCACTACTGCCTCTGGAACCCAAAAGACATGCAGCACACTTCATACAAGCAGAAGTAACTTGAGAGTAGAGTGCAAAGTATTTGCTGTTTACCCAGAATGACTGGAAACTGGCTGACAAAATTAATAACTGATTAGGAAGTTAAGTTCAGGTATCCTAAATTCAAAAGAGCACAAGTTAAAAGAAATGGGAAGCTTTAACATACAGAGGTATATTTGTGTCTATACTTGTACACATATACGCGTTAAACAAGGACAATTCATCAACCACTGTGCATAAGTCAATATAAGTAAAGTTCATTTATCTGAAACTGCTCTTAGCTTCATTACTCTCCCCAACTTTCTTAACAATCCTGGAGGTCCTAAGGGCACTGGCCCTACATCAGCATCTTTGCCTACGAGAACGGCATCGGCAGTCAGACACACACCTCCCCCAACCCCGTGCTCATCACCTGCCAGGTGCTGGGCTAAAGGTCCTTCACTCATCAGCTCAGTGCTCCTCAGGAATCCCAAGGGCACAGTTGTTGGTTCCTATTTTACAGAAGAAAGTTGAGCTCCCAAGGACTCTGACCAAGGCTACCACCATCGGTTGGACCAACAGAGATCTGACCCTGAGGTGCTGAAGGTCTTGGTCAGGATGGTCAGCAATCACATATGGCCCTGGAACCTAGCTGGCTAGAGACAGCACCCTGGGCAGCAGGCAAATCAGGTTCAAACCCTGTGTCTCCCACTGACTAGCTGACCTCGTACAGATATTTACAGGCCGCAGGTGTTCGTCTTCCTCCCCCAGGAATTCTTCCCCACCTACCCCACAGGGAGTGAAAACTCCATCCTTTTGCCTCAGATATACATCTGCTAGGCTACCAGAATAAAAAACAAAGGCTATATTCTACATTCTATAATTATAAGAAACTTCTCTACATCCCTAACATGGGAATATGGTCAGTGTTCCATACATGACTACAGAAGACCCCAAAGACAATGGCTCTGCGCTGTCCAACAGCAACGCAGCCACTCTGTGATCGGGACTCTCTAGCAGCCTCGTGGAGGAAGGTCAGAAGCAGCAATGACAATGATATGTACATGCAGGCCACTATCCAAAACATTATCACTTAGGCATTATAATACGGGAGAACTGAGATATCTTACATTCTTTTTTCTTACTAAGCTTTAAGACTGGATTTTCCTCTTCAGGCAAAATTCCATGTGCTCAGTAGCCACATGGGGGAGGGACCAGCAAAATGGACAGTTAGCAGAGGGAGTTAGTGGACGGGCAGGAGAAAGAAATAAAAAGTACTGTGTGATAGAAGTTTTGAGTTTATGCCAATTAACCTGGAATTAGGGTGGAAGGTCAGATCTGATCCATGGGGAAGTACTTTCTCAACCTTATTTTTAATCATTCTTAATTTAAAATACAATCATGGTTCCCCGGGATTCACACAGCCACCTGCAATTATGTGGTTTAATGACGAAATAAGCAATGACTTGTAAAATGTTTAATACAGCCATGCAGTAAAAATGATGTGCGACAAATATAACAGCTCTGAGAACGGAGCCCTATTTCAGTAAAACCCTGAGCACATTACAAAAAACAACAACACATTAACTTATGAAAAACATCCATTAGAAAGCAGTTTTCAAACACTCCAAAAAAGGAGCACCACTCACTTCTTCCTTCTTGATATAGTTTACATTTATGAAGCACTCAAGCAGCATGTCTTTAATTTCTCTACTTTCCTCCAAATCATAATCGAAACAATACAGAGCTTGGTGAATATGCCAAAGCCGGCATATGTCTGCACCCTAGGAGGCCGTCAGGAAAAAAGACATTAGAATTAACAAACAGTAAAGTTACAATTCAAAATGACTAGAATATTTTTTATCATAAATAATTACACGTGAAGATTATTTGTCAAAGAGGAAGAAACAATAACAAACCAGAAAAGACTTTAAAATTTGCAAATACACTTGTAGCTGTGGAAAACATTTTTCTATAACACAGGTAAATGCGAGCAGAGTGCTGACGCCCAGCACTGTTGTGCAGCCCTGTGACAACACAGACCTCTCTCTCAGTCTGCCCTGCCAGGGCAGCAGCCAGTTGCACACACACATCAGTGCAAATGCAATGGGCCTGGGTAGGACAGGGGAGCCAGATTTTTAATTACCTCAAGTTTAAATTTATATGTAAATGCCCATGTGACTAGTGGCTAGTGTACTGGAGAGCACAGGTCTAGAACATTAGGAAGACTTAAATAGTCTTAACAGCTGAGCAAAACAGTAGGAAAATGGATTTTAAAAAGACAAACCAACAATGGCTTAAGGATATATTCTGACACAAACAAGGGTTTTTCTGTCACTTGAAGGGCAAGTCAGATAACTGGCTGAGGGCACAGCCCTAAAGGGTCTCTTCTGTCATAAAGCTGACTGCACCTTGGAGGCCACAGAGTCGACTCTCACAGACAGTGGGACCATGCGTGAAGTAGAACTTCTAGAAAGCTGCAGACAACATGTATCAGGAGGTCCAAATTCAAATCCACTGACCTACAGATTTCATTTCCAGGAATCTGTCTTAAGGAATTAAAGCTGGGGGGTGGGAGTGGGGGTCAAAGAGAAATTCTTCAACATCTCTAAAATAACAAAGATCACTTTGGGTGGTGCAATTATGGATGACTTTTATCTTCCTCATTTTCGCTTTTCTTCATTTGCCCAGTTTTCTAAGATGAACATAAGTATCTGTTGTCTTCGTCAAGGAAAATAACTGTTCTTTTCCTGGATTCCTGAACTGCGTACCAAAGATTACATCCAACTCTCAAATGCTGCCAGTTGGCCCGATCCAAACTTCCCTAGTCAGCAGTCCGGCAGGATCCGCACTGGCCACAGTCCTGTCCACAACAGGTGTGGTGGGGGTGGCTCTGAGTGTGGGTCTGAAGCAGGTGGGACCTGACAGCTTCTGCCCCTCTGTCCCTCACCACGCACGTGCAGCCTCATCCAATCCCATGGGCCCTACCTCTCAGGGGACCACACCTCCTGTTGCCCATCTCAGTATCTGATCCCTTCTTCGCTACTAAGAAGACCCCCACCTTTGTTAGGAGTGGTGACATGTCCCTTTAAAAACTCCATCTACAGCGGACAGATGTGGCCATGGGACACAGTTCTGGCTACTGGCTACAAGCTGACAATTTCTACGGTCTGGTCCTTGCTGCTACTGGCCTTTCCCTCCTGCCTGGAACTCACAGGTGGCAGTGGAGGTGAGGAGCCACCTTGAGACCACAAAGTGACAAGGGAGGACAAGGGCCACCACCGGGAGCATGGAGAAAGCCTGCGCATGGGAGCGGGGAGCCCCTATCCCCCTGACCGCCTTCCTCTCAGCATCTTGGTCTAAGAAGCGCTGACTGGGAAGCCACTGCAGTCAGACCGCTCACAGGCAAACCTGATCCCTAACTTAGAGACATGTGTGTCCTTCAAGAAGTCAACCCACCGTTTTAGTCTTGAGGCTCTTCCGCAGCAACATGATGAAAGCCGTCTTCCCCATATCTTCCCTGGAAGGCAGGCCTTTCTCCCACCACATGACACAGAGATCCTGAATGGAGCCTTGCAGCTTTCGTGCAGATTCAGGCAATGCATATAAAATACCTAAAACAGCACAGTAATCGTCAGAGTAAAGTAAATCAGTATTAGCTCAGATTCAATGGTGCAGAGTACTATGACTTACAAAGATTTGTTAAGCAAGTATTAATTCATATTTAACTTGCCAAAGATTTATACACATTATTTATAGAATACAAATGACATGAATTAAAAATTTTTTACTACTATTATAAAACCAGATCCAACAGAATAGAGAATTTTAGAACTGGAAGAATGAGAGAGAGGTAATATTGCCAAAAGCCCTAATTTAAAAGGCAGACACTGAGGCCACCCTAACGCAAGCACCGTGACCCCCTGGTCACACCTACCACTAAGTCAGGTCAGGCCTGACGATCTCTGATCCACAACTGCCCCCTCCATATGCTGGCCTTGTGAAAATCAATGAAGGGGCCCCACTGAAGCGGAGCCGTCAACTCTGCCCTCCCCACCCCAGAAGGTCATGCCCAGGACTGTCATCAGGCAGGGTCCTCAAGGACAGGCCCCACTGGGGAAGATTGGTGCGGCACCTCCTACCAGGAATCCACCCCTGCCGCTCAGCCAGTGGGGCCCCGTCACCCGGTAGCCCCGCTTTTCTCCAGGGGACTTTCTTCCCAACAGGCCCCTCCCAGCCCCACTTTGTTGGCTGGACCACCTGTGGCTTCGCCTGCTTGCATGTCCCTACTACAACTCTCTGCTGTTCCTGAATCACCCACTTTTGCTGGTCAAATAACTGGGTTTTATTTCTAAGGTTAATCAGCCTCAAATTTTGGCTCATATTATATAAAAACTGCAGTGATTTATTAACAGAAAAGCTCTTTAATTAAATTAAAATACTAATAATGTGCTCATAATCATAATCCATAGATATTTGAGTGCCATTATACTAATATAAAATTCCTAAATTAATGGGAAGTGGGAACAACTACAATATTAGCACTAATCATTTTATGAAAGTTATTCAGAGACTGAAAGTAAAATTGGTAGAAACACTCTCAAAGCACGACAGCCTTTTTCAAATTTGGATACAACTTCTAAATAAAACATTGAATTTCAATGTAAGAATTCTGAATAAAACATTCATCCAAGTTACACTGAGAATAAAAGGCCAGATGGGAGAATTTGTTACCTGGGACTTACTATACTTAGTGGGGTAAGGGCACTTGGGAGATCTTCCTTAAAAATTATCACATAAAATTACTTTTACATCTTTTATATCTATAAAATAATTTTATGTAAATATTCTAGAGTCAGATATTCCCATTAATTCATACTATTGTTCCTCCTAAATTAATAACTACACCTTTACACTTTGGTTAAAACTTGAAAAGTACCATGATATAAATCTTAGTGCAGTAAAACTCCCCTGAGTCAACAATTATTCCTCAGGTCATGTTCCTAACATATTTAAAGGAAAAGATTCAATATCACAAATGCTTGGTTGAAGTGAGCTGTCCAGCAGTGATCACCAGCTGAGAAACTCAAAGTTGGAGTCTTTTCCCTTAATAAGCTCTCACCATTGGTCCTTAAATCAAATAAGACTTTTCTGAAAAGTGTAGAGACAACAGCAGTTAACTGCTCAGTAATGTGCATTTATCACCTGAAGCATTTACAAAGGCTTAAATTAAACTGATTATTTAATCATCCCTTAAAAGAATGCTATTGCTCCTTTTCTAGCTAACATGGAAGCCTGGTCTCAAAGACATGCCCCACCACCGCCTGCTCCTGCTTCCCTGCTGGCTGCCTCTCAAGTGTCCCTCAGAAGCCCTGCCTCTCGATGCTCCGCCTCACAATAAAGCCGACTCACCGTTTAACAGAACAGCGCATCCCAGCAAGTCTTCATAGTTCTCACTTGCATCCATTACAGACACAGAAGCAAGAATCACTGATGTGATTGCATAAATTATTTCCATGCTTTTTTTCTATAAATGAAAAAAATCAAAGTATGAGCAAATTAAACCAACTTGCATGTCCCGACTGCAACTCTCTGCTCTTCCCGAATCACACCCACTTACAATTCGGTTTTTAAAAGAAATATAAAAGTTACTAAATTTATAAAATGTACCAGCTTATTCTAAAAAGTGAATTAAAGTTGAATATGAGCCAGTTGCCCCAAACAAATAGCAACACTGAATATCAGATTAATAATGGGAGGCTGGAAAGGGTAAAACTGAGTAAACAGACTTCTAATATTCTTGACTTCTAAATTCACACTTTTTCTTAACTTAAAATTCAATTATACACAATAAACAATTATTTTTTAACAAAAGGGTAAAATATTATTTTTGAATGACCAACATTACCATTTGTGAGTCATGTTCCATTTCCATATTGTCTTCACCCTGGGCCTCCACCATCTGCCACCCTTCCACAGGGCTGTCTAACAACACCTCTGTCAGTAAATCCCTGAGCCTCTGCCATAGCTCTTCTTTCTGTTTCCTTGATAACTCATCTAGTAACTCATTTAGGTTGAAGGGGTCAGAAGCATCTTTCTGTAAAATAAATAGCAAATGTTACATTTCAGATACAAAAAGTTAATTCTCTAGTTTTAATAAAGGTATTGAAGAGAAGTTTAAGTGCTGAAGTAGTTACAAGCTCAAGATTGGGTGTGTGATTGTGGAAATCAATTCCTAGAAAGGCACAGAGACTGTCAGACAGAAAGTGAGACTCCTCCACCCAATCAACCCTAGTTCCTAATCCCTGGAGTTTCACATTTCTACCCATATAGCAAAATCCTCCCTAAAATCATTCCAGCCAGATATCCACCATCTCCAGGCCTGTGATTAGGAGACTAAAGTATGGGAGACCTAAAATAATATCAGCAGCAACAGTAACACAGCCACGCCAGCTGAATGCACTTCAAGTTCCTGGTCGCAGCCTACTGGGGCCCTCAACACCCACTTGCTACTGTCTCTGGACACCATTCCCGTCAGCCAGCGAGACTGTTTCAGAACCTCTCCATTACCTCTAAGACCCCTGAGCCGACCACTTCTTCTCACCTCCGTCTGACACAGCAAACGAAGGCCACTGTGAAAAGGGTGGAGAATCCAGCTTAAAGAGACTCCATGTAGCCAATCTGGAACAATCTGAGCATGAAAACAGTGACTCTAATGGATTATAACTCATTGAATACAATAAGCACCAATGAGGCCACACTGATAATAAATTCATAATAATAAATAATTAACTAATAGCATGGCATATATTGGCTATAGAACACCCACGAATACATACAGAGCAATATGGGGCTGGAAAATCACAATTTCATGGTCATTATAGACAACTGACTCAGGCAGAATCACCAGTGGAAACTAAACCCAGTAAGGAACAGTGTGGTCAGGAGCAGGTATTTACCTGGCCTCCACTTATCTCCCCACAGGTCACTGATTGATTACGTATATGGGAACAGCCGCTCCCAGTGGAGAATCTGGTAGCAACTGACCAAAACTGATACCAGAGCCTCCACTGAAGAGGACATGACCACGTTACAGAGCTCCTGCCAAAACAGACAGATGATTTAATCATATCATCAAATAAATGCACTTGAAGGATTTATAAGATAAAATATTTTGTAAATCCACAAATTAGCTGTCTGCACTCTTCAAAACTGTCAATGCCATGGAATATAAAGGTTGTTGAGAAACTCTAGATTAAAGAAAAGTAACAAATCATGACAACTGAATGCAGCATGTGACACCAGACAGGGTCCTGGATCAGGAAGAGCACAAATATCGCTGCAGGTACAGCCCCTCCATGCCAATGCCAGGTGTCCCGACTCTGAGGGTTGTACTGTGGTGATGTAAAAACACCTTTGTTCTAGGAAAAGACACACTGAAGTATTTAAGGATAATGAGACACAGTGCCTGCAACTGACTCACAAATGATTAAAAAATAGTATGTAAACACGAAGAATAATCAAGAAAACGTGGCAAGTAGTAACCGGCAAAACTGAGTGTGGGGTGTTCAGGATTCCTCTGTATTCTTCCTCCAACTTCCCTTTAACTCTGCAATTATTTCAGTAGGAAAGGAGAGTGCAGGCAGCCCCCCAGGACCCTCCGAGGCTGCCTCTATCCCAACTCCTACCACCCCTCCTCTAGCAAGTCTGCACCTGAGCTGTCTGAGGTACACCTGCGGCAGGGCCTGTGCCTTCCACATCCCTTTTGTACGGAATTCTGCGCCGGACTCCACATGGCCCATTCAGACCTCTGATCAAAACCACCCCACCACTCCACCCTCTACCTGCCTGCCTATCATATGCACAGTCCCTCTACCACTAGAACCCAACTCCATCCCGGCAGAACTCTGCTTCGTGTGCGCTGTATTCCAACCCCAAAGCAGAGCCTGGCATACAGACAGCACTCAAGACATATTAGAGGTGGAGTTCTCAATCCTGAGTCCTCCAGAAGGAGATCCTCAGTTCTCAGACTACCATGCTCAGCCTCAGCCTCCCTAATTTGTTTTGAAAGGCAGATTGTTCTAATGCAATCGATCCATTAGGGAACAATTTCAGCACAAGGCTTTCTTTGCTCATGTGGATTTCATCACCCAGCAAATACAGAAAGCTGCACCTGCTGACACCTGCCAGCTCCTGGGACCCCATGTGTGTTGCAGGTCGCACCACCCACACCAGGGTCCCTTCCACCTCCCCCACAATGACCCACAGCGGCAACCCTGTAAGGGCAGCCCTTTTCCGCCCTCTATTCAGTGTTCCCATCCCCCAGCCTGTTCTCTCACTATCTTTCTGCCCTCTCCCACTCAGGGCCAGCAGGCCGGGCCTTGAGAGCACGGGCACCTACTTCCACCTGCAAACTTTGGGTCTTCTCCAAAGTGACGTGCCACGTTTACTACAGTATTTGTGTACTTCCTCTTCATCATGATTTAGCATGGATAAAACTGCTACTTTTTTATTAGGTCCCTATCTTTTTTTAATGTGTCATTGGTGACGTTTTTGAGTGTTATGCCCCTAAGCCCATTCTTCCCATAATCCCTCTGGTTTTTAACGCCCACTTTGCAGAGCATGGTGATTTTTAGGAATGCACATGTCACATGATAACATCACTGACTCTGTGTGGGAAGGTCCACCTAATAGGCTTCCAGTTGACTTTAAGTCTTTTCTTTAGTTTTAATCAGACTTGCCATGTGAAACTGCCATTATTCAACAATTCTACCTACAAAATGGCGTTTCGTATCATTCACTCGAAACCAAGTGATGCATAATCCTATATATTTTCACTGTTATGTTTAAGAGCTACATGGTGACTGAGGTACCAAGTTATTAAGTGTTAATAAAACTTAACTAAAACCAATGCCTCTTTAGTACAAGGACTATCTCGTCATTCTACTAAGATGTCAGCTGCCAGTCAACAGTTCAGGGCTCTTTAGCATGTGATGGGGTAGCTGGAATGGATGCACCTCGGAGGATGCTCTGCTGCCACAGCACCAGTGTAACCTGCATGTTCTGTGCTACTCAAATGTTGCTTTATTTGCCTTATGATTTTAAGTTAATATTAGCTTAGCTTCATCATCATCAATATAGTTTGTGATTTAACACCATGGTATACGTACTTTGCAACAACAATCTTTTTAGACTTTAACCAGGCAGGTACTGCACATCTGGTGCAAATCACCTCCCCCAGCACTGTGACAGCACAGTTCCCGGGACACCTCAGCCGTTTGCTCTCACAGACGCTTCTGTGATGTGCTGCCTATGAATTTATGGTTATTTGTAAGTTTACAGGATACCATTATATAATACCAATCATATAAGCTCATTCCTCTCAAAGAAAAAAAACTTCATAAATATTGCAAGCAACAAAGTTATTAGGTGCCTGTTTCTGCATGATGAGAACAAGTGAGGTATGCATCTTCCACTGCAAGGTCATAAGTATTTTAGACTCAGTGCCTTAAATGTTGGGGTGCTCTGTCCTAGGCCCCTTTTCTTTTATTACACTACAAAGATGATTCTATGCACTGCTGTGACTTAAGCTTCCAAATGGAACTTATGACACCTGAATTTCTCTCTCCGGCCCAGACGTCTTTCCTGGGCTACTGGACATCTTGTGCATGTCACCCGACAGCCACTCAGCGTGTCCCACACTGAGCCCATCTTCTCCCTCAAACCTGCCCCTCTTCTCTCACTCATCTGCTGAACGGTGCTATGGGTCAGAAACCTGGGATCCTCCCTGGCCCCTTCTCTGGCTCATATCCAATCAATCAATAGTGCCATTCATGCCTGCCAGCTCAGAGGTACCCACATCTCCCCGCTCCCACCCCCTAACTCGGCCAGCTTCATGGAGGGTGAGGCCTCTTCATCACTTTGAGTCCCTTTAGGGACTGCTTCAAACTGCTCACATGAAGCCAACAGAGATTTCCAAAGGCAGCTGCTCTTCTCTGTCCTTTGCCCAGCTGGTTTTCTCTCCCTCTTGTGTTCTTATACACAGGCCACTCTCTGACTAAAGTCCCAGCTCCTTAAAATGGTACAGAAGGCCCGATGGAATGCAGGCTTCAGCCCCTGCCCCTACTACACCATACATTTCTACATGGTGACCCTCCTGAACATCAAGATCAAACACACATGCCTTCTGCGGTCTTTAAAGTCACCCTTTTGGCTAAACCAGCCCTTCTGCACACCCCTCTCTGACCATTTAACTTCTGTTCACTTTTCAGGTCTCAGCCTCTGGAGCCTCCCCACCAAATGGGAACATACAGCAGCTGGGTCTAGGCAGCCCATATCCTTGCCCAGCTTGGCCCTTACTCTATTGTATTTGTACACCTGAATCCACAACTCTGCAGAAAGCCTGAGGACACAAATTACCTGTGTTCCTCAGTATTTCCTCACTGTGCAATGCATGCAGCAACAAATATAAAAATATCTGTTAAGCTCGCTGCATTGTGACTTAGAGTCCCAGCATCATCACTCCTAAGAGAAAGCAGGAAAAATAGTTTGTGAGCTGCCTGTGAACAGGTCTGTTTTGAGTAGTCTTTTTTTTTTTTTGAGAGGGCACCTCTCATATTTATTGATCAAATGGTTGTTAACAACAATAAAATTCTGTATAGGGGACTCAATGCACAATCATTAATCAACCCCAAGCCTAATTCTCAACAGTCTCCAATCTTCTGAAGCATAACGAACAAGGTCTTACATGGTGAACAAGTTCTTACATAGTGAATAAGTTCTTACATGGTGAACAGTGCAAGGGCTGTCATATCACAGAAACTTTCGGTTTTGATCACACATCATGAACTATAAACAATCAAGTCAGATATGATTATTCGTTTGATTTTTATACTTGACTTATATGTGAATCCCACATTTCTCTCTTATTTTTTTTTAATAAAATGCTGAAGTGGTAGGTAGATACAAGATAAAAGCAGAAAACTTAATTTAGTGCTGTAAGAGGGCAAATGTAGATGATCAGGTGTGTGCCTGTAGACTATGTGTTAATCCAAGCTAGACAAGGGCAACAAAACATCCATGGATGCAGAAGATTTCTCTCAAAACGGGGTGTGTGTGTGTGTGTGTGTGAGGTTCTAAGCCTCACCTCTGTTGATCCCCAATTTCTCACCTGATGGCCCCCCTGTGACTGTGCCTGTCTTAGGTTGTTCCTCCCTTGAGGAATCTTACCCGTCTCTGGCTAACCAGTCATCTTCCGGGGCCATACAGGGAAATGTAAAGTTGGTGAGAGAGAAGCAATATTGTTTGACAAGGTTAGCTTTTTACTTCTTTGCAGATTTATGCCCTGTGGCTTCTATGCCCAGCATTTGTCTTGAGGTATCTTTACCCCTTGGAAGAATTATGATACTCGGTAATTTTTGATATGAGGCACGAATTCTACTAAAGGGCTGTAATTAGGAAGGAAGAAGAAAAGCTATAGAAGTAGCAGACGGAAGAAAACATGGGAAGATTGATTATTTCTTTGACATAACTTCTTGTAGAGTAACATAAGCATGTATAGGTTTTAACAAGTAGTTTTGTTTTTTTTTAAACAACCTTGGTCCCTAAGGATTCGCTGAGTTGACTATTTCATTTGTGGACATAATGATCTCGGAAAAATATTTTACATTAACAGTCAAAATCACAATAGAGCTAAACTTAAAACTTACATCAAGTTGAACAAACTGCAAAAATTCTCCAATCAGCTCCTTAGACACAGCTTGCATGAATGTCTCCCGTTTTTCCATGGCAGAGGACACTGTCTCTCGTGTGGCATGTTCTGTAACCCTGGTGGGAAACGCAATCATACTCAAACTTTCATTTGCAAATGTATCTTTTCCTGTAAGATGTAGTTTGGTACTAACAACATCCAAAAGTGCAGGAAATTCGTGTGCCATCTAGGTAGGCACTTTCTGACAATATTCTAACACAACACAAGCTGTAATATCTAAAAATAAGGTCCTTATTTGCTTTACTGAGGAGTGTATTAACATGTTGTCCACTGTGAATGAAGTTACCAACTAAGGGAAGAAAAATCCAGATGGCTCTAGGAGGCTCACCTTCTCTCTTTTTAGCACCTCAGCAAGATGCTCAGGCAGATCTGAGTCAGTTCAACAAAACAACAGGCTGATGTGATGTCAGCTGCTAAGTCCTGGAGCCTCTCCTTCCTTAAAGCGCCATTCTTCCACCCAGGCACAGTCGCCTTGTTATTCAATGTAGCACTGGGGCCACCTGGGAGCTTGTTAGTGTGCATTTGCATTAAGTGTGCCCAAAACATACCGCCCCTGCAGGGACAGAGCTCAGAGGATTGTGTGCACCTCCCTCCCTGCCTGTGCCTCCCGCAATGAATCCTGCAGCTCACTTACACCGCGGTGCTAGCAGTGCCGTTTGAAAGACATCAGCCCAAAGATTAAGAGCAAAAAGATGTAACTTAGGTGCAACAGGACTCCTCACTTTAAAAACAAATGAAACCTCTTACGCCCCGTTATACATAGGGCAATACAGAAAACTACTGGTACCAATGGCAACAATTACAGGGAAAGAGTCACCATAAACACAGAACCCCAGATCTTAGTGTCCAAATTGAACCAAGAAAAGTTGAAAATAACATGCCCACGTAAGTATCACTGAAGCCTGGCCACCTCACCCCTCACATCAGTTGGCTGAGCTAAAAGCACAACTCCTGGCCGAGTGGGCGGGGCTTGCGGCCGGCAGGCAGCCTGAGGACTAATAATGGCTAGTACCCCATGAGTCTAAAAATAAACAGCTTTCCAAAAGATGCACTCAAGTACATGGAATCATACATGTTAAACTGGCAAGTCTGTGAACTTCCCCTCTCCTGTAATTCTGGTAATTTTTGTCTATTTCCAGGCGTAGGAATGGCACTCTGAAACAAGAACCTACTTCCTCTGGTCTCCCGAATTCATGACTCCGCAGCGACGCTAGCTCTCTAAAGGTCACCCACTTCCCAACTTAGGCTGCTCAGTCGGCCTCCCTGCGGCACACCGTCCGTTTCTTATACTATTCGCGACAAGACCTCGCCCCTCCTGCCAGAGGCGACTTTCACGTGAGGGATCCTCGCACCGCGCAGCCTCCGTTCCCACCGCAGGGTGCTCCTCGCACACACGGGTCTGGCGCCCGATTACGGTGAGCGGTAAAAGGATGCCCTGCCTCCGACACCACTGCGGGATGTGCTCCGGCTCTGCCAGCAACGGCTAACCCGGAGCAAACCATTCATCTCAGAAAATGAGAGATCCTCGGGACGGGCCGTCGCAGGGCACACGCACTCAGGGCGGCGGGTCCCCTCCGGGGCCCAGGGCGTGAGGGGTCCTCTCTGGGGTCCAATGCGGGGGGGGGCGTCCCCTCGGGGGCCCAGGGCGGGGGGAGTCCCCTCCGGGGCCGGTCCCGAAGGAAGGCACAGAGAGTCTGTGCGCTCTGGGACCGGGTGCCGCCTCTGAGCCGCCAGCCGGGGCCTGGACTCCGCAGAGGCGCACGCGGAGCCTGTGGTGCTGGAGTCCCGACGCGCCCGACCCCCGCCGCTTCCCGGCCCTCGCCCTGAACCCTTCCAGAGCCTGCACCGCGGCGCTCACCTAGTTCCCGGAACGCGCCGTTTCCCGCGCTCAGACCAGATTCAAACGCGCCCGCCTGCGCCCGCGACGCACTCCGCCCGCACGTCACGGGGAACCACTCTCGCGAGACATGGGGCGCTGGGCCCCTCCGCCCCCCCACACGCCTGCTCCGTCCCGCCCACACGCCCGCGCCCCGCCCACTGCACGCCCCGGCCCCGCCCATGTGCCCGGGCCTGGCCTCTTCCCCCCGAGCTCGGTCCGTGGCGTTTCCGTTTGACGTGTAAATTTGGCTTAAATGACAAACGGGTGTAATCTCCACGTAACTATAAAGACTGACTCCTAAAACTAGCCTCATTCTGTGTATCCAGCGTAGTCCCTTGATTTTTAAAAATATCTTGTGACCATAATGCTCTAGACTTAAAACCTTTTACATTTATCAGAGATATAAAAAGATCAAGACCATATAAATTAATTATAAATGTTAGTAAGTACGAACCTAAAACTAAACGTTGATAAACACCTTTTTGTGCTATGGCTAAGACTAGTCTTTCAATCAATTCATGTTTCCAAGGATGAATATTCTATTATGATTTTTCATATTTATAAACCTAAATCATGAGAAAACATTCACATAAACAAGGAGACAGAAATGAAAAACTATTAATAGCAATGTCACTCAATTCCCTTAACATATTTCAGTTTAAATGCCAAGAATCACATATTGACATATCATCGATTTCTCTTAAGTCAATTAATAACTTGATTGGGCTTTCCTTCAAAGCAAAGACTATGGAAACCCCTGAATTTCAAAAAAACTCTTTTATCAAATCACTTGGAATCGGTCACTTTCTCAGTGTCTACCAAGTTTATAAAAAATTCCTTACCTATATACGTTTAATTGCTATTAATTACAGCATACTGGTTACTCTTTTACCTCAAGGTACTTTTGTCAGCACATTGTTTTAATAAAGGCTTTAATCACTTGCTTTATATATGTTTTTCCCACATCTCAGAGAGGTCCAGATTTCACTCACTCAATTTAAGGAATATGTCTTCTAAACAATCCTATTGGTAAATCCAGCCCTCGTTGTCAAGCCAATCAACTAAATAGGAATTAACTGTCAGAAAAGCCTGGAGGAGTGTTTCTAAAGGACTGAGAAATGAAGAGAACGTATCCTGGGAGCGCCCGGGCAGCCCACGTGACCACCAGGACCAAAGACCCGCCCAGGACCTGGAAGAGGCTGTGCCTGGGGTGCAGAATGCACAGCCTGGGCTGAGACCCCGGCTCCTGGGGCTCGGCGTTCCTCATGAGGGGCGGGGCTGCCCCTGAGTCCACAGACTCTGGCGGTCCTGGCAGTCCCGTGCTCACCGAGTCCCTCGCCCTGTCCAGGCCGCCCGCCACACAAAGCCCAGCCCCGCAAGCCATGCCCAGGCCCTCGGCCCTACTCTCCCTCTCCCCCTCCGCCCCTTGCCCATGGCCTGAAACTCCTCCACTGAGCCCTGGGACCCTCTGGCAGCCTGATCCTGCACCTCAGCTGCTGTCTGTACACTCCACCTCCCTGCCCCACAAGGCTCTGTGAGGACGCGGCCCCTGCAGCTGCATCCTTCGTACTGGAAGCATCCAGAGTGAATTCTGTTCTCCTGACTGAACCCAACACAACTGGAGGTCTCCATGAGGTAGGCAGTGGTGGCCACCGTCCCGCTCTGCACTGTCCAGTGGAACACAGTGGGAGCCACAGATGCAACCCTGGCCCCTAGTGCCCACACCGGCAGAGATAATGGCAAGTAGCATAAAAGTATAGCCTTTGGGGGCTGAGGGTCCTGGTCTGTCAGAAAGTTTGCAGCAGAGAAGCAGGGAGGCCAGTGCGAGCGTGGGCAGTCCGCCCATGTCAACAGGCAGTCAGTGTGCCACGTGCCCGTCCCCGGCCAGCCCCACGTCCTCCCCCTCTGGACTCCTCCCCAAGTGCTCCCCCAGCTCCCACCTGGGAATCAATGATTTCCACGTGCACACTTCTCCCAGCTCCGGAACTTCGCCCAACCCACTGCATTCCCAGAACGGTGCTCCCACGGCCCTTGTCCACTGAACCTGCTCCCTTACACTTTGCCCCAAGGGCCACTCAATCTCTCTTCCTGGTGGGTCGGCCTCCTGAGTAAGAAGCTGACACAAGGTGTGGCCTAGAGGCACCCACCTAGGTGATCCCATCTGGCTCTGCCACCTGCTGGCCATGTGACCTTGAACAGGCCCTGGGTGGCTCTGAGCCTCAGTTTCCTCACGAGGCAGCAGGACAGTAATGGTGCCTACTTGGGAGTGGGTCTGGCTGGGGCTGTTCCCGGCTGCCTTTCCTTCCTGAATGCGCCCGCGCCTCCTCCCGAACCCCACTCAGCTTCTCCTGCTCAGCATGTGTCCTACAGTGCGGCCTCCTCCCCACTGGTGCCTTTACAGCTTTTGTGTCCAGATGGCCTCTGATTCAGTCCCACATCCTCAATGTAAGTCTGGCCTATTTTAGATGCTAGAAGAAAAGATTTTCTGAATAAATAAATCAATGAGGTATGAGATGATCTCTTTTCTTAAAACCTTGCAATTGGTAATGAAGACACATTTATAGGATGAAAATTGGACCCCATGGCAAGGCAATGAAAGGAAGGCTGAAGCTGTTTGGAATATATAGTCTGAAAAGTTATAGAACTTAGCTAAAATAATACATTTGGTATTGAAGCAAGAGTAAAGCTCACTTAAAAAAAATTATTTTATATTGGGCAAATAACACAATCACATGGTTCAAATTCAAATGACACGACTGTCCTCAGTTTCTTGAAGATCTTTCTGGAAAGATTTTCTGCCTAAAAAGAAATACAAACTTTGAAATTTAATCATAATAATTGTAACTGAGAGAATAAGCTGAAACAACAGGCCAGGTAGGAAATTCACACAAGTGCTGAGGGACAAGGAGTATCTCACAACCTTTCCTCCTGACTGACGGGATGGAGCTGTTCCTGGGGGGGTGGAGCTGTTCCTGCGGGGGTGGAGCTGTTCCGGGTGGGTGGAGCTGTTCCTGCGGGGGTGGAGCTGTTCCTGGGGGGGCGTGGAGCTGTTCCTGGGGTGTGGAGCTGTTCCTGGGGGGGTGGAGCTGTTCCTGCGGGGGTGGAGCTGTTCCTGGGGGGGTGGAGCTGTTCCTGGGGGGGTGGAGCTGTTCCTGCGGGGGTGGAGCTGTTCCTGGGGGGGTGGAGCTGTTCCTGGGGTGTGGAGCTGTTCCTGGGGTGTGGAGCTGTTGGGGGGGGGTGGAGCTGTTCCTCGTGGATGGAGCTGTTCCTGGTGGGTGGAGCTGTTCGTGCGGGGGTGGAGCTGTTCCTGGGGGTGGGGATGTTCCTGGGGGGGTGGAGCTGTTCCTGCGGGGGTGGAGCTGTTCCTGGGGTGTGGAACTGTTCCTGCGGGAGTGGAGCTGTTTCTGGGGGGGTGGAGCTGTTCCGGGTGGGTGGAGCTGTTCCTAGTGGGTGGAGGTGTTCCCGGTGGCTGAGCTGAGCAGGACCTTACTGGCCTGAATGAGTCGCAATTCTGAGGGAGCTGGCTTGCGGCTATTTAGGAGGCAGCTGCAAAAACATTTCCTTCCTCTTTGTGGTTTTATACTGTAGTTTCTCTAAGAGTGGGAACTTATGTGCATGTATTTGAACAATTACAGGAAAAGCAGAAGTACTTGGAAGCTGTAGGCCCGTCCTCACCACTGCCCTGGGGACCTGGACTACAAGGCCCAGCAGGACCCTTGCTGTTCCTAGCCTGAGTGACCCCCTTAGGGAAGCCCTTGCAGAGTGAAGACTGGGCATCCCCCAGCCCCAGGGGCTCCTGCACTGCAGCTGAGTGTGAAGTACCCACAAGCTGGCTTGCAGTTAGCACAAGAGCAGAGCGCTGTGGATTCTGGGAGGTCCCACTTTTATCCTTGCACTCCCCTGTTCCAGCACTTTCCACAATGGAATCTGCATGCAGCCTGGGTGATGACCTTGGGAAGATTTAAGGGAAAGGCGAGCTATGAGTCCGTGGGGAGGTGGCAGAGGCAGGGTGAGGAATCTCGAGTGGGTCCCTCTGAGGAGGATGAGGTAGGTGGCCCGCCACACAGCCTCCCCAGCCACCACTGCATGTGAGAATTTTTTGAGCTGCTCGTAAGATGCTGCCTAGACCTCCAGACAAATTAAAGCAGGTGACGGGGGACACAGCCCCAGATTAGTACTTCTTAACTAGTATTGGGATCTCCAGCTGACCCTAACCCAGAGGTTGGAATTGATCTCAGACAAGATGGGGAAAGAGAAAACATGAGTTGTGCCAGCATACACCAGTAACGATGAAGTCCCAGGGTTGTGCTGAGCCCACGGACAGCGAGCGCAGGACGGTGGGCATGGCGCCTCATCAGCACCCTTCCCAGCCAGAGGTCCATAGAGGATGAGGTTGCCACCTCACAGCCTACCAGCAGGATGAAGGGCAAACACAGCCCGATGTTATCCGGCAGACAAATGGGCATGCTAGATGGGGTCCATGCACACCATGGAGTGTCCACCAGCCACGAGAAGCAGAGCTCTGATGCACGCATAGCGTGGATAGGCCCTGAACACACGGTGCTGACAGATGCCAGACACACCAGGCCACATAGCTTGACTACATTTATACAAAATGTGCCCAACAGACAAACCCATAGTTGGAAAGTCAATGAGGGGCTGCCAGAGGCGAGGGATGGGGTGGCACCCGCTAACGGACCAGCGTGTCCTGGGGTTAGAAGGATCTAGCATCAGATCACCCTGCACTGCCTTGTGAACACACTGAAACCCACGGAATTGCACGCTTTAAAAGCATAGCCTTCATCCCTGAGAACCACATCTCACCAAAGCTGAAGCAAATGAGTTCTGCAGCACTTGAGCAATGCACATGTGTCAAGCTGGGGGTTCGCATCCTAGTTACCTGGGGTGGAAATACCTGCATCGACAGGGGCTTGCGTGTGGGACAGCATGGCCCACACTCTGGGTACTGCTGGGGCTGGAATGTCCTGGAAGCCTACAGAAGAGAGACAACATGTAGACAGACACCGTGACAGTGGCTCTTGGCCCTGCGCGTGCAGTGGTCACCCTGCGTCCTTATGGAGCCTCACCCGGGCCCTCGCGGGCCAGGTGGGCCAGCTCTGGAGGTGGGGGGCTGGAAGTCTCCAGGCCTCTCAGGCGACCCCATGTGAACCCAGAGCATGAGCCTGACAGCCGAGGAAGGAGCAAGGCTGGGGGCTGGGGGCAGTGAAGCCAGGAAGGCCGCCTGGCCACGGGAGTTCACAGAGCAGGGCACAGACTGTCACGGGGGTTGGCCAGGCCGCCAGCGCTCCCTGGTTGTTGAGGCTTTCCTTGGCTCGGTGGCCCTTTGGTGAGGCAGGATGTGCTTTGTAAACCTGCATGGCAGGGACACACAGGCTGCTGCTCCGGGAGGTGCCAGAGGCTCACGGCGCCTGGGCAGTGCTGTGCCGGGGTCGGCCAGGAGGCCACGGTGTGGCCTGCAAGAGTCCAGTTGCAAAGCCTGGGCAAACGCAAACCTCCACTTGTCTGCCCGCCACCCAGCGGAGATGCCCGCCAAGTTTGAAGCACCCAATGGGTCTCTCACTTGGGGCTTCGAAAAGCACTAAGAAGAACACGAATTTCGGGACAAACCATGTGCATGCTAATGACCACAAATCGTGTGTGGGAGGCGGGCCGGTCGGCACTGCGCAGGCCCCACTCCCAGCTCCACCCCCAACCCAGTGCCTGTGAGGTAGAGCCGCGGCCGAGCCTGGACTTCAGAGCCAGAAAAGCCTGGCTCCACCGCCTGCAGGAGGCCTCACCGTCCCAGCCCTGAGCTCAGGCTCCTGTGCACGGGTGAGAAGCCTGCCTGGGAGGTCTGTTCAGACTGAACGACACTGGCTGAGCTGGACTGGTGAGGGTCGCAGGCAGAGTGCCTGCCTGGCGTTCAGTGTACTTGGGGGTCACAGTTTCTAAAATTTGCACAAGAAGGTTACTTTAGTTACTTTACCTGCAGTCACCCCACCTTCCCTGGTGCTGGTAACATTAGGAGAAACGGCCAGCACGGGGGCACCTGGCCAAGGGAGCGCAGAGCTGGAGTAGTCGGGTCTGGAGGCTGGCCGCGTTTGCAAGCCCTTCGCCGTGAAGTACTCCTGCCCTGTAGGGCCTGAGCACCCGCCGGAGCATCATTCTGTCTTGGTGCCCAGCTCAGGATGCACGCATGGGAGAAAGTATGACCCCCTAACTCATGCCGTTCACAAAATTCGAAGTGGGTCAGAGACCCACCACCCAGGCTAGACCATCTACAGACGTCCTCCCCGCTCGTCCTCTCAAACACCGGGGCAGTCTTGGCTGCAGAACCTGAGCGTGGCCCAGCCCTTGCTCATAACCGCGTGTGTTCACTCCTTGCTTTAGGAGAAACAGAAGGGTTTTTGCTTGTCCCCCAAGCTCTGCGGCCCATGCCATCCATCCCTCGGCCTTGGCTGGTGCCCCCTTTGGACTCGCCAAGTCCCCATGGCCCCCATCCAAGGCCTCCACATGCCTCCTGCCCCATTGGCCCAGGCACGCTGTGCCTCCTCACTCCTCAACACCAGACCTCAGCCGACATGCAGTCTCCTCCAGGCACAGAGCTCTGGCCGCCTGCCTGCAGAGTGCCCTGGACGGGGCCAAGCGCTTTGATCAGAGTCCCTGTGATTTCTGTGTCTGTGGTGTGTTGGGTTACTGAGTGTCCCCTCACAGGGCTGCAGCCCACACAGGTTTCCTCACAGTACTGGCACACAGCAGGCACTCGCTGATGGGTGGACGGAGTGAGCATCCACGGTGACAAGCAGTGGCCCTGGCAAGAGTCGCTTGCGGAGCCAAACAAAGCAGCAGACACGGAGGGTGCAAGGGGGGCGCTGGGACTCAGTGGGTCGTCCGGGTGGGTTCTCAGGGAGCCACCTGGCTGGATCTGCCTGAGATTTCCACTGACCATGCGGACCCTGACCCCACAAAATGCCCTGTTTACACAAATAACCTTTCTTGCAAATGCAAATTTAAGAGCACATATCAGATAGGCTCAGAAGTCAGTCTTGTCTTGCCCAAAGTAACAAATGCTATCTGTCCTTTTATGTTACTTTACATCGTACATTTTATCCAATATTCTTTTGGTGTTTCCCTATAAGTCTATTCATGAACTAGTAAAGAAACTGATCATATTGGCTGTTACTGAATAATTAAATTCAAGGGATGGTTCACACATTTCTGTGATACTGAGATGGCTTAGCAAAATAATTAACTGAGTAATGGACCACCAACCCATTTAATCTTAAGAGTGAATTCACTGTAGTTTTTTTTTCTTTTAGATATGGCTGTACCTCTGGTGTAGACAGAGAATTAACCTTACTGAGTAGTTTTGTCCCACTGTGATGCCTGTACATAGTGCTGGTGGGATACACCTGTATTCTTGCCCCACTGGCTCCGTAACCAGCCACAAGGCCTTGGAAAAACCACTCCGGCTGAAAGCCTGGTTCCTCTCCCAGGAAATAGGAGATGGAGCTAAAATAGCTTGTGGTTCCTTCCAGCTCTAAAGTCGTACAAGACGCATAGACATAATGAACCGCTCATGCCCAGCCTTTAAAAGCCTCAGTGTTGCAGCGCCACCTGGTGGGGCCGCGGCTCCGGCGGGGAGACAGAGTTTCGGTCACCTGATACCCAAGAACCTGCCAGGTGACCCCAAGTAGACTCTCAAGCCATATCCTTCTCACCGATGACACATAATAAAGACGCGTGGTTACGATGTGCGGTGGATACGTGCTTCCACTCACTTCCTCTGCTCCAAACAGCAACGAAAGGTGAGATTTCACAAAAAAATAAAAAGGCATAGTTGCACCCCAAAGAGCATACACGGAGCACAAATGCAGAGCAAAGGCCCTGAGGCCAGGGGTGTGGGGGTGCCAGCAGATGCAGACAGAGGGCAGTTCTTCAGGCAAAGGGCTGACATGCCCCATGGGGACAGAGACCATGTCTGGTCTCACTGCTTGCAGCCAAGGGCTGGGCAGACCTACTGATCCGTGAGAAGCTGAAAAGCTCATCAATGTGGTTTCCATGGTGCAGCTAACAAGGAGCCCTGGGCCAAGACATAAGCTCCAGACTGGCAGCCGCACCAGCTCCCCTCTCCCTTGGTCATGGGCTGCTGTCTCAGAATCTCAAATGTCACCAAGGAGTGGGGTCTCAGCATGTCCTTAAAGACCTGCTCTGGACCAGGGATCACGAAGGCAAAGATTAGGGTGGGGATGAGTGTTTCCCCCAAAGAATCAGAACCAGGTGGACCATTTTCTCTGACCTCAGTGTGATCCAATTCTAACCAACACCAACAAGGTTCGGAGTAACTCACAGAAAAAAGCGCACATCCCAGTGGAGATTAGACTGCACTCAGACCAAAACGGCACAGGTACACTCGACAAAACTCAGGAAGTGAAGCCGACGCAGGAAGCAGGAAGCAGGGTCAAAGTAGAGCCTTAAATAAATTTATTTTCTAAAGGAAAGATTGAAAACAAGTTTGATGTTCAGTTCAAGAAGCTAGAAGCAGAACAACAGCGAAACCTAAAGTAGATAGAAAAGCAAGAGCAGGTTTGAACACAAAAACAAGAGACAGTAAAAATATTGTAGTAAATAAAAAGCAAGGTCTTTACAACTAATGAACTACATGGACTTCTGGTCTAATCAATACAAAATAGGAGGTACAAATGAACAATATTAGGAGATTAAAAGATGCAACTACAACTTTATACAGAAATTAAATTTGTCAGAACTATTACCTAAAGAATTTGAAAGCATAAAATGGATTATCTTCAAAATTGATTTCATAAGAAATTGAAAACAAACAAAATTTTTAAATGAATGGAATAAAAAAATCTCCCTCTTACAATGCATCAGGTTCAGAAATTTTATAGGCAAGTTTCACCAGATTTTCAAGAAAGATGACGACTATATTTTTTTAAATTAAGATTGATACACACTCTTACGGTTTCACATGAAAAAACAATGTGGTTACTACATTCACCCATATTATCAAGTCCCCACCCATACCCCAATGCAGTCACTGTCCATCAGTGCAGCAAGATGCCACAGATTCACTGTTTCCCTTCTCTGTGCTACACTGTCGTCCCCGTGATCCCCCACACCTTGTGTGCTAAACATAATACCCCTCAGTCCCCTTCTCCCTCCCTCCCCACCCGCCCTCCCACACCCCTCCCCTTTGGTAACCACTAGTTCCTTCTTGGAGTCTCTGAGTCTGCTGCTATTTTGTTCCTTCAGTTTTGCTTCATTGTTATACTCCACAAATGAGGAAAATCATTTGGCATTTGAGATGATGACTGTTCTTACACAACTTGTTTCACAGAATAGAGCAGAAGGAAGAAGACTCCCAGGACCACGTTCCAAAGTAAACCACATGCCTGTGAGCCTGGCATCAGGCTCTACTGAGGGGACCCACGCTCAGACTCTGGGTTTGTGAAGGTGGTCTGGAAGAGCTAAACACACATACATGTACACACTCACACATGCATAACACATGGACATGCCTGTGCATGTGTACATACAACACACACATACCCACATGCCTGTGCATGCACACAGCACATACAACATACATAATGCACAACATACATAATGCATTCCCACTGCATGTGCTCAACACACACAATTGTGCACACACTCATGCACACGTACACATGCACACATGTGCTTATATACACACTGGGTCTCCCTCTGCCCTGACACTGTCTTGCACACAGCAGGTGTGTGATTTAAACGTCACCGAGTGACTGGAGAGCGTTACCCAAGTTTGACCATTTATTTTATATTTCAAGGAAGTCAGTGAGATGCTTCCAAAGTTCACATTTTCCAAGAAGGGGAATATATGAGATATAACAAAACATGCCCCAAGCTCTTCCCTGCGCTCGACCAGAAAGGACGAAGCGACTTTACCAGCTGCTCTGCCTGTCCCAGGTCCTCGTGTTAGGGGTGTAGAACTGCGCTTCAACGAAGTCAGTTGTGTCAGGGATGAAACATGACAGCCAACACAGGCAAAGGAGAAGGTAGCCCAACTTTACGGGAACGTAAGGCTCTTCTCAGAAATCCGGAGGACACTGGCCAATCCCCAAACACCCCATATGGCCGTGCCATCTCTGGGCTTCCTTGTCCCCGACTGCTGCCCTGACCCAAATAAGAAGGAAGCAGTCCAGACAACCAGCTGAAAAGCCGAATAGCTTCTGCATCCACCTCACAAACCCCAAGTCTGCGAGTGGCTCAGGACGCACGGCTTATACGCAGCCTTGAGTTTCCCAGCTTGCAGGTCGACAGCCTTGCGGTGGCCTCATCCTCCCGCCGTTTTATTCAGTGTGCAGTTCGGTATTTGACAAGGGCATTCACACAGGAGGGGTGTGGAAAACACACTAGCCCCACTATCTCTGCAAGATCTTGGAAGAGCTGTTGCATTAAAAGAATGATCCTAGAAACTTCAGGTGTTAGGTTTTATTTATGTCAAAATGATCATAAATAAAAAGCCTGGTCTCTCACCTGACAGCTGAGACAGCTTGCAAAACCTTGGACGTGTGGGAGGTAATTTGGGGCAACACAGAGAGGTCATGCAGTGCGAATTATTTGCTACAAAGGGGAAGCAAATTTCATGGGAGACCCAGCCTCCATCACACTGAGAACAGAGGCCTGTACCTTCCGGCTCTTACTGCCTCCACGAACAGCTCTGCCTCTCATCACACAGACAGATCCAGCCTTGGCAGCTTACGGCCGCGGGTGATCCAATACCGTGAGGACCAGCCTCCCATCTTATGCTAACAGTGGGATTCCAGGAAAGCATGTTGGACAGCGCAAGCTGCCCCGCGTGGGAGCTGAGGCCAGCCGGAGGTCTGATACCAGCAGTGTGGCCCTCGATCCACTATCATGTTGCAGGAAAAACTGGGTGGGGATTACTGTGGGGTAACCAGGCTGGGTCTGTGGCATCCTCACCTGGAGCCCTGCAAAGTGGGACAAGCCAGGCCTCAGAAAGCACACCATCCAATGCTGGTGGAGAGCCCCTGGCAGGAGAACCAGTGCCCAGATCCTTCAGAAGCCCCTCCAGGAGTGAGGGACAGTGGCAGTCCCTCCCACAGGCCTGGACTCTCAGGCCTGAGGGGGTGGGTGGCTGTCTCTCACGGCACGGAGATGGCTGTGTTCAAGGTGTTACCTCTCTGAGCAGGTTGCTGCCCATCTACCAGGCTCACTGAACTGCTGTAAGAGATACGACATCATGCTATCTCTCACAGACAGTGTAGAATAAGAGGCGCCAGACACAAATCCGGCCAAACTCCATTCATATGGAGCCGGTATCTGACGGCCCAGCTGTCAGCCCAGGCAGCCAGCACTGGCAGGTGAGGAAGACAGGGACTACGTTCTGGTGTGAGGTCGGGGAGATCGGGCACCCCAGCGACAGCCGACCCAGAGCGTGTGCCAGGCACCGTGGTACGCTTCACAGGTGTTGTCTTATGTTGGCCTGCATGCCCCCTTTCAGACCAGCACCACGGCTACGCCCTGTACAGAGGGAATCGTAGGCACTGAGAAGTTTTAAGACCTGCTCCAGGCCATATGGGCCAGAGGAGAGGTTTGAGGGTGGGCATGTGACTCTGAGCCACACTCTTAACCACTGGGCTACCCCGCTTCCCACAACTGGGGAATGTCACAGCAGAACACTAGGAAATGCCTCAAGAGCCATATGAGGTTTCAGAACAACCTTAAATAAGATATGCAAAGGCAAAGACATCTATTCTGGTAGTTTTTAAATCTAGGAAAGCCTGTATTTCTCCATTTTGGAAGGACTTTTTTGTCAGGGAGAGGCTTCTCAGCTGACAGTCTTTCAGTACCTTGAATCCCACCCCCCACTCCGGCCTCTATGGTTTTGGGTGAGAAACTGGTGTGAATCTTATTGTGAGTCCTTGTGTGGGACCACCCCTCCTCCTGCTTTGAGACTGTTTGCCTTTGATCAGCTTGGCTGATAGGTGTCTAAATGTGGAGTTCTGTGCCACATGGAGTCCACCGAGCTCCTTGAATGGGCTACGTCTCCACGGGAGTCTGGGTGTGTCTGCCCATCACTTCGTCATTCCTTCTGGCCTAGTCTCCCTCCTCCCGTCTAGGCTCCACGGAGTGGTGATGCGCATTTTCCTTCAGTCTTTACTTTTGCTCCTTGGATGGGCTGGCCTCGCCTCAGGTCTGCCGGCTCCTCCCTGTCGGCTCCCATCTGTGGTTGGGCTCCTGGGGCAAATTCTGCATCTCATCTAATAAACTCTAAACTCCAGAACTTCTATCTCTTTACTGATAGTGTCTGTTTTGCTGAGATATTATTCTCACACTTTCCTTGAATTCTTTAGACAGTTTCCCTTATTTCTTTGAATATACTTCTAACAGCTGATCAAGGTCTTCCTCTCCTCTGTCCAACATCTGGGCTTCCTCAAGGACGTTTCTACTGCCTTTTTTCCCAGTACATACCATTTCTTTGCATCTCCTGGATTTTTGTTTAAAACTGGACATTTAGAATAACAGTGTTCAATTTCTCCCCCTCCACTTTGTCATTTTTTTAAAGTAACTTTCTTGGATTAAGTCTCTTGTCATTTTTTAAGTGACTTTCTTGGATTACGTCTCTGAAAGCTGTATCCTTTGTTATGTGCTGCCTCTGAGGTCTCTGCTCAGTTAGCTGAGTTGGCCAGCTAACCACTGGACAGAGTTTTAAGTACTTTGAACTAGACTCCCTGTCACTGCCAAAGTGCTGTGCATGTGTTAGGGTCTGTTCTCAGCATTCGGCCATACAGCTGACAACTGCCTCAACTTTCACCCCCACTGCTGGGCCTGGTCAGCAGGAAGGCAGGCTGAAGGCACTGGGAGGGGGAGGTGGGGAGTCTGAGGAACTCAAGAAGCACCAAGCATGAGAGGCATAGGAAGAGGAGGAAACAGGCTTGCAGGGCCTCAGGGCCTCGCATACGACCTTGGTCTTTATCCTAAGAGCAACGGAAGTCAGTAGTGGTAAGCTACGGATGCGGTCTGGCTGTTGTGCAGTGGGAGAAAGGCAGCGGCTTGGATGCTGGAGACAGCAGGTGAAGCACATATACTCTGAGGTAGAACTGAAGGACTTGGTGTCTGTGAGTGGGAGGGGAGAGAGGCAGAGGGAGGCATCAGCTCAAGACCCAGACAGACAGACAAGAGGGGACATTGTGAGACCTCCAAGAACAGAGGGAAAATGAGGAAGCAGCTGGTAGACTCATCGTGAGCACAGCAGCAAGGTCTGTACTGGAGATATAAATTGGAAACCATGGGCTATCAATGCTATTAAGCACAATGCAGAGAAAAACTAAAAAAGGGACTGGACCCAAAGCCTGTGTGACCCAATATCCAGAGTCTGGTTGGAGGAGAAGACAGTCACCCAGCTCGACAGCCAGCCAGCCACACATCAGGGAAGTCCTGGGCGAAGGTGTCCGATGGGCCAAGGAAGAAGTCGGCTGCGTGCAGTGCCGAGGGGCCGAGAGCAGCGCTGGCTCAGGCGGGCCCCGTCCTGTGCCCGCATCTGGACAGGGGGCGCCTCTGGCATCTCCTCTCCTCCCTGAAACCAGCCTCTGTTTCACTTCTGCTCCGAGCTCTGGTCACAAAGCACATTCAAGACTTTCTTCCCCTCAAGACTGTCTTTCAGGAAAGCTGTTTTCAAAACCCAGAGACCAAGCAGCCAGGCAAGTCAAATTAAGGTGGGAATGTGAGGAATGGTACCTATCTATGATCTGATGCAGTTCTTTCAAAAATGAAAGCACTCACACACTGTAAACAAATAGTATGCTGTACCTGCCAGTGCATTATGCTGTCCCACACTGAAAACTTCACTCCAAAAGACAAAAAAACAAGTCACGAGTGAGCTAACATAAAAGTTTTATTGAATAAATACATGTACTGCCATGGAAAATGTGAGCAAAGAGGCATTCTATGATAAAAACCCGCTGCTGTTGCCATTCGCAGTGGGTGATCCAGCTTGAACTGGAGTTAAAGTAGCAACCACACAAATGTACATACACCCCAATCTGCGTTTGGCTTAGGTTCTTGAAAAAGAAGGGCTGACCTCTTGATGAAGAGTATCTGTACGGGAATTCTCACAATAAGAGTGTCAATTGTGGTGAATACAGCTACAAGGCTTCTGTTTGAATTGGAAACTTGAAAACACCTTCACACACCCACACTTTCGGGCACCGGAGAAGGGAGCCGCACATGCACCTAACTGAACTCAAGGTCATTCAATTTCCAATTTCCCTCTGTCGCTTTGGCTCAATGCGGACAAGTCAAAGTTCCCTTTTCCTAGATGGACTGATTGCAGAGAACTAGGAACGAACGTCCCTGGAACTCGAGAGCATTCTTTTTCGGCCGCTGCTGGAGGGCGGCCAGCCCTGGCAGCAGTTCCCAGCCTCTCCTGCAGACACGAGAACTTTCCCCGAGCTCATTGGGCCGGGGACAGACTCACCCGCGGGGGCTCTCCTGCCCTAGCACCCTGCCTTTCCTTTCAGAAAACAGCGCCTCGGCGCCTGCAGGAGCTCTGCTCCATCTGCAGCCCCAGGTGCCTCTGTGCCGGTCAGAGGGCGGCGTGTGGCTGGCCGGCCTGTGCCTCTCACTGTACTTATTCTGCCCAATCGCATTCCCACAGGCAAAAACAAACAGGTGAAGCACGTGGCTGGAAAACTCAAATGTTTAGGATGTTGGTAAAAATTACAAGTTCGCTGAATTTCACTGAGTGTTGATTATGTATAGATTATGCCAAAAGCCCTTCAACTGACTTAATTAAAAAAAAATCTTTGAATAAATCCAATGGCATGAGTGGTCAACTAGATTTAATAAGCAATTACCTGTCTTTCTCATGCAACTAAAATACCAGTTAAATATTTTGTGTGCATGTATGATCACGTGTATCAGTATATTCATAAACTTCTCAGTACATCATCAGAAATGGTTTTTATGAGGCTTTCAAGTGAGGTTTCATTAAGTAGGAAATAGCGAGATTATATTAGTCCTCACGATTACATGAAATGTGTTATAAAGCCATAGACTCCGTTATAAATAAACCCATGGTTCCGAGTGTAAATCAATATGAAATTAAAATCCACTGGAAGGTAGGAGTGTCAGGAATGAGGGTCGGCACCCACCATGACAGGCACTTTGGTTTGTCTGGCCACGTGAGCAGTCCACGAGTCCACAGCATGATTTATGGTAGCATCTCCAGTTTCAACATAAAGCTGAATTTCCCCAAAGTATACATAATTTTAGAATATTCATATGGCCAAGGAAGTCATTTTCATCATATAGCTTAAAATATTTAAAACTCTCCCTGCACATGTCATACGTGGCTTATAGGCACGCACACATCACTCACAGCCTCGCCTCCCACATGAGGTGTGGGACTCTTAATACACAAACATGCTTTTAATAATCCAAAGAGAAAAAAATGTTCCAAAATAAACACTGTAGAACAATATCCCAATACCGAGGTCAGTCTTGGCAGAGAACGAGGAAACCAGGAAGCGGTTACTTAGTGAACAGCCTGGTTGGTCCTGGCCGGGCCAAGGCGCAGAGGCAGAGGGAAGCTGAGGCCTGGCCCGGGTACCTGTCCACCGCGCCATCGCACTGCAAATGCGCGGACGGGCGGTCATCCGACCTCTCTGCAGCCTTTATGGTGACACTGTGAGCCGTTTTCCTTCCCAGGCCGGGAAACACTGAGTGTTAGCAAAGCCCATGACTGACCAGCTCACCATGACCTGGCTGCTAACAGGGAAAACCTGTGTTACATTTCAGGAACAGAATGATCGAGCATCTGTGCACTATTTCATGAGTAAGTTATAACAAGCAATTAAAAATAAATTTAAGACATTCCATTGTATGTGAGAAATTCGGATCAGTACACTATGATTTACGGGCCATGACCATTCTCCCCTAATATTTTACATTACTCGGTTATACGTTTTTTTTGATCAGCACTTCAAATGACTTCCCAATAATACATCTTTACATTTATGAAAGTCTTATTATTTTGAATACTTTCTTTCATCATTTGTAAAGGCAGAAATATACTAATATTCAATAATCTTTCAGCTTTTCAAAAAGAAACACCACAAAATAGGTCAGAGAACTTTTTCTGCAAAGACAAAAATGATTATTTGTCATAAGAATTTAGTAAGTTTTAAAAGAAAAAATACATGTCCTTGATCCATTTTCTTCTGAATCAAACCAGCATATACAGATTATAAAAAATAGTGTCTATTTACATGCTATAGTGTACCTCAGAGATATATAAGACAAGGTAAAAGGAAAGCATATACACATCTGCTTCCTCGTAGATATAGTCGACAAACAACTTTCTGGGACACAATATGACATCCCAGTGTGCACTGGAATAACTGAAATACTAGAGGAAATTAAGCATATAAAATTTAATGATAACATTGGCCAAATATGCCTACGATGCCAACATGTCATATAAAACTGGTAAGGTCTGTATAACTAAATACACTGGGTTATAAAACAGCACTGGAGCATCTGTGGGAGGGCGCACCCTGGGCACACGGCGGGGCAGGTCCTCCGGCAGGGCTGCTCACAGCCAGCATGGCCTATGTCGCCGCGTGTGGCCGCGTCCCGTCTTCCGTGAGGTCATACCTGGAGAGCACAGGGAGATGACGCAGACGTGCGGTCAGCGGTGAGGCGCTAGTACGTGGTGGGCTCTGTCTACGGAGGGGGGCACTCACCACTGGGTCCAGCCTCTGGCGAGCTCTTCAGATGCCAGACCGACCAACACCTGTCGGTGAAAACACTCGTGAACGCTCAGGTGCCGTCTTTCAGCCCTCACTCCGCCTCCCATCTCAATCTCCTGTCCCCACCTGGAGGGCCAAACTCTCCTTTACTTGGAGTCTTCATTTTCAATCTTTTCTATCCTTCTGACTCTTAAGAATTATGAGGTTGATGTTTTCTACCTTTATCTTGCATCTACCTACCACTTCAGCATTTTATTAAAAATAAAAATAATAATAATAATAATAAGGGAGAAATGTGGGATTCACATATAAATCAAGTATAAAAATCAAACGAATAATCATAATTGACCTGATTGTTTATAGTTCATGATGCGTGATCAAAACCGAAAGTTTCTGTGATGACTGCCCTTGCACTGTTCACCATGTAAGAACTTATTCACTATGTAAGAACTTGTTCACCATGTAAAAACTTGTTCGTTATGCTTCAGAAGATTGGAGACTGTTGAGAATTAGGCTTGGGGTTGATTAATGATTGTGCATTGAGTCCCCTATACAGAATTTTATTGTTGTTAACAGTCATATGATCAATAAATATGAGAGATACCCTCTCAAAAAAAAAAAGTTTAGAAGTATATTTTTTCTATTTATCTCATTTTGGAGGCCCTAACAGATTGACAATAATGTAATGTGTTAAAACTAGATTTATAAAGTAAAATAAATTAATATGAAAAAAAAAAACTTCCTGCTATAAGTGGGTGCCATGATAAAACATATAGGTATGTGGATCTGTGTGGGTGGGTGTGCATGCTTAAAGTTATGAAATAAATGGACAAAAAATTTATATTAAAAAAAAAAACAATAAAAAAAAAAAGAATTATGAGGTTGAGCACATCCAGAGATTTTTCCTGTATCCAACTGTCCTAAAATTCAGTTAACCCTGAAGGCTCAGTGGAGGTGATTTACGGGGGTGTGGCTCGAGTGCAGCTGACAGCAGCACAGCTGGTGTGGCTCATCTGTAAATGGTGAACAATTCAAAGTCCTCTTCCCTAACTTAACCTCTATGTATTAAAGAATACATAACCACATGCAAGAGTCAAATATGAATGTGGGTAAAGACTAGAGGAAACACAGAGAAATAAAGCCAATGATTTATTAGCAAAAGAACAGTGGGTTAGATGATGGAACTATAAGCAAGTATCTTCTCTTGTGTTTTCTTTCAATGTGATGCTTGAAGAAAATGTTAAATTTGAAAACTAACACTTTCTTCAACTGTAAGTTCAGTGTTAGTACGACTAATATGCCAATAATGTGAATATGCAAGAACAATGAAAATAAAGTATCTTCAAATGTACTGATGTCTTATTTGACAGGCAGTCTTTCAAGATACTCTGTTTTATAAATAAGCAATAATCACAGAGTAGTTCACCCCTTTCCACTTAAATAGGTATCATCCATATAGATGTACTAGGGTAAGTGTTTAATTTTCAAAGTGTAGGAGGTGATGAAGGTTTTCAAATTTACTTTGCCAAGAAGCCCTTTGTCTTTGGACAGGAAGCCGCCGCTGTTCTTCACTGCGACGTCCAGTGTCCTCCTCTGCACTTCTGGGAAGGAGACGCTGAAATCGAAGCTGAAAACCAACAAGGGGACCTTCCTTAAATTTCTCCATTATTTTGATGTATTTTATTACAAGTAAAAAAATGCCATTTCTGCCTACAAGACCATTGTAAATGTTTGTTTTTCATTATAAAATTAAGTTCTGCTAGATGTCTGGATCTGGAATTTCATGAAGAATCAAAAACAAAGTTTTTTCATTATTTTCAAAATGTAAAGAGAAGACCTGGCACCCTGAGTATGTGAAGGGCACCACTGCCCCCAAGCCCCCTCTCGGATCGGGAGGTGTCCCTTCTCATCACAGTGAGTAGTAACACACAGACAGCAGGGGTGACGTAGGTCACAGGCTCCTTCCCTCGGCCAGGCCTAAGACTACAGGAGTCACTTCACAGCCGGAGTGGGGGGACTAAGGGCCGTGTGAGCAGCTGCTGGGAGGGGGACAGGTGGCAACACACTTCCAATGGCCGAGGCCAGAGGCCACAGACCCAGCGCTGAGGACCAGAGCGCCCGAGCCGGCCGACCCTGAGGCCTTGCAGGGACGCGACTGGGATGTGGTCAGCCTCCTGTGGAGCTCCAGCAGCTGGAGACCCAGATCTGCACGTGGGGTCCCCACACCCTTAACGCGCAGCTGAGGGAGAGAGCCGGCCACACGGAGCAGGCCCGCACCAGGACTCAGCGCACACCCGTCAGGTTCTGACCTTGGTTTAAACAGTTACACGTGTGAAAATGTGACAAATGACAAGCATCTTCAAAGATGAGGTGTAAAGCGAACTAACAGACATCAACAGCACTGACTTTGTTGTTTCCATAAATACTGTGCTTTCAGCTGGAGCACCATCACGGGCAATACCAGGCTGCACAGACGGAGAATCTTTGCGTGGGGCAGCCGAGGTTGACAGCCACTGTTACCAGACCACCAGTGAGACATCGGATGCTTCAAGCAGCAAAGCCAGTCTTTTCACTGCTTTTCTCAGTTGTTTTGGAATTTGTTTTTCACAAGAATGTCCATCCTACGATGTTGTTTTTTCAACTGTTATTTAAAAATACTTTAAAATTCTCAGTTTTGATTTCTGTCTCAGTGAAAAGCAATGGATCTGTGCCCATAGGGAAGGTTCTGGCCTTTGGCCATCCACTTTGCTTAATAGCGACCCTCCCTGTCCATAATTTATACCTGGGACTTACATTTACAGGTCTACAGGAAGTTTCAAATAGTTAGTTACGTTAACAAGTTCATAACTGCTGATTCTTTCACTTACACTTGTCAACAGTGTGTGTGTTTAAACATTTGAGTCATTTCAAAGGAATTGCCAGGCCGTTCCTGGTGTGTTAATCGGCGTCTACCCCGGCTGAGTACACACCTTACCTCTGATCAAACACAGGGTTCAATGTTTTCTTTGACACGTGTGTTTTTCTCCTTCCTGACCTTCTCTTGTCTGGTAACAAATACATGCGGACGTAGGGGTCAGAGCCATCTTCCGAGAAGGCAATGAGATTCCTTGTAACACAAACCAGAGAACACTAGACATTAGAACCCAGGAAGACAGCTCCGTCACACTCGGGTCCCCGGCTCTGCTTTGTATTCATCTGCACGCTGAGCACAAGGAGTGACGCCTGCCTCTGCCTGCTGCCCCTGCTCCTTCAGCATCTTTGCTGCAGGGGCGTCTGCCTCCATGTCTTGCGCCCAGAGTTTGGGGGATATTCTGACACCTTGCTCTGCTTTCAACACAGAAACTACCGCTTCCCACAGAACTCGTACTGTCTTCTCCTGATGAGGCAATGAGGTCAGCCTTATGGCCAAATAAAGCCACCTCCCAGGCCCCAGGGCAGCCGTGCAGCATGCTGCTTACAGGACTGCTGAGTGGCACTCAGCCTTTCTCTGTGCCTGCTTGGTGCTGACCCCAGTCTCTGTCCTTCGACCCCTGAACCCTTCATAGATGAGGACCCAGGCTGCTGGTCTGGGGCAAAAACAGTCCAGTGTTGAATTACAGGCACCCACTTCAGGCCATTCACCTGCCACCACCTGGGTCAGGTTGGGGTGTAGAACCAGCACCCTCTGGGTGAGCCACGCCCTGCACCACCCACAGCCCTCAAACAGCAAGCTCACAGAAGGTGCACAACAAGTAGGGCTGAACTGAACTCCACATTTACATAACCGGTTAAGTGTCACTAATTTCATTTTCCTATGTTTCCAACAGCTTTTTCTAAGATCCAAATATTCGTATTATTTATTTACATCGATTCTGCTACCACCTGAGACAAGTTACACAAAAGGAAAAAACCCGGTCACCTCCACCCATCACCGGCCATCACACAAACTGAAGCATAACACAAACAAAACCCCTGTGCAAGTTAGGACAGACCGGTCCCGCCCGTGGGGAGAAGGGACACGTGTGCCAGAGGGGCCGATGTCCCCGGCATCCTCCTTGTGGAAAGACTCTGGAAATGCCCGTCATGATCCCATAAACTGTTCTGGAGCTGTAAACTGACATAAACCTACTCCTGGAAATTTAATCCCCAGAAGACGCCTCAATAAAAGAAAACTGTGTTCACTACTGTTATGAGTAACACAGACATTCTAACCACCACGCAGGGAATGCCGTGTAGACCACAGCACAGCACTACAAATAGGACATGCTTAGGAGACATTAGAACAAAAGCAAGTGAAACACTGAATACAGGGTCACGGGACAATCTGCTTTGTTCTTCAAAGTCGAAACAAGCCCATGTGCTGGTGACGCCAGAGCATCTCACGCCCACCCCCGCCCGCACCCCGTGCCCTCTCACCTGCAGGAGTGCACGACCACCACCAGCTTGTTCCTCTGCGAGCTGTGCCGCACGGTCAGCTGGATCTGCCCCAGCGGAGACTGCCCCAGCGTCGTCCCACTGGGGAAGCAAGCACAAGGTCACCGCCTCCTCCATCCAAGCGGGCTGAGGTGCACCCACACAGTAAGGCCGTGCTCTCTCGATTAGACAGGAAGGGCTCAGAGCACCTGTGGGATGGGCCAAACCTGGGCACCAGCTGAGTTCATAGTTCAGTTGAGGATTAAACATAATGTAATTATTCAAAGCTGGCAGCCTTTGCTCTTAGGGCCCAAAGTAAGAACGAGGTCTCCTGATTATAAACATCTCTTCCATGGTTTTTATGAACTGACCCACAGCTGCCCTCTGTCACAGCCCCACGCGAGTGCCTCTGTTTCTCACTGACAGGCCATCTGCCGAGATCCACACTCCCCACTTGGATTCTCTCACGGCTGAAGCACAGACCTGCAGGACGGCCCACAACCACTCCAGCCTGTGCTCCCCAGGGTCACCTCGGCCACTTTCTAAGCTGAGCTCCTGAGGAAAAGCGGTTTCTTTGAAATTCTATTTCCTTCTACAGCAAGAGTGGAAGGAACTGGTTCCTTTTCTCCAGAACAGTGGACACGAGAGAGTACCGAGGGGAAGAGTGTACTAAGTCTGGGTCACAGAGGCCCCACAGACCAGCGGTCTGTGGCTGCCAGGAACACACACACCCCACCCTGGCTGCACATCGCACTCAACACACCTCTTAGAACAACAAATAGTAACAAGTGCCTCAAAGGGCAAACGTGTTCCTTCCTTCCGCTGAGAGGAAAAGGCTAGTCTGAGGCTGACAACTGCTGAGTGCTTTTCTTCCTTATCAGAGAACATCTATGAGCCGTGGGGTTTAAACAAGAATGAGCGCAGACATCCAAGACAGGCAGATGGGCCCAGGCAGCTGGAACAGGTGTTGATCAAACACGGACAAGCAGGGCCTATTCTTATACAGCAAACAGGTGCCACCCTGGGATTATGATTCAGCAAGTTGACTCCAGGCTCTGCCTTCCTGGTCTAAGGACAGGCACCAGGGCTCCTCCCAGTCACGGAACCTACTGCCCCTTCACTTTCTCATCCTTAAATGAGCCAAATACGAGGCCCAAAAAATGGCAGGTTTATCCAAGTCAAAAAGGTCAGACTCCAGTTATTCTAGCTGACATGAGAGGTGCTCCCTGTATGGTATGCGCTACCCCCACCCCCCACCAGGCACAACAAGGGCAAAGGGTGTCTAGTTACTTTTCTAGCAGCCGCAGCCGCTGCCGAAGCTCCTGGGTGGCGATGGGCAGTGACACGTCCGAAGCGATGCTCGGGGTGGGCTCCTTGATGAGGATGTGGCTGGGGGAGCAGGCAGCACTGGCCTGCAGGCTGGAGCAGCTTCCGGCCAGGTCACTTGGCTCTGGCGGGCTGGCCTCCACAGACGGGGTGCTCTCCTCCTCGCCAGGCTTACCATCACTCCCGCTGTCTGGCACGGGTGGGGAGGGTCCGCCATCTGCAGTGCGGGGCGACGCGGACATCTGAGCCCTGATGGGCATTTTCCTCCCGTCCCTGGAGACAGAGGGTCGCTTTACTCGAGCTGAGTGCTGGTGGTCCGGAGATCTTTCTTGCTTTTCAAGGTGGAGCACCTAGAGTTGGAAATAAACACAAAATTAAAACTGGTGACACTGGTAATGATCTGATATGTGACCTGCTTTAGATATATTCATTTGCAAATATGTCTTTAAACACAAAACATTAAAAATGATCTAGTCTATCTGTTCAGCTATTCTGTTATTAAGGCAACACCACATTACAGAGGGTTTAGAAGAGGAAAGTTAAAGTAACCAAAACATCGCTTCTGTGAGGTAAATGTCATTTCTGTGCATTTCTCTCCAGCCTCTTCTGTTCACCTGCCTTTCTGCACCATTTTGGGCAATGTCATAGCTGGCAAAGCCTGAGTCCCATGCCCTGCGCAGGTGGCCAGCCTCACTCTGCACGGCAGCCTCTGCCAGCACTCCTCAGGGAAACGACGGGGGCAAGCGCCCCTCTGCCCAGTGAGGCTGCCCCATCGCCTGCCTGAGCTCCTGGACCCCCCACCCTCTGCTCAGCAAGGCCAACCCCCCACCTGCCCGAGCTCCTGGACCCCCCACCACACTCGCTTTTACTGCCTCCTTCCAATGTGCACAATGTTCCCCTGAGCAGTCTGCTCTCCAGGGCTTGTGATGGCTTGTGATTTTTTTCCTGCTTTTACAAAATAAAGCGGCATGAATGTCTTTATGTGCATAGTCTCCCCACATTCTGTATTTCTACCAAAAGCCAGATTTCCAGGGAGAGGATCACCAGTCCAAGGGGTTGCAGAGCAGTCCCTTCTGCAGAGGCTGTGCTGGGGCCGGGCGCTGGACTGTACCTTCCACAGAGTTTAATTTTTTTGGAAAGTCAGTTAATTTTAATTTGCATTTTTAAATTAGTCAGTTTTAGCATTTCCCTGCATGTTTCTTTAGGTACTTACAAGAATTACCATCTACTTTGGACAAAATTTTTTTTCTGTAATTTCTACCATCTTGTAGAGTTTCATTAAATTCTCCTGAATGGCCTTTGACAATTTAACCTGGGCCAGGGGACCTAAAAGCATGGCTGGCTGGACTGATGTGCAAGCATAAAGAGTAGTTCTGGGGCTGCGCAAGCCATCTCGCAATACCCTCTTTGTGGGATGTCTTGAGTCTGCTCTCACCCTCTCCTGAGACCCTACAGAACCAGTCTCTGCACTCCCCAAACACAAGACTTCCTGCTGGAACTGGGCTCCCCCCCAACCCCCCCCCCACGCCCTGCACCGCCCACACTGGGAGCACAGCCGGAGAGCATAGCCCAGGCGGCCCCTCCCACCCCTGTAAGTCCTGCTCAAGACGCCCGTACCCGGAGGGCGACCTTCATCTTCAGGGTGCTGTTGGGGCCAGAGTTACTGAGCTGGAACCGCTGGCTCAGGGTCATGCCCTCGTTGGCCAGCAGCTGGCTGAGAGGGATCTTCAGGTTCCCAAGGCAACACTGGTGCTGCTCATCTCTGACCTGCAGACATGGCAGAACATGCTTAGCGCTGAGGGTTAGGGCAGAAAACACAGAAAGGCCTGGGTCCAGCGTTTAAGAAGCAGTTCAGTCACCTCCTCCTAAGCAGGTTGTCTAAGGGATTCTTCTGAAACACAAAACACCGTAATGAGTGGGTTACGATCTGTCATTTCCTCAACACACGAGAACAAGAACCCAGAGAACGCCTTGTGTGATGAATCTGAGGGAGTCCTGAGCCGAGGGGCAGCAGCGCACACGCCTGAGGATGACAAATGTCCCTGGCCCTGTGGGGACGGCAACCACTCACATGCACAGTGAGGATTCAAGTTTCGACTAGTGATGGCCTGTCTGTGGAGAAAAAATATTTCTACTGAAAATTTACCTGGTTGTTTTGAAAATTTACAACATCTGATTTAAATGCATGGCAATTTGTCTTCTGAATAATGCCCACCAGCATTACCTCTGTTAACAGGCATCACCCCTATTGCACTGTGGTAACACGGAATTCAACCACATAGGGGAGGAGCCCTGGAGGGTTCATGGGCTGCACAGAAATGGTGAGAGAAGTGAACTACACATGAAACCTCAAGGCCTGCTTGCTAATCTAAGCTGCAATCATGAAAGCATTTAAATGATATAAGTGACAGTGTTTACAGAACTCAATTTTAAAAATTCAAGATCCAGTAACCAGATATTTTAACAGTGCAATTTATGAAGGAATAAGTAGCTAGACAGATATATTTTGTATTAAACAGAATGTAAAAATATAAAACAAACAGAACAATGGAACAGGCTGGGCATGTCCAACTGACTGGCACCATCAAGGAGAGTGACAACTGCCTAGCAGGACACCCCTCAGACCTCAGGGTCAAGCTAAATAGAAAACAGAGGCCCCCTGACCTCTCAAGGACTGAATGTTGAAATACAGGCCATGCTAAGAGGAAAGTATGGGAACTAGAATTGTTCAGATGCTCAGCACTGGGATGAACGCACTTGGAACAGCACTTCTGTTAAACTAAAGTGGAGTGAGAGAGGCGGCAGGGAGCCTGCCACTGAGAGCAGAAGGCGCACCTCCGAGAAGCTCCCCTAATTCTGCCTAAGGCGGTGACTTATATACATCGTATTTTAAAATACGCAGAGGACTTCTGCTCTGGCTATGACCAGGTAACAGGAAATGAATTTATCATCCTACATTAGCTTAAAAACACCCAGCAGACATGAGATGAGAGGTCTCCAACTGGATAGCAAAGGGAACTGGACACAGGATGCAGAAGCAAGTGGGGGAGCTCCACCACTGGTGTGGCACTGGCTGGGAGAGTTCAGGCTATGGCCAGTACTAGGGCCCCAGACAGAGCCCAGTGGTCCCCCAGTGTGGAGGAGCCCCCCAGAGAGCACCGAAGGCCCTGGCGAGTGTCTGCAGCTGCTCAGATGTGTGCAGGAACAGACTGCTCAAGGCCAGGGAAGGTGCTCCATGAGGAGTGAGGACAAGTCCCAGGGCACAAAGGACAGCAGGCAGTATCCTTTCCACACAGAGGGCAGAAATTTCTTAACACCCAGAGCATCAGACTAGCGAGGCCACAGGCTGCAGGACTAGCTGTCGGGCCTGCCCAGTGAAGCTTAGCTCAGGCCTCAAAAGGCTCAGAATGTATCCAAGTAACCCAACTGCTAATAAGAACAAATCTCCAAAATACTTAGGAATACAAAAATCCCAATACTCTGGAATGTAAAATTACAATGAAAAATTATCAGGCAACCAAAGAAACAGGACTATGTGACTCCTAATGAGGGTAAAACTCACATACAGAAGCAGATCCAGCAGTTACACAGCTGACAGAACTGGTGACAGGGTGCTAAAAGCTGTCAGACACACGAGCACACATGAGCGTGTGGGGGAAAGACTCGGGAGAATGATCCAGGTCCTACTTCTGAGATGAAAGATCACAGTATGGGGTTGGTAGCACATTAGACACGTAAAGGGGGGAAAATGTGAGGAAGCGGTGGCCAAATGTTTCCCAAACTTAACAACAGCAGACTTCTCATCAGAAACAATGCAAGATGGAAGAAAGTGGAAGAAAAAAAAACTGTTATGCAAAAATTTTGTACCTTGTGAAAATATGTTTCAAAAATGAAGGTGAAAGAGACTTTTTCAGACATACAAAAGCTGAAAGAATTCATCACCAACAGAACAAACCCACAGGAATTGAAAAAGACCTGCAGGCAAGGGAAAATCACATGACGAGGAACTTGGGATCCATGCCATGGAGGGAATAACACTGCAAAGGGCAAATATGTGGCAAAATTGGAAAGACTGCTTTGTTTTTTCTAAGCTCTTTAAAAACAACTGCCTGCTTAAAACGTAAATAACAAAATGTGTTGTAGGGTTAAACACACATGCGTAAGTAAAACAGGACCACAGCACAAAGTCTGGAAGAGAGGAAATGGCAGAAGTCAGTCACAGAAGGTTCTAGTACTCTCTGAGACCTGGCTTACTACTTAAGGTAAAAATGAGTAGCATAAACTCTAGAGCAACCCCTAAAAAAAAATAAAAACAAAACAAGGAGGTATAGCGAATAAGGCAAAAAAGGTGATAAAATGAATTATAAAAGTGCTCAATTCACCCAAGAGACATCAGATTAAAAAAAGAGAAAAACGGAATAAAGAATAAATGGGACAAATAACACATTGGCAGCACCCATCAACAACAACAGCACATGGGAACGAACTAGATGCCAAAATGCAAAGGAAGAAACTGCCAGATTAGATGAACAAGCAAGACTTAACTGTATGCTGTCTGTAAGGACCTAGTTTAACTATAAAGTTACAAATAGTTGAAAGCAATAGGATGGGAAAAATAAGCTGAGCTAAATCCAATCACAAGAAAGGTCATTAATATATCAATTAATATATATATTAACATCAGAGTTGATCACAGAGCTGAGAGTACCTTGACAAGGGGCTTTTACATGATAAAGGGAACGGCTCATTGGTGGGCAAGCAGAACAGCCCTAGGGGTTTATGTGCCTAGTAACAGAGGCCAAAGTACATGAAACAAGAACTGAGGCCCGAGAGGAAGAAACAGACAGATCCAGTCTCAAAGCTAAAGCCTTAGACGCCACACTCTCAGTGACTGACGTAACAAGGAGACAGAAAACGGTGAGGACACAGAGACTTAGCAGCAGGGTCAAGCCATCTTGGCCTCGATGGCATTCGGGGAACGCAACGCCCACCCAGGAGCAGCAGGCTTCCCCGGGCACATGGAACGCGCACCGAGAGGCCGTCCTCTGGGCGACCAGCCTCCAGGCTTAACATTCAAGTCATACAGAGGATGTAATCTCACCACTGTGGAGTTCAGCTAGAACGAACAATAGGAAGAAAAATCCCCAAACACCTGGAAACTAACAGATCTTTAGTAACCCATGAGTCAAAGGAAGAAACTAAAAGGGGAATCATTAAGTATTTTGAGAAGACTGAAAAAGCAGCTACACGGAATCGGTACGTGTGGGATGCGGCCGCGGCAGCTCTCAAGACCCCGTCAGCCAGATGCTCAGCTCGTCGGAGAAGGGCTCACATCCAGCCTCCACCTTCAAAAGCTAGGAAAACAGAAGCAAATGGAACCCAAAGGGAGCAGAAGAAAGGAGATAATGACGATCAGAGGAGAAATCGGTGAGGAAGTAAACAGAGAAGGACAATGACAATCCATGAAACTAGAAGCTGGTTCTTAAGAAAATAAAATTGATAAACCTCTCACCAGACTGGTCAGGAAAAGAAGAGGCCATACTCCCTCAGAAGCAAGAGAGGAGGCCTCCACCTTTCCAGGATACTAAGGAGCACCATGGACGGTGCGTGTCAAGAAATGCAGTAATGTAGATAAACTGCCTGAAAGACGTAAATACCAAAAATCATCAAGAAGAACAGATGACCTGGATAGATCAGTACCTACTAATGGTACTGAATTTGTATTTAAATACCTTCTTACAAAGAAAACCACAGCAGGCCCAGAAGGCTTTGCTGGTGAATTCCCCAGAGAAGCATGTGAGCAAAACCCACTCAGTTCCACACAGACTCTCCTAGACAATGAAGGGGACACTCCCCACTCATCCCGTGAGGCTTGCACTGCCTGGTATATAAACCAGGAGAAGGGACTACAAGAAAACAAATTACAGATCAAGTACCCTTTACGGCTAAAATGCAAAAATTCTTAACAAAATTTTAGCAAATTAAATTGAACACATAAAAAGGTACTACCTCATGACTAAGTGTGGGTTCTCTCCAAATAAATGTTTGCTTGCTAGGTTTTCTCATGTTAAGTCTTGAAAACCAAATGGAGTTTGCAAGGTTTAACATCTGAGAATAGACAATGTATTTCACCATAATTATCAACTTAAAAAGAAAAACTGTATCATTATCTCAATAGTTGCAGAAGCCTTCTGAGAAAATCAACATCCATTCATGACAAAAGCGCTCAGCAAACTAGCACTTGGAGCAGAAGAAAAGTTCTCAAGCATCAGCTTCATGGTGAAACACGAGAGTGAAACATCAGAGCCAAAGGCCAGGGGCTTGGGTAGGTGGCATTGGAGTACAAGGCATCAGACTCCAAGTGCCATTCTGTGCAGAAACGGGGGGCCAGGCAGAAGACATCCCAAAGGAACCATCAAGAGCTACAAGAACCAGTAAGTTTACAGAGTTTACAATCTGATGTCAACATACAAAATTCAGTTGCATTTCTAGATACTAGTAGAAATCAATGAAAGATGCAAATTTTTTAAATTTACAGTATCAGAAAGTATGAAATACTCTGGGATAAGTTTGACAAAGATGTACTGATTCTGGTGATGGGTCTGTATACTGGCTGCTTTACATGCAGTTCTTTGTATGTGATTTTTTCTCAACAAATCTATTACAAAACGCAAATATAATACCTCAACTTCAAGGTCCTGGCGCCTGGGATTGTGAACAAAGAAAGTGAAGCTTTCCTCCCACACAGGTTCACTGGTTTTGTACCGAATCTGGAAGAAATATTCAAATGTCAGCTCTGTGGTATTTTCCGTGGAAAAGGGCGGCCAGTACTGTTTATCCATTTACTGTGCTTGGAAGCTTAGGACGACTTTAATTAAAGTCCAAGACATACATTTACTGAGCAAGTTCTGTTGCATATTGTGGAGAGACATGCCAAAGCATACTGTGTCAGGAAATCAGCTGTTATGCAATCCACCGGTGACCCACCGCCTACCCCCACCCACCTCCAAAGCCTGCCCCAGGCCAGGCTCTGTTCTACTGCGCCCCGGGGCCACGCAGTGCTGCAAGGCAGGAAGCTCCTGCCGAGTTCAAAGAGAACAGCCTGTAGCTTTACGTAGTTCCTGAAATGTTTTCTCCCATGTTGGGAGAGCAGAACGTACCACAGCACCAACAAGGCCTCTTATTCAATTTTATTCTAAATTAATGTATTTTATTCAATTCTTGAATATAATTTGTATTTGTTGAATTTGAAGCACTGGTGGTTGTCTTTTAAACAAAATATTTACAGAACATTCAAAGGAAACTTAGAAATTGATCCCATGTCACCTACCCATGAAATCAAGCAAAAGCATATTCATAAGCCATTTTTAATGTTATTTTAAAAAATGAACAATATATTTTTCCCCAAATTAAGTAACTGGTTGTCTATGAAATTACTGATTAGAGAAAATAAAAGAAAGATACATCAGTGGCTGGACCCCTGCACCCCCTTCCCTCCAACCCTGGCAACAGTCTCACATGAGACGGTGGCACCATCCAAAGCGTGTCGGCATGCTGGCATCTTACCTTGCTCTCCTGGGCCTTGTGCCCAACTGACATCTGGACAACAGGGTTTGGACTGCTGTTCATTTTCTTCCCTGACTGTCCAAAGACAAAAAGACACAATAAGAAACATACACCTGAAATGGGGCTCACAAAAAATGCAGTTACTATCCTTCAGTAACAGTCACTTCTACTGCCTTCTGCCACTTCAGTTACAGGGGACATCCGGGAACACTTTAACTGGAAACAACTGCTAGGCATATCCCAAAGCCATAACTGTGTCTACCATAAAGTAAATTAAGAAAGCTGGTTTTTGCACACAATTTAAAAATGTTAATGTCTTTTTTTTTTTTTTTAAAGCAAGCTACTCTGGAAAAATGGAAATCTTCTGAAAAATTTCAATGTGAATTCCAGCTTTCAAACTTATCTTACTAGGATAACAAAATGAATAAAGTGCAGTAAATGGAAACAGAAAAATATGAGAAAGGACAAATGTAAAGACTGAATACTTCAGAAAAGTCCCCTGGGACCGAGAGGTTCAGACTTTGAATCATAAAGTCAGTCAGTCACGGGGCTATAATGCACAGCATAGGAATTTAGTCAATACTATTGCAGTGACTGTGTGGTGACATGTGGGACTGCAGTCAGCATGACGGACATTTCATGATGTGTCTAACTGGCGAATCACCGTGGGGTACCCCTGAAACCGATGCACTGCTACATGTCAACTGTACTTTCATTAGAATAAAACAGTCCCCCGGTTGCAATAATAAAAACACTACAAAGTGTCAGAGACACAATGTAACATTTTTAACTTAGTACCTTCTGTTCAAATATGTAGCTATCAGATATCTTGCTTACCAGCTGGTAAGTAATTTTGACTGGAAGAATAAACATCAATCTAGAAGTGCATTAAATGAAGCAGATATAAATATAATGAGAAAAATCAGGAATAAGAAAACGTGATAAAAAGCATACTTTAGCACAGACAGCTGACAGAAGAAAACAACATAATGGGATATGAGGTTTATTTATAACTCAGCCTCACAAGAAGATGCAATTAAATATATATGTTGGTGGAAATTAATTGGAAGGCCACAAAAAATGTTTTTAGTTGAAAATTTTTAGAATCAATCCTCAACACTGCAGCAATGACAGAAAAAGGTGTCAAATTCATATGACTATTGGAATAAAACACACTAGCTCAAACACACTGTGGTAGTCTACTGTCTGGTTTCTGCTTTTGATGTGAATGAACTCTGCAAAATGAAGTAAATACTGTTAAAAAATACCCAAGGCTATATAGACTTCTGTAGCAGAGAATGCTCATCTTCCCCTAAATATTTTCTCCTTCTTTGTTTATACTAGAAGCCTGAAGTTTCCTCTGAGCACCACCCCTACAATAAAAGGGCCTCCCTGTAGTTAGAGTGAGGCCGAGTCACAGCCGGGTCTTTGAGGAGGGGTTCTCATTGTGGAGCCGCAGGCAGAATTAGTACCGAATCGGTAAGGATCAGTACTGGCGGGGAACAGACAGCCACTTGCTTAAACTTGTACTTTTGAGTTTGGTACAGAGGCTGATTGTTAAGATGTCATCTCTGAAAAAGTAGCCATTCATTCCTAGAGATTTACTCTATGTTCTCAATTTTAAGACACACTTCTTTTTTCACTTTCCACCACCTATGGAAACAGGGTGATACTCCAGGATGACTGTGTGCGCCTGCCCTCGGGCAGAGGCAGTAGTGCCAGAGTGTCTCTGCCTTAAACCATCTGTTTTGCTGACATTCTCCTGTGTGTGCATGTGTGGGTGCCATACAATGTGTCCAAGGTCTAGAAATTCTTTCAAAGTATAAAATAAACCTTAACTGATACCTTTTTTTCTTTTTTGGTGGTACAGAAGATAATGGTGGATCTTACAGTGGATGACACTTTAGATTCTATGAAACAGTTAAATCACTGCGTTTTCTACCATGATGTGATATTCAAAATGCATCATCAGCACATGTCAGAGACCCAAGGTATAATGAGAGTATGAGCTTTTAAGTCAGTCTGTCTTGTGTTTAAAGCTTAGCTCTTTACCACTGATGACAAGACTGACATTCCATTGTCTGAACCTCCATTTTCATGTGTATAAAATGGGCATAATGCCATTTCCAGAACTTTGTTATTAAACATAAATGAGATAATGTAACAACTAAAATACACATATTATCCTATGATCTTACTTAATTTACTCTATACTCCAATTAGGATTGTATCGCTTCCATGCTATCAATAGGGATTGAATGTTGTGCTGTGTCAAGTGGGTCACATTGGTGAGCTCTGCTGATTCAAATGCCGGCCGTCTGATTTCAGAGCCTGTGTTCTAATCATCACAGCGCGCTGCTCAGTGAGCCCCAGATATCAGAGAGGGAGAGGAGACTGCCGACAGAGCTCCTTCCAATGTTCTGGGGGATGGACGTGGCAACAACTGCTATTCATTTTTGAAATTTAACTTGTTTTTCTACATGAACCAGATTAAAAAAACCATCCTGACTCTTTTGGATAAAATTTTTTTAAGACAATTTAAAACCTCCCCTGCCCCCAATATTTAAGCCTAAGATATTAAATGAAATCAGAGAAAAAATAATACAGCATTGTAATTCATAGAAAAGTTTTAACAATTTAGCCAGAAAATACATGGTCATGTCATTTTAGGGAGTGGAGCTTAGTTTCCAATTTACCTCATTTAATGAAACTTAAGGCTAGTCACCCATACCTGGCAGCATCAAAAGCCAGGAGTCACTGACTCAGACATGGCCCTGACTCAGTATATTGGAAGAGGTGATTTTTAAATGGGTAGTCACAGTGCACAAGGCATGTCTTGAAATTATCACCAAAAAATTGATTCATATTTTAAGTACAACTTCTATTTCACCATTTTCACAAACTCAAATCCAATTAAAATATAGATGATGTAGAACGACCTTAGATATTGCTGCCTAAGGCCAACAGGACAGAAGTATAATTTATCATATTGTGTCTTATAAAATTTATCTTCAAAGTTGACTTAAATTCTTCTACGTATGAATTCTTGGGTAACAAAAGTAGGCTCTCTCCAAGCAGATACTGCCGACTCTGTGACTATGAGGGGCAGTTCGTTGACAAACCCATGAGCACCAAAGCATCATCTCTTTCAATATGTTTTAATTAACTTTTTTGAAGGGAAACTATTAGTTTACCTTTAAAGTTTTCTGAACTGCAGCCTTCTTCAAGACATCAGGATTAAATTCTAATGGGTTACTCTTTCAAGTCAGAAGAAAATGAATATACCAAGGGTTAATAAAACATGCAATGAGGCGTCGACGTAGGTTAATGACATGAAAATCGATGAAAACAAACAAAACATATTTAAAGGAAAACCACAAGAATTACACAAAAAAATGACAATCATTTGTAAAATTCTTCTTATGCCCAAGGCGTTTCATGAGATGAACTATTAACCTATGAACACGACACATCTGGTTTTCCTCTACAATTTCTTCTCTTACTCTCTCACCATTTCGGGATTTGAAAAACCCAGCATGACACTTCAAGGAAGGTTTCTATCTGCTCTTCTTTGCTCGAATAAGCCCTTAAAACATCTGCCATATCACAGTAAAGGTTTATCCAGAGTACAAAGGAAAGGGTCACAGGCGCCCACATGGCTCTCCGGGCAGACCCTGTCCTGAAGCAGGCACTACTTTCCCCCCAGCTGAAGTCTGCACTCTTCATGAAAAACCGCTGCAGGCATGGGCCTTCCCCACCCTGCCCCCAGTTCTTTCTCAAGTACAAAATGCAGAAGCTGAAAAGACAATTTCAAAAGGTCCTCCTGGCTTTAAAGTTCTACTGCTATGGCCTATAGGCCCTATTTTTGTTGATTTTTAAAACTTTGCAAACGCCTTCAAGTACTAACATTTAAGATGAAGGATTTTATCATTTTAGTTGTAATTAACTTCAAATGACAAACTGTGTTGTATCTTATTATTGTTTAGCAGGATATTTTATAATGAAGTAGGTGGGCAGCGGCCTTCATGCCTGCCAGGGTTATGGAAGGTAAGGTCAAGCATCTGGCACAAGGAATTAACTTGGTGTTAACACTGGTGCTCAGCCCAGGCTACCCCTGCAGCACCCCAGGCCTGAAACACTGGGCCCACCACAACTGTATCGGGGGGCCTGGGCAGGTGAGGCTGACAACCTTCACCTGTCACAGGAACACTTCCTAAAGCTCAGTTTGGGTAGATGTGACGTGTAGAAAACGTACGTGATATTCTAACATGCATCAGTTAAAGCAAAAGGAGGACAGAAGCCACTTGTGGGGTCAGGGGTGCGAGATGAGCACGTGAGGCCATGGAGAGCTGCACAGGCCCAGCATGCACAGGCTGTGTTCCCCAGGGGCGCTGGCAGGGTCAGCATGAAGCCTCAGGCACTGCTGCACTTTCCACCCGCAGGCCACTCACCACAAATGGAGGCAGTGACAGGCACCTGTGCGTCTGCTTCACCTGGCACCCTCACACAGAAGGGTCTTCATATTACACAACCAGTGCCTTCGTGGACAGGCAGGCATTAGCATGAACACCACTCACCTCAGAGAAGCGCCACACGCAGCGTTCTGAACTTACAAACTTAATGCAGCAATAATAAACTCACTTTACACTAGGAGGGAGTAGACAGGAAGGGTGAGGATGTGGACTTGGGTCACACAGATGAGCTCCAATCCCAGCTCTGCTACTTGACTAGCAAAGCCTGGGTCTCTACTCTGCACCCCGCAAGCTCTGCTGTTTCCTTACCTGAAAAGTGATCATGACGGCAGAGACTGAAGGGGCTGTGTAAGCAGAGCCCTCAGACAGTGCTTAGCAAATCCATGCTACCTTGTAAGCCTAAAATTCTAAAGCTGGCCACTGGGAGTCAGAGGACACCCTCAGTGCTCCAGTCTGAAACGCAAGCCTAGGACTTGATCGAGAGGAGGGCAGATGCTGAGTCTACAATACAAAGAGGCTGATTCCAGGACGGGAGCAAGTCCTGCCGTGCTAAGCGTTCACTGGTGGGAATGCACTCAGGCTGGAAACACAGTTCTGAGTGGGCAGAGGTGAAAAGAGGAATGGGCTGGCAGCGTCCAAAACCCTTTCTAGAAAGAGAATGGTCTCAGTCTTTGAAGGAGGTAGAGAAAGCAGTGATCTAACTTCATAGTGAAAACCGATGGGGAAAAAAAGGGCAATTGATCTGTTCAAATTTATTTTACAGAATGTTTTGCTGATGCCTACATGTGAGTAGGCAAGTATATGATTTTGATAATGTGGAAGTTTTGGTAACCCAGCATTGTCTTAGCTAAGTATTACAAAGCAATTTTAAAAATACTGACACAAGGTCAGAAATATTTCCTCTAAAAGGAATAGTTACAGAATGGAAAAAAAGTAACCTTGCTTCTCTGATACTGGAGACAACTAACAGTGTATGTACCAGTCACACTGTCACTTAGAGCAGCTTATAATGCAATTATGTATTGAGAAATGCCCGAAATAGAAAATCATTTTAGTAATAGAAAAGGCTGCCAATATGCACACAGACCTCATTTTGTCTTAAAAAGGCCATAAACAGGTGCTGGAGGGCAGTGAAGACGATGGTCACCACCGCCTGCTGGTGTGACACATGGCTCCCCAGCCCTGCAGGGCCTTGACTGTCTTATCTACGAAATGGGGCAAAACACCTGTTCTTCAAGATTTGCTGCCCCTTCTACTTTTAATAGGGGTAGACTAAGAATATGTGTCAAAGTAGAAATGAACACTATTCAGAAATGCAAAGCGCCACCACTATTGGACTCGAGGGCCAAGTGAGCTTTAAGAATCTCACTAGTTATTGAGTCACATGATTCATTAGTCTAGGAAGCATGACTTTCTAACCAACCACTGAGCCATTCATTGGTGGCTTCCTCTAACCCCAGAGTGATTATCTATCTGCTAAAAGCACAGTAACAGTACCCAGAACAAGGCCCCAGGGAGACACAAGAGGTCAAAATAAGCTTCCCCAATACAGGTTAGAAATGCTCAACAGCCCCCTCCAGGGAATCTTTAGGCTCCTTAGAGGAACTGAGCTGTAAACTCCATGTTTTTTCTCCCTGAGGAGGGCTGGTTAAGCAGTGAGGGGGAAGGCAGATCCTCAGGGTAATGGGGTTTCCGCCTTCACTTCCCCAGGGGAAGAGCTAGGACTTCAAGCAAAGCAAAGCCCTGACACTTCTGTGTCTGGACAGGAGGAGAATGTAGATCATGGAAGTTTTCTGAAAGCTTGCAGTGAAATATTCACATCTCACATTGAGATGAACCCCAAGGAAATCAATTTCAATCATTATGGTTTCATTTTTCCTCAGAATTTCTCTTTTTATCTTTCTACGGGCCAGCAGCAGTTTTGGAACCAAGGCTTCTTTGTGACTCACTAAGTGTGTTCATCTCACTGTCAGACGTGACCACCACCATCGGTCACAGTGGTGTCATAGTCACAGAACAGGCACAAATGGGACCACACGGTGACTGGGGTCGTGCAGGGGTCAGGAGGCATGCCTCATCATCCCACTGTTGAGGGGGTGGTTAGAAGTCCCAGTCCACGTTCCAGCAGTCTCCATTACCACACAGGAAGAGCAATGCTGGAGAACTCACAAACAGTGCTCTATAGACTGAGGCAGTATTTTCACAAAATACTAGTCCCGACGCTCGCCTCGCTTTTAAGTAGCCACACCCAAAGTTCCCCTTGTAGATACTCTTAGGAAAGTGGAAATGGGAGGAGAAAGCAAAGAATGGTGGGTTGTGGTCAATGAGCGCACAGAAGCTCTAATAAACAGGGGTGCGAAAGACAGAGGGTCCCACACAGGCGCAGGCGGTGGGGATGGCAGGCGTGGCCGTCTGAGACACCCGGCAGGGCAGCGGTTTAGTGAGGACCCTTTGTCTCTGGCAACCAGAGCACAGGTCATGCACAGTGACCTTTCGATAGAGGCAAATGAACTCACTTTTTCTCTTTTTGCTTACATGACATAACTCAAATTTCAATGTAATATGACAACACAGTTCTAAAGAGATGCCTAATCCTTTCTTGCCAATAGAATGTTCAACAAATTCACTTCCATAAGGCATTATAAAGACTCTAGAGCAAACATTATTGTGGTTAAAAACAGAAGGTTCTACTGTATAAGAAATTTGTAGAAAGGTTAAACAATAATGAACCCCCCACCCCCAAAAACATCTTTCCCCAAATTGACATTTTAACAGAAATAGTCACAGACTTCAGATTGGAAGACTGGCCAAAAGGCTAAGGTAATACTTTAAGAAAAATTAAGAATTTAATTAAGTTAAAACTAGTCAAGAAAGTTTCACTGAAAGGAACAGTATGTCCATATACAATCACATGGGGTCCAACCACATCTTTCCAGGGTGAAAAGATAATTGATCGGGTTTTAATTGTTAAAAACTTTAAATATAATGTACAAATGTACAAAGTATATTTACTTTGCTTTTGGGCAAAGCCCAGTCATGCACAATTTTAAAACCCTGGAAGGCGCTATCACTGGGGTGTGTATTTCACGGAATACACAACAGCCCGGCCACAGTCAGGTGAGGCCTGGATGAACCCAACACAAAACACTTGGATGCAGAAGCACCAAGTGCCAGCAAGATGCTCTATGCTCATGGGGGCAGCGAAGGGAGAGGACACAGGGACTGTCCCCAAAGACGAGCACTCACTACCACCACGAGGGGAAAACACCCTGCATCTGGTAGCAGTAGTCTTTCTTTCAAGAAAATTGGCCTTTGACACACAGAAGTAAGGCAGGAAGGGTGCGCTACTGAATGCGTGACAGGCACTCAAAACCCATCCCAACACAATACCCACGGCTGCTTCGCCCAAAGAGCAGGGTCACAGCAGGCTGCACAGGACAGGAGCAGGGAGCTTTTCTTCCCCACGGTTATGGTCATCATCTGCACGAGCTGTGCGTTGCAGCTTTTTCTAAGAGCAGAAGAGCTCTGGTGCAAATGCTCTGGGCTGAGGGCCGTGTGAGCGACAGGGGCTCAGGGGCAGCGTGTGTGTCCTTTTGCTTCCTGCCATCCCGGGAGCCATGCTACATCCAGGATGGACTCTGGTCTGTCACCAGAGCTGCTTCATTTCATTCCTGAGCCAGAGACAGTTTCTCTCCTTAGGCAACTGCATTTAACGATCAGTGACTTTCTATAGAGTACCTTCTTCCCTAAATGCTAGGCATACTCCTTCCTTGTGTATTGGAGATTTCTTTGCAAAACATGCCACAGTACAGATAATTCTGAGCATCCTGGAGAAATTAGTAAGATGCATAAGCACCCCCTACAGAAGATACGTATGAGTTCCAGACCACACTAAGTACACATATGTCCCTGTCCACTGCTGCCCTCAGGCTGGAATGAAGTGAAAACCGCAACAGAAACAGGTGACACAGTGCAGTTGAGTACGGTGGGATCTGCCACCAGCTGGCGGGCACCCAGCACAACCCAGGGTGCTACTTACTGGAAGGTTCCTCGCCGAATCCAAATACAAGATCAGCAAGGAGGAGGAGAGACCATCACTGGCCTGGTCTTTGTCAGCTCTGATGTCTGCCAGCACCTGCAAGGGAGGGGAGAAGCCTCAGCAGGTGTGCTTCCACGTGGTGTCAGACTCTGTCCACCTGATTGTCTGTACTGCCCAGGGGAGCAAGGGAAGTAGAGAAACAAGCCTTTCCATATATGCACTACAGGGAGAATGTAAACATTAAGTATCTTTCAAAAGACAAAATTCTATAAAAATCGATTAAATGAAGCATGCAGGCAACCGGTGGCTCTCCAAATCCGGTACTGTATCAAGCACGGCAAAACTTGAAGATCTTGTAAGACAGGTGTGAATGACCTGAGTGTCTCTTTAAAAAAAAAATTCCATTATCTTCAATTTATCCCTCCTGCTACTGTAGTGACATGGTATAATAATCAAAACACTGCTGTAATTTTTTAGTGGAGCAGCAACACAAGTGAAAGACAGTGATCTCAGCCCCAGCAGCAGCTGCTGTGTCGGGAGAGCGGTGCACACACCTTGTCCAGACTGGACGCGTCCGGGACCAGCGTGAGCCACTGCAGCCTCAAGTGAAGCTTTCCCCTGGGGACCTCATCCAGGGCGAACCACTGCGGAGAAAGGGGCAGGTCAGCAGAGTCCTCCCGAGTCGGCCTACAGACGTGACAGCCAATTGCCGGCCGCAGCACCAGTCCTCAGTCAGCGCCAAGAGTGGGGCCTCCACTCTTGTCTGAGTGAGCGGGCGGCCCTGGTGACCTGCACGGCACGGCTGGGCCCTGGGTCTGTGAACCTGCTGGTCAGGGACCATTCTGACTGCTTCATGTACATTAATCTACTGAATCCTAACCAGACGCCTGCAAGGGAAATGACGTTCATCCCTAACCGGACACGATTCAGGTGTCTGCTAGTGCCACCCACTGCTGGCTTCTACGTAAGGGCTTTAACAGAACTTAGGCGCCAAGAGATAACACCACACGGGTCCCAAATACTAGATTTCAATTTTCAAATAAGCAAACATGTTGCTTTTATTCATCATTATGTTAACTAAAAAATAGTATACTGTTGTTTCAGCTTAAAAACCACAAAATAATGAACAAAGACAGCCCCCACGCTCTCTGGGTTAAGACCACCCTGAGCTAGGGCTTAATGTCTCCTACCTGAGCCTCATACTTACTCTGGTAGCAACGCCCTGTGCATTGCTTGCTGTCCGCTTGCTGTCAGCCCCCACTGCATCTACAGGTGCTGTTCATGGAACAGTTTCTCATCTGCTGGGCAATGCATTAAGTCCAGCTGTTTAAATGCTAACTAGAGCTGCTTCTTGTGGGTCCCTGCCCTGTACCCTTACGAATTCCTAGCACATGGTAGGTAGTCAATACATACTTATTAGGCTCTTAAGCTTCTCTCTCTTGCTTTGCTATTATGAAAAGGCCTACGTTCTCAATATGTGGGAGACAAGTGTTAAATTCTCAGAAGGTCATGTGGGCAGGCAGGGCAGGCACACAGCTGAATGGTAGAAAACTCCAAAAAGACTTACTTCATCTAAAAGGCGCTCCTTTTCAACTTCAACGAGATCAATCATGAGACTACAGAAACAACACAACAACTTTAGAACACAGGGACACACTTCTTACAACTGAAACAATCTCAAGCATGTCTATGAAAAGTACTCCAGAACTGCAACAAAATGCGAATTTATCCAGAAAGACTTCTTGAAAGGCTTCCTGGAGTTCAGAGCCAGGAGTGAAGGAGGTGAGGAGAGCAGTGTGTTTCTGGGCTTGGCAAAGCTGAGGCTGAGTATAAAAACCTGGTCTGGTCCTCCCAGCCGCTTACAATGCAGCTACTTACGATGTGCCTGACGTGATCATGGATATTCTGCCCTCCTGCTGGACATACCCCAGCCCCGTGGCTCAGCACCTGGGGTGCTGGCACCCCAGCCCCAGCTCTGCTCCGCCCTCAGCTTGAGGCCAGTATCTAAGTCCCACAGCGGCCTCTTGCTCAGCATTTCTCAGACAGCCCACTCCGTTTTCCCTAAATAATCCTACTTTCTTGCAAAAAATGCTCCTCCCACCCCTGCCCAGAAGCTCAGAGGTGAGCTAAGAACACAAATGTACTTTTAATATATTTTCTGCCTATTCTTTGGGGCAAACGGGTGCACATGGGAAAGCACACATGTGCAAAGTTTCATGGCACCAAAGAACACCTCTTTATTAAACCCAACTGTGAAGCTTTAAAACTTAATTCTTGCCAGTACTTCTCAGACATTAAAACTGTTAACATACATACATAAAGTAACTACACAGAAAGGACCAGATGATCCCACTCCTGTTGCTTCCTGTAGCTCCCAGGGGCTTGTCTCAGGTCAGACCCTCACACCCTCTCCTGGTCTGTGAGAGCAGGCTCCAGGCCCCTTGCAGGTCACCTAGCCACACAAGGTCCCCTAGAATGCGCCCCTCTCTGCTCACTGCCCTGCTTACCATCTTACAATCTTCTGGTTGCTCCTTGCAAAGCTCTCTCATGAATTCTCGAGTCACACATAACCTACAGGCCATTCTCGATGAGGTCAAACCTGTCCAATGTCATCTACTCTGTATCTTTTTGCCAGGAAGAATCATTAAATAATAGAGATTAGCTTAAAGTGTATTTTTTATAAGCTCATTCTCTTCAGCAGTACAGTTGTTCAATGAAGTAAACAGATCAATATTTTTCCAATGTGTAGGCACAATGTAAATTACCATCCTTCCCCCAACCCCCAACCCCCAAACCCCAGCAAACTGAAGAACTTTAAAACCCCCTCCTGCACTCAGAGCAAAGCTGCCTCAGTGTGAAGGCCAGAACTGCACTGGTGTTTGGGCTGCACGCAGCTCCCAAGCACTGATGTGCGGCAAGTGCACCTGAGAAAGTGAACTTTAAATTGTTTCATTTTAGTCAATTTAGTTTAAATGGCTACATGACTGGTGCGACCCACCAACAGAGACCTAGGTAGAAGCTTCCCTCTTTTACTTAAATGTTAAAGTACTTAGGGAAAAAACAAACATGTTTCAAGAAGTGTAAGGTGAAAGAAATCTTTCTAAGAACCATTTTAAAATGCATACAATGTGTACACAGACCTCCTCTTGAAGTTGTTACAGTTTTAAGAGTGATTATTAGAAAGAGGCTTCCTTACAGTCACCTAGGATTTACCTTCCCAGAAAGTCATCCTTGTCTGGGTCTTCATCAAAGAGTTCAATCTCTAATTCCTGTCCCGGATGTTCATAAACTAGAGCCTGGAAAATCAATGATTAGCAGTTATTTCATTTTCCCTAATGCTGCATCTTGAGGATGATTCCAGTGAACACGGGTGTATCCTCCTCGGCGGGGAGCAGTTTAAAGACCCTGATTTCTCACTGCCAAGCCACACAGCCTGCTCCGTGACCAGGACGTGCTCTGAGCTCACCGCCCCAGCGAGTCCCCTGTGCTTGCTCCCGGGTCTCAGGGGTCACGTCTCGCTGGGCAGGTGCCATTACTTCTGAATGAGGTCACAGGATGGCAGCCATAAGCCTGCTGCAGGCTTGGGGCTCTGGGGGCCCCCTTTCAAGTGCTCCCCTGGGCCAACCACAGGGCCCACCTACCACCACTCGGAAATGAGGAGAGTTGGCGGCCCAGGTGGGTGGGAAGCTGGCGAGGACAGGCTGTGAGCACACCAACTACTCCAGGCACATTGTCCTGGGGCATTCTTCTCAAACGGGGACAGTGTTCCATGCAGCAACTCCCCTCTGAGGGACCTATCTGGGGAAAATGGCCAAGAGAAGAAGGCACTCCCCACACTCGCACAGCGTAGGTTACAATGCTGATCTGAATAGCTGGGGTCTCCTGGGGCAGGAAACAATGGTATCTATTTAGTGAATGGCTGTTAGAAATCAGGTCCATCTATATTTATAGACATGGAGATGTCCAGATGTATTAAGTGAAAACTTACAAAACAGTATACAATTAATCTAATTTCATACACGTTTATATGTCATTAATCACTTAAAACATTTTTCACATTATCAAAAACAATTTGCCAATTATTTATTGTGAGCTTTATGGGATTAAGGTTTAATGTTCTGTATGTCAGCATGACAAGAAATGTTGTGAGGTTGGGACAGAAGTTCCAGCCTACACTGGCACACTCCATGGGACACGCCGGGGGCCCAGGGCGCACCAGGACACCACTGGGCCCACTCACCTCATACACCTCGTTCCACTTTGGACTGAGGTTCTCCTTGATGACCTTGCTTTGGAAGATTTGGTTGCCGACACGAATAACTCCATAGGGGTCTGACTTTCCCTTGACAAGCCCCTTAAGGTAAGTATCTTTGCCCTGAAGATCCTGAGCTTCAATGAAATGTATCCTCAGAACACCCTGAAAGGAACAAACATGGGGCTGCTCAATGTTCATTACACACATGGACCAGCAGTCGCGTGATGAGAATGCAGTGCAGACCAATAAAACGAAGAGCCCTTCTTGTGCAGTGAAGAAGGGTATAAGTCTGTGAGGCATCAGGTGCTGTGCTAGGGAAGCTGATGAAGGCACAGGGTGGTGTCAGACTGACAGCCGAGGAGGATGGGGGATGGCCTGTGGCCACCAGCCACCCAGCCCAGATCCTGTGCAGCTGCTGGAGCCCACGGAGCCAGGACAGGCAGGGCCTCACAGGTCACCAAGTAAGCCTACGTTTCGGTACCACGGTGAGTGACAACTAATATTATCAGACCTGATATTAAAGCCCTTGATATGCACCAACTACTTCATTCAATTTTTAGAAGAATCCTATGAAATGCTGCCATTAGACCTACTTTATAGATAACAGTATCTATAAATATGTACCACTCATAGACATTAAGCAAGTTCTCTTTCCCTAAAATGTTGTTTAACTGGTAAAATAAAAGACATTCACTCATATTTCTTTCATGGCCAAACAAAGGCAGTAAGGCTGCCTGCCTCTCAGCAAGGTAGCATTCTCTCCTACAAACCTTTTGAAAAAATTACTGGGTAACATTCCTGACCCAATCAGTACACAACACATGCTTTTACATATAAATACACTTTAAAACATTTAACACAAATTTCCTGCTTATATTTTCATGTCTGAAGTTCCATGATCTGGAGACATGCTTATGGCTCACACCCAACCTGGGCAGGGCAGCTCCGTGTCCACCCGCACTGGAGGCTGGAGGCTGTAAGTGTGTGAGGACTTGTCTGTAGGAAGGGATCCCTGGATTTTCAGAAATAAGCATCACAGCTCAAGGGAAAAGACATCCCTTTCTCATAGGAACGTCCAGTAAAATGTGCTGAATGCCAAGAGCATAACTAATTTGGGCGAAAACTAGTTGGAGCATTACTTTACTTTTCAGAAATCCAAGAGTGCTCGTGGGTATTTGCTGGCTTGTGCACTGTGTCCACCTAATTTACCTGGCAAAGCGACAGGCCTGGGGGAGGTCATGCATGGCCATCTCAGGTGCAAACGGAAGCACCAGCTCAACATCTTCCAACCTGGTGACATAAACTGCGGGTCCCACTCTGGAGCCCCCAGTCACACTGGGCGGGGTGCAGCTCAGCTGGAGAGGCCCTCGCTGACCAGTGGGGCCCATTTTCTCCAAGCCTTCCTCTGAGGCTGGCAGAGGGAATTCTACACCCCTGACCCACAGTCCTCGCACCCTCTGGATGAGGTGACTTCAGTTTACTCCAGTGACGGTGACTGCGGTGCCAGCTATTGCCCTGGCTCACAGATGAGGACACAGGCCCACACATGCTGGCGACATGCCCTGAGGTGAGGTCACTGCTGACCCCAGGGTGACTCAGGCCCCCAGGGAGCCGTAGGACCACAGACGTCACCAACACGTCACCTGTTAAATGACCCCTAGATCACTGTGTTCTCAAGTGTGACAAACGGGATGCTGGTCATTAAATGAAGTCCCCCCACCACTCAGACTAAGCTGCTACATTTTGATAAATACAAACAGTGTGCTTTGCGAGGCAGAGACTTTGCTGTTACAGCTGTCCCCCAGGACCTACAGGTCCATCTGTAGAACCAAGGCCCTATTAGCACCTCCGAGGCTCATGGCGTCTCTGAAAGCTTCCAGGTCCTGGGTTCTGAAAGCTTCCAGGTCCTGGGTGCACATGAGCCAACTTCCCAGGAGTGCGGCAGGACAACTACCTTTACCGCACCAAGATGCATGTGGCAAGGTTGCTGGCTGAGAGAAAAACAAAAAGTTACACCACCATGCAGGTGAAAGGTTCCTGCACATCTATTGTGCACATGAAGGATGCTAAAGACGTCCTTACCTTTGGTATAGGAAACCGCAACTGAGCTATTTGAACTTCGCTGATAAGAGGAACGGTGATCCGATTGGGAAGCACCAGATAGTTTGATATTATGTCCAAAATGATAGTATCGGATAAACCACTGTCAAGTAGGAGGTAAAAAGAACAAACCGTCAGACACAGCAACCTTGCACCCTAACAGTAAACTTCCCAAGTGACATGACAACCCACTCACAGGGCAGAGGGGTCTGATGTCTCCCACACAGTTTATCCTGGCAGCTCAATCCTTCAGCTGTGGTGACCATGAGGCAGGATTTATCCTGGGAACAAACTGTACTATTCTGGCTACACTTCCTGATGTCCTAAATAACACTGCATACATTCCTACGTAGCTTTATCAGTGATTAATGTTGAATAACTAAGAAACAATTCACTAAATTTCTTCACATAAAATATTCCAAACATCCATAAATGTGCAGAGAATATCCTAACAGATATCCACTTACCCCTGATCACACTACATCGCCCTCTCGTTACACATGCACAGTTCCCAGTGAAGGAGCATTCAGTTGCTCTTCCCCACTTATCTGAGTACTGAAGAGATACTGGGTACTGGATTCTGAGACACCACATGCCACTGCACAGAGCTCAGCACAGGAATAAAACTGCGGCGGCTGAGAACACAACACTCTTGTAATATATTTTCTGCCTATTCTTTGGGGCAAACAGGGGACTTAGTGTGTAAGTGACCACACGTGGGAAAGCACACAGACTGAAGTTTCGGGGCACCAAAGAACACCTCTCACCCAACCGCGAAGCTTTAAAACCACCTTACTTCTTGCCAGTAGTTCTCAGACGTTAAACATGTTAACACACATAAAGTAACTGTGCACATAAAAATGTCCACTGGGACAGAGTGAAGGGCTCCATCACTGAGTCACTGAGTGATAACTGAACACTTACATAAGCTGGGTGTTCAAATACAGGGACCATATAGAGCCTTATCTTAGGACTTGCCAGTTCAAGACAGGAAAAATACAAAAATCAAATAAACCACAACCCCACAGACAATGCTACTCTGCTTATGAACAGGCAGCTGAACAGACATGAGCACTCCGGAGAGGCCGGAGGATCTCCACTGCAGTGGACGTGCCCAGAGCAGAGGTGGCCCTTCAGTCTAATGACAAGCACATTCCTACTTCCGGCATCCCCGTAAAACAGCGGTGTTACTTATATTGAAAAATCTGTTCAAACGGAAACCCACTGACTGATGACATGTTTTCAAGAATCTCTCAGCTGCCGTGGAGGCAAGCCAGCCACCACCCTGGGTATGTGGCGCCAGGGGGACTCATAGGGGCCACAGGGTGTCCTGACCGCGTCTTCGCCTGCTGCCACTACTCCATCATGCCAGAACAGCTTCCTGTGGTGTCCGGTCCTCTCTGTCCCTGGGAGCCACCCTGCTTGTCACTGTACTTCTGTCTCCATCATCACCTCAGCCCTTCTTAAGCCTTCAGCACTCAATGTGGGGCTCCTCATGGGAAGCAGCAGGGACAGCTAAAACTCATGGTTGAGTGAGCAACTCAGGCATTACAGATGCTTGATAACCCTTAATACAGCACGCGGACCTTCATTTTATAAAGCTTGGGGCAAGATTTCCCAAAGGAATATTTGCTTTCATAATAGGGTTCACCATATCTGATTCATTTGCTAGAAACCTCTGAGCGAGACCAAATTTGTGTTAAGAATGTATGTACAAGAGAAGACAAGTTAGGGATTGCATGGCATCTTACTACACTGATGGACAGTGACTGCAGTGGGGTACAGGGGGGACTCGATAATAAGGGTGAATGTAGTAACCACATTGTTTTTCTTGTGAGACCTTCATAAGAGTGTATATCAATACCTTAAAAAAAAGAATGTATGTACATATTTATTACACAAAAACAGCACACCTGTTGCAGACGGTCCCTCTGCCAGGTGAGGTGGACAGACAGAACTAAACCGGAAGACCTGGCTTCTCTCACACAGGGATGTGCCCTTCATGGTTCCATAAGCTTACCAGGGGAAATTCTCCCCATGTGTGAGATACCAGTTGCTACAGAATAATGAGGGGACCCCAA